>NC_067139.1:66533246-67133246 GCF_903995435.1 Acomys russatus
TCTGTGGGTATAAGGATGAGCGTTTATAAGGCAGGTAGAGGCTATATGACTTTTGTACTATGACAGTCATAGGTTTTCCTTTGGGGTCTCTGTCTAGTCTCAGGTCCTTGGCTAGTTTTATAATATCAAGCATGATCCCGCCAATTGAGTGTGTTTTAGGTCTAATCAGACTGTTGTTGTTTCTGTTGCTGTGATTGTACCAATCTAGTTGTTATGTTTCTCACGCTTTACAACTGGGTAGAACCATTGGTAACTTTTCTCTGTTTTGGTTTTTTGAGACCAGATAGCTCACCAAATATGGCACTGTCTAAATCTCCTGGCCTAGCAAACTCACTGTATTTGTCCTTTTTCCATTCCCTCCCTCCAGGGTTGGGGTTACAGATCAACACTTCTGTACCAGTCTTTTATGTGGATGATGCATATCTAAATACAGGTCTCCATACCAAAACAGCAAACATTCTACCCACTGTGCTGTCTCCCCAGCTCATTTTCTCTTATTTGAATAAGATTATTATAAGGGATTTTCGTAGTGACACATGTCTATAACACAAGCTAGTGAGGCAGAGACAGGAAGATCACAGGTTCCAAGCCAGCCTGAGCTACAGTTACACCATCTATCAAAAAAACTGAAAATCTTTACATGAAACAGTATTTTAATACTGAACAAAAGGCAAATGCCTGATAAAAAGATATTTAGAATAAAGCAGGAGGGTTCCTGTGTTTCCTGTACAGATGAAGATTGGTATTCTCCACTTTGGCGTTCTTGGAATACTAACTATAAAATGTAAATATCTCCACCTGTGCCTGATTAACCCATTGGTCATCATTGATCCTGAGTTATCAACATAATAAGGAGATGGAGTGTTGTGACTCATCATTTCACACTCAGTGGTTATGTGGAGTTTGTGTATCATAACAGCAACATGTAATCAACAGGGCTCCTCACTTAGTGGTAAAAGTTGAAATTTCAAATGGTTTGTAAATATTAGTAGTTGCAAGTCTGATCCCAATAGTCATTTTCAAAGTTAAAAGAATTCTTGAAATTCAAAACAGTATTTTTAATAATTCAATTGAATTAAAGATTGTATACAGGAAATGAACAATAAAGATGACATAATGAACATGCATGAATCATGATATTAAACGTATTAAAGGTATTAAGTGTGAAGTTACATAAAAAGTAAGGGACTGAAAACATTAGTAGAAATTTCAAGGCTATGTTTTGACTGAAAAGCAATTAAAGTAATATTAAGTACCATTGATGTAAGGCTTGATATTTGTATAACATCCTATAAAAATTTAATAAGCACTTGAGACAAATAGAGTCATATGCTATCCAATGGGCCTCGGTCTTGTACAGACTGCCCAGATAAAGGCCACTTGAAATAACTACAGAGTATAGAGGCTAGACCATCTATGTCTGCAAGTTCTTTCTATAATCTTTTCATAATAACAGTGCTGTCTCGAAATCTCTTGAAAGTGATGCATAGGAGTTGACTTCTGTCTAATTTTACACAAAATGGCGGTGGCGTTGTGTAACTTTTTCTGAGAATGTTATTTAAGGCAAGAAATGGGTTCAATTTGCAATAGTAGAGGATAGATGTTAAGTGTGTCTCACCATATTCAACATTTTTGTAATCGGATGTTCGTGTGTGTGTGCATGTTCACATGCATATGGATGCAGATGTGTGTAGGTGTGTTTCTACATTTATGTGGGTGCATGTGCACGTATGCATATTTGTATGAGCATGTGTTTACTTGTGGGGGCAGAGCTGGACACTGGGTGGCATACATGACTCCCACTTATTCCTGAGAGATCTCAAACTGAATCTGAAGCACATAAATTCAACTAGTCTAGAAAGCCAGACTGCTACAGAGACCCTTTATCTCTGCCTCCCAGGTTGAGGTTATAAGTGAGATATCACACCTGTAGTGTTTCTATGTGAATGCGAGCAATCTGAACAGCAGTCTCCATGCTCAGGTGACAAATGTTTTCAACTGAGACAGCTCCTTAATTCCACACTCAATATGTGTTTTCAAAATCAGTCATTTATGTGTCTAGGGTTGGAGAGCAGTGAACCAGCGAGTGCTGGTGATGTGTGTGTAAGGGTGTGCATGTGCCAGAGCATGTGTGGAGAGATCAGAGGTCAGCTTTGTAGTCAGCTTTCTCCTTTCACCCTTATGTGGGCTATAGGGACTGAGTTCAGGTTTTCAGGCTTACAAAGAAAGCATTTTATCTGCTGGGCCAACTCACCTGCTCCCCATCCATCATTTCAAAAATAATAAAATAAGATTTTCTTTAAATATCAGACTTCATCTAAAGGTGTTGCTGGCTAGACAACAATCTTATCCATGAAGCTTCAGGCAACAGTGCTAGCCTCCTGGGGTCTCTAAGATGTCTCTAGGGGAATTTAGGAACAAAAAGGGAAAGGGCATCTTAAACCACTTCTTTGTCCTGTCTCCTCCTGAGACTGTTCCTATCCCCTGTACCTCCACTTAGTGTAGTTTCATTTATTATTTGGCTCCCTGTAAGTGGGGATACACACACACACACACACACACACATACAGATCACAGTCTCTGCTTCCTCAAAGACGTTTCAGGTGTTCTGATAAAAAAGACAAGTTTGGGTGCCTCAGTGGTTATGAGTACATATCACTCCGAGCACCCACATCAGGTGGCTAACAAATGCCTGTAATCCAAGGAGACCCTCTGTCCCTTATGAGCACCTGCATTCATGTACACATACCTCCACATATCCATACACATTATTAAAAATAAATCTTTAACTAAAAAGAACAAGCCTGCTTCCAGAGATGCCTTCCTTCTATGTTTTATTTCCATGTCATCATGATCAATCCCAATCTAACACTCTGGGAAACTAAGATAATACCCCAATGTAGCACCCAACTACTTCCTTCTATTTACTCACATTTATTTTCTCAATTTCCACAGGCCTCCCCTATGCTATCTGCTTCATTCATATAAATCTTTTCATTTAAAAGTTGTAAACATGTCCCAGTGTCCATCTTAAAGGACATTTCTGTAACTCTGTCATTATCTCTCCAATAAATGTTTACCACTACTAATTACTTCTGTGTTGTTGCACATTTTTGTCCTTTCCAATTTTTCACTACCACAAACAACTGTAAACTGAACAGCCTTGAAGTTAATTGTGTGAAAACTTTGACCATATGCTTAATTATTTCCTTAGGATAAATATCTAGTAATTGAATTTTTGGTTTATTGTTTATACATATTGTTATAGCTTTTGATATACATTATCAAATTACCCTGCATATCCTTTGTACACATTAAAATCACTCCAGCAGAGACCAGGTGTTAGTTAAAGAATAAAAAAAGTATCTCATTTTTATTTTCATTTCCATTTCACAGTAAGTTGTGAAATTGCTTAATAATTTTTGCCAAAAATGTAGCCAGTTGTCTTGATTGCATTGTTAATTAAACTAGCTGAGATAGAAAAAAACCATAACAATTAACAAAGTATATGATATACACAGAAACACACACAAGATATGTAGTTATTCCATAGGCCTTATATAAACACATTTGCATATTCACTTTGGAAATAAGATACACAGATGTCTCATTCCTAACAAACAGTACTTTCCACCTAAAGACCCAGTTTGCCAGTCTGTGTTCCAGTGTTTGAATTGTTCATGGAAAAAATTTAAAGGTTGAAGAACAACCATGAGAGAAGAGGACGAAAGAGATTATCTCTGTCTTCCTTAAATAATGAATACATTGTGAATTGTGGCCAAAATATTTGAAAGCTGTTGACAATTTGTGCAGTTCAATGCACTAATGAGTGTAAATATCTACATCCAATATTTGTCATATTATAACTAATTTATACACACACATATGATCACTGAATGAATATATTTGAGTGCCTCTTGTAATCAGGAATAGGTAAAGTTTTGTAAATTAAAGCATGCCATCTCTTTTAACGATTTATTAACTTCCCTCCTTCCCTCCCTCTTTCTCTTTCCCTCACCATGTGTATGTGTGTGTGTGTGTGTGTGTGTGTGTGTGTGTGTGTGTGTGTGTGTGTGTGTGCACATGTGTGCATGTGAATGCAGTTGTCTATGGAGTCCAGAAGAGAGCATCACATCTCCTGGATCTAGAATTACAGTTGCAAGCTACCCAAAATGCATGTTGGAAACACATCTCATATCTTCTGAAAGGGCAGTAAGCAAGCACATTTTTCAGTGCTCCATGCCCTAAAAATATGCCTTCTAAAGAGGTTTAAACACTTCTGATCTGTTTCCTACTCCTGAAAACAAATGGCCCTGAATGAGTGATTCAGCTTTATATTCAGTAGGGTTTATGGGGCAAGGCTTTTTTGTTGCTAGTACCCAATGACTCAATGTCATCAATAAAAGTTGGTACATAACTACTACTTTCTGTGACCATCCAGTTAGAACATAGTCCTTTGATAAGGGACATAGTGCTACAATTTTCTTCACTAAAGTCCAAGGCTATTAAATTTTTTTCCCAGGAGGGAAAATTCATACATCAAAGAAGGATAAAAGAGCAGGTACCTCATTTTTCTCTATATATTTGAATATATTAAAGTCATAAATATTATACACTTTAAAGAAGTGTATAATCAAATCCTAACTCATTTCCCTTGTAAATACTATACTTTCAAATACCCAATCTTAATTGATTTAAGACTGACTTTACTGTGAGCATTTTGTCCTTGAAAAGGATGCCTTCCTATTGATAGTCTTAATTTGGATTTAAATGAGTATATTCATTTTTCAGTGATGTGATGTTTAATAATGCTGCTTTGCCTAGGATCGGGCTTCAAGAATATTAATTCTGCATACTTTTCTTGAGTATTCATCACCTGATAAATGGATTTTAAAAGTTATAGTTATTAATCAAAGCCCCATGGCACAACCAAAGAGAAGATAGTGATGACTGACACATTTTTGTGAAGCTTTGAGAAAAAACTCTCAGCCAACCTGCTTTAACCAGATATTTGCTGCTCGTTGCACCAGTGGATGGGCAAGGAGACTCTGAATGCTGTTTTAGAAGCTCTGTATCATTAAGCCACATTTACACTGTTATTTCTGTCATATAGCAATTTCTTCAGGGATAAAACCATCTGTCATGGGGTGAAGCTCTTTAGGACATAGGATGCTCTAAATGAAGGTGAAGCATTCCTTCCTACAGAAAATAAATGTTAATATAAGAAACTAAACAACTTGAAAGCTGCAGGAAGTCCCTGAGTCTGATGATATTCACTAGGCTTCTCCCTCACCAAGCATATGTGGGCTTTAAGGACTTCTCAAGACGCTTTAGTACGAGTTGAGCTGCCTAGAAGAGGCTAAGACCAGCTGAGGCACCTAGAAGAAGCAATAGTAAGCTGAGCTACTCAAAAGAGAGTTTCTACCTTGTTGAAGAGTTCCCATATATCATTCAATGTGCTTCCAGGTTCCACCTTTCATGAGTTATTATCTATCTTGAGGTAAGATTTTTTGTGAGAAGGTTGCCTTTGAGTCATTTCTGCTCCTATACATAACTCCATCCATATTACTATAGGTAAATCCAATCAATAAAAACTCATGTTGGATTTTGCTAGTATCCTTGCTTTGATCATCTGGTATTTATTCTTTATCTGAGATGAGTAGTTTTTGGGTTTTTTTTTTTTTTTTTTTTTTTTTTTTTTTTTTTTTTTGTATTTTTAAGAACGGTACCATGCAATTTCCAATTCTGGCACTTTGTTCCCTAGAAAGTTGGTTACAAGACAAAGATTCTTGACTATTCCTTCTCTCTTCCTTCTGAATCCAAGTTCTGCTCTCTTATGAACTCATGCCCGTGTTTCCATCAGTGGAAGACTGAATCAACAACATATGAACAAACATTTTACATTGGTGTTCAAACACCACTCTGCACCATATAAGGACAATTATATATGGATAGTTTCCTATAATACAGCTAAATCATCATCTAATACTATAGAGGACATCAGGGAGCATGTCTTGCTTCCATAGGTGACAAACGTTCTGGGATAACTGATAGAAAGAAGGTCTTAAGCTTGCAGCTTTGGCCATTAGATAAGATTAATTACATGCACATGTTGCTGTGTTTATTTTGAGGAATGCCTTCTGCTTGTGTATATAATTTTATTTTTTCCATGGAAATGATTCTGTAAAGTTTTAAAACTCTTAACTATGAACAAATATAAAAATGTATTTGGTAAATATTTGTGGAAGCAAAACATTCATGTAGGCATGTAAGGAAAGTTTTAGAAATAATTCCTGATCTAGGAAATTTGCTCCACATATTGTTCAGTAGATATTTTAATTGTCACTAATATAGAAAAGTGTCATTGACTCCCTCTAAACCTGGTTCTGTTGCTTTTTGGTTTTGTTTTGTTTTAGAAAGTCTTCTCCCTTTACTCTAACAGAAGATATACAGCCTTTTATTAACATTGTCTATTAAGTTGTCATTATGCTTGTTAGGACACTATGATATCACAATGCATTCAGGATGACAGATGTTAATCTGTGGAATCAGTTTGTCTAGATCTTGTAAACACTAAACTATCAAATTTATTGGAATTTCCATTTCAATCTCTAAAACACAATTGTGAATGTTGCTCTTCAGATTTTTCCTGATAGTTGGTGGTATCTCTTCCTTTCTTTCTTTTTAATTTGAATCTCAGTGAATTACAAGGCAATGGGGTTGTGACTTCAGATCACAAGACAGTTATGATCTAAAAAGCGAAAGCTTATACATTTTACTCATTACCAGGGAAGTTCCCAGTTGTTGGTTTGCCTGAGATTTCATAAGTGTAAAGTTTAGTTGCACCAGACTTTTCTCTCATCATTCTAGGTATGTAGGATTGGAAATCATGCAGAAAAGCAACTACCTTGTGGATAACTAGCCACAGTGCTTTCAATTATTGGTGGTGACAGATGAGACATGTTAGACACATATCAAAAGATAAAAGATCAATGGTGATGAAATTGTGAGCAAAATTTAAGGCATGGAGAGAAATGAACATCTAATACACAAGTAATACTTAATTCTTATGTATTCAGCCCTGACAAATGCATATGGAGAATAGCTATTGCTAGAGACATGGCACCTTATCAGTTAATAATTGGGAATTTGATTAGCCAATCAATACTGTCCCTAAATTAATATTTCATTTCAAGCTCTTAAATGAATTTCTAAATGACTCATTAATTATATTTCTTTTTTAGGGAGAAATAATAATACTCCGTCATAACAAACTAAGAGCTATATAAAGAGAAAGGCCACTGCACACAGGAAAAATGTGCATAGCTTGTGCTTCATTTGTGTAACCGTGTAGCACATAAATTTCATTATTATTACAGTGTGAAACATATCACTTAATGAAGAAATCAATAATCCTCACAAATGCGTGTTTTTACTCTCTGAGTATTTGAAGTAAAGATAGAGAAATTATTTTGAGAGATATAATTGGTCATACACAGGAGGAATTGAGTTGTGAAAACACAGTGAATTCCCATTTTCTGAGTTCACATTACCTAGTTTCCCGTATGAACATACTACTTGCAAGTTAAAAGCAAATCTAAAATAACACATAATCCTGTATGATTTTTTTAAAAAATTGAGCATTGTAATAATCGCTCTCTATGACTTATATTTAATAAATAGTTTACCATATGGTCCTATGCTCTTGCCTTCTTTGTGTGTGTGTGTGTGTGTGTGTGTGCGCGCGCGCGCGTGAGCGTGCGTGCATGCGTGCGTGTGCGTGCACGTGCTGGCATGTGTGTATGAAGCTCAACTTTTAAATTTTCATTTTGGGCTCTCAGCATGGGATTTCAGAAGAGGTCGCTGCAACGGAGAAAGTTAGATTACATTTTTCTTTCTTGGGTTCACATTTATGTTTCTCATGTCCTCTGTAGTTAGGTCTGGCCACGTTGCTGAGAGCCGACTCGGGGACGTGAGTAGCTGAGGTAATGTCTTGCTCATGGAAATGCCCTAATGCTGATACTTTATGTTCTTTCTCTCACTACAGATGAATGGAGAAGTAAGTCCTGCAATAAGAGATACCAGAAATGAATATCTTTAAATAATATACAGTATCTTTACATCAGGAAGAAGATCATTATATTTACATTAGAAAATACCTTAGTGAGTTCTCATCGTTATATGTTTAGGGGTATCCGGTAGTTCAGTTGACCCTTCCCCAAATACTAGTTACTGAACATCTATCGGAATTAAAGAATTGAATGTGTAGACTTTAATGTCGATTGCATTAATTTTACCAGTTGTACTCAATTGTGCTGTGGAACTGTTAAATCAGTTCTCTCTGCCTAAAGTTCTTCATAAAAAAATAAATGAGTAGTAAGTACCACTCTGAATAATTACAGGCAGAATGAAGTGAATTTATAAGTGTATAAGTTTTCCTTGGGGAAAGAAGAGTTCACTTCAGGTTAGTGGGTTTTTTTTTTTTTTTTTCTGTTTTTGAAATACTCATTGCTCCAAGTATCTTTGAGAGCAAAAATGAAAACACGTGGTCTCATGATACAGTTTAATGAGATGCAAAATCTCATGTGATACAGGGCAATACGGCTGGTCAATGCTGAGCATATAGTACAGGTATAGAGTCAAGAACCCTGTTTCTGATGGGAAAGCTAACAATGACACTAGCCTCCTCAGTAGAGGCTATGCAGTCCTTCACTCATACAGATCCTATACGTCAGAGTGCCTGATATGCACTTTTTTTTTCATGAGGTAAACTAGCATCAGATGCCTTAAAAACTGTACAGGTAGGGGAGAGGAGGACCCTAGAAAAGAAGATAATCAACTGGGGAAATGCAGATAGAAAGGAGCCTTAGCTCCAAAGTAAACATGGGAGATCCAGAATCCCCTGGGAAAGGGGGCAGGTTTTTGGCTCCTCTGGGTGTCATGGGAACCAGGAGGTTAAAGAAAGCACTGACCCATGTTGTTGTCCCTTCCTGTTCTGCCAGCATACAATGGAATACGACAGACATGAACATTATCACACCATTTTACTAGTCAGACTTGTGTAGTCTTGGGACTGCTATTCAATTCTAACATGTCAGGCATAATTATACGGAGGAAAAGATTTTACATCCATCTTGAGATAAGTGGTGACTGCCTTCCCGTAATTACATGAGTGTGTTTAATTATTTCATTAAAAGCAAATCTTGGTCTATAAAATATAAATTCCTACTGTGCTCTTACTTATTAATTTTTCTATAAGGAAGCAAAGCACTTTAATTCAATTTCTAGTCACCACTTGGACAGAAGTCATCTGTTCCTTCCTGCTTGGGTAAAGTCAAATGAATGTTTAATATTTTTCATTTCATTTGGCTAAAATAATTTAAGTCTTCTTAGTGAATATCTTTCTGACTAGATCTTATTATATAGTGGATTTCCACTACAGTATCTCGGAAACTCTTTGCAACTCAAGTTAGAGAAGAATGGGACATTCTTCTGTTTGGGAGAAATACAACTTTTACTTAATCTCTTCAAGGACACAGGTAGTTAATCTGTGTCCCCACACAGTGGCTTTGAACTCTATTTTAAAGGGAATACAAAGGATATGGGTTTTTTTTTTTTTTTTTGTCCAAAAATATTTTATTTTATTTTATTTCCTAGTGAAGTTCTACATTTATTCTGTGTGACACTGTTGTCAGTTGCATGGTGTGGTATGGTATCTGAGCACAGAAAAAAAAAGTCCAGCTCTAGGAGTTTATTTTATTCTTTAGGAAGAATAATGCCTCACATGCTTTCCTGAGGTACACAGCTGTGAAGACCATTTGAACTAAAAGGTGGTTCTATCGTCTTTGCCTGAAGATGGATTTACAGCAAAGTCAAAAGATGAAAGAACTAAAATTGTATTTCCATGAAATAATTTGTCCTCTTAGGTCCACATGTTCTTGTACATAACTCATTTGCCATCTTACACCATGATCTTCAGAACAGCCTCAGTAGCAGCTGCAGCCCCTGAAACATATAAATAGAGACCCTCAGATCTCTCCCTCAGCCTACTAAATCACAGCAAGGCTTTGCAATAAAGCCCAAGGTGCAATGACACCAGTGCCTGCTGTACTTTTCTCTGATTCTTATAGCTAACAAAGTTTGAGCACTCCTGCATCATGAAAACTGTGCTTTATTTTCTTGTTTAATGCATACAACCTAGGAAGATTCTTTGGATTACTACTTCTTTTATTCATTTATTCACAGATTCATTCATACCACTTACTAAGCCATTAGTTGTAGAAACTAAGATAAACTTTAATTACAAGGAATATTTATATCTCAAAGAACACACACACACACACACACACACACACACACACACATACACATATCCATATGTGTATGTGTATATATGTATATTCAGAGCTACTAATCAGGGCCCATAGGGGCTTGCTGTGAATGAAGCACAAACAAAGGACCAGGCATGGACTAGACTTAGATGTTCTAAACATATATACCCAATGGGCACCTTAGCCTCCATGTGGGTCCCCCGGAAAGGTGATGGGGCTGTTTCTGATGTATTTTCAGTCGCATGCCTTTTGATCATTTCACTTTGGTGTGGTTGCCTTCACAGGACACTGTGAAAGAGGAGGTACAAAGTCCTGATGAGACGTCAAGTGCTGGGGCATTGGAGAAGTACATTCTCCCATTTTCTGAGGGGCAGGGGAGGGGGATAAGAAAGGGACAGAGGGGAGGGACCATGAGGAGAGAAGGAAGGGGGCTAAGATTGAGATGTAAAGTGAATAACCAAATGAAATAAGTAAGTAAATAAATACACATATATGCATGTGAATACACATAGAAGCTAAAAGCAAACTTAGAATAAACATGTATATGGTAATATACATAAGATTTTTGATCTGTCACTCTTCTGTATCCATGATAGTCACTGCCTCATAAGCACCTATCACAAGTCTTCCCCATAAGTTGCTCAAGGCGATACTGATCCAAGGGATTTGACTTAGCTAGAATATCAGCCATCTAGGACACAGAGAAAGAGTAACTTTTATATGAACTTTTGATATGTTATGTGACATGTTCTTTCATTATCTCATTTGAGATAGAGATATTAGGGGCCTTTAACTGTGAAACAATAAGTGCTTAGTCCTTAGACTTTAAACAATGTGCATATTCATGTATATATACATATACCCATAGTTTATTAATTTAGAATTACATTCTGCTTTGTCATTATTTTTGGTAGCCAAATTACCCAATTTTAATTACTTTATCAATATATTACTTGTACATAGTAATGTTTTTATACATTCATAAAACATGCATTGGTCACATGCATCCATTCTTCCACGCTGTCTTTTCTACTCTTCCTTAACCCTTCCCACCCCCTTCTATTCAACATCTACTTCCATAAACTTTTCCTTGTAATTTCCACATATGATAAAGAGTGTCTGGTGTCTTGTTCTTGGTCACTCAAGCAGTATTTTGTATGGTTTCTATCTAGTGAAGTGGGCCTTAAGTCCAATCAGACATTGGTTGGTTTATTCACACAAGCTTTGTTCCACCACTGCCCTAGCACATGTTGCAGGCAGCAGAGATGGTAGAGCAAAGGTTTTGTAGCTGGTTTGGTATTCATGTTTCTCTTTTGGTAGCGTGCAGAGTATCTTCTTATACCAAAGACACTAGATGTAGGGGTGAATGTTCTATATAGTCACCAGCTGGACTTCTCCATGTTCATTGAGCTTGTGGGTGTTATCTTCAGCAATAAGGACTTGCTGGGTCATTTTATTGAAAAGAACCTATTGTTTTGGCAATAGCCTGGGTTGTTTGGGCATTTCTATAGGACCAATAGACCAGTGACTCAACTGGATAAAACAAAGTCCTGGCACTGAGAATTTCATTTAGTTACAAGAGATGGCCAGTAGGGGTTCTATCTCCTTGATTATCTCATTATTTGGAGACATCAATAGGATTGCCTTCATATGTTTTAGGACATTTCTACTACACTCAGTTTCCATAACTACTTCCTCTAATTTCCTCTAATGCCCTTCAATTCTACCTGTCTATCCCCACAGTCCCTCCTTTAACTAGATGTCTCCTTCCCATCCCCAAATTAGGATCCATAGTAAAGTGTCTTTATCATCTCAAATTGCCTAGTCACCAACCTATATAGATCTTTTTAAAATGGCTTCTTGCACCAGCTGCAGTGCAATGTCTGGAAGAGAGGATTTTCCTGGTATCTTTTTGGTATACAGACCAAAATAATCCTGTCCCTTGTACTACATAGCTGGAACACATCCAGTGTTGTGCTGTTTAGTCTCACAGTGCCCTAGTTTTCATACCTCCCTCTGCCTCCTCATACTTTTTTGTCTGTCTTTATCTCTCTAACATCTATCTCCATTAATCTCTATCTCTACTTCTGTGTCTCAATTTTCTTCATCTGGCTCTACCTATCTCCATCTATGTTTCTACTTATCTGTCCATGTCTATCTACATGTATCTTCAATATCTACCACCTGTCACTCCCTCCCTCCCTCTGTCCCTTCCTCCCATTCTAGCTCTCTCCATATATATATGTGTATATATGCATGTATAAATATTTACATATACATGTGTGTGGCAGAGAGATAGAGAGAGAGGGGGCAGGGGGAGGAGAACCTAGGAAGCCATATAAATTAGTATAGTGCATATTTTCTGGGGTATCTTTGTCTTAAGCCATAGTCTATGTTTGTGTTTGTACTCACTTTTTACTTGATGTTGAGTATGCCCCCACTTGAAGCTGTGTTCTCAGGAAAATATGTCTTTCTTTCCTCATGATGTGTATCTTAAAAATAACCCCTTTCTCCTAATAATGGGAGTAGGGGCTGTCTCTGACACTGTTGCCTGCTTTTGGATCCCTTTCCCCTAGAGTGGCTGGCCTCAGTGGGAGAAAATAATGGTTAGTCCTGCTGTGACTTGACATGCCAGAGTGACTTGGTAGCATTTAGAGTTCCTTCCCTTCCCCACAGTTATGTGGAGAGTGGGGACTGACTTTGACATAAACTCTGGTACTCCATATTTGACCACCTCCCCTTGGAGGGGAGGCCTGGTGACACTCAAAGAAAGGATAAACAGGCTACCAAGATGAGACTTGATAGCCTATGACCATATAGTGGGGGAGGAGGTCCCCCTCGGTCTTAGACCTGGGGGAGAGGAATAGGGTGAAAGCGGGAGGGAGGGAGGAATGGGAGAATACAAGTGATGGGATAACAATTGAGTTGTAATCTCAATAAATTAATAAAAACACAACAAACAAACAAATAAATAAAATAGAGTTCCCTCACTTCTCTGAAAAGGAGTAGAGCAGGGAATGGATCAAGGGGGGTATGAGGGTGAGACTGGGATGTGAGTGGGAAGGGGCCTGGTATCAGGCTGTAATGTGATTAGTTTTTAAAAAAAGTTGAAAAACGCTATTTGAGCAACTGGAAGCTTCAGTAACTTTCTTAAGATTCCCACTTCAGAGGATGACTGCTCTTCAAATGGTCTTAGCTATCTCCCCAAGACTTTTGCTTATGTGGGTGCCATCCTCAACCCATTTTCTTCTTGTTTAATTTTTTTTTGAACAACATATGGGATATGGTTTATCCCCTCCTCTAACCCCCCAGAACCTCCCCTTCCACAGAGAGTTGAGTTTCTCCCTTAACCTGGTTCAGTTTCCATCATGGTGTCTCTCAACAAGATGTTAGCTCTGAGAAGTGAGTTTGGGCAAAGTATGTATCTTGTCAGAGTCAAATTCCCACATGAGAGTGGGCCTACTATTCCAGAAATTAACTTGGGTGTTATAGGAGCCTCAAGTGTATGAGATGCAAACCACATGGTTGGTTTTGCAATGGGATTTATGACCCTGATCAGCAGACAGGAGTTTCCCCAGATACTGTATGTTTGCTTTGTCACTTGTAAGAGGGCCTCCTGCCTACTTTACCTGTACTAATCAAGGATCTGAAGCATCTATTTTCTAACTAGACAGTATCATAGTAGCAGAAACCCCAAGGCCTGCTCTATAAGGCCCACACTCTGTCTGTACTCCAATGTATAGTCAGGCAAGGTGTGGAAATGGTCAGTGTTAGAAATTATATAAATTTTGTGACATTAGAAGCGGTGATACTCTTATATGCTGTGACCATGGAGGTTTGCTGAGGAGCGAAACTTTGCCCCCATTGCTCATCTATATGTGCCTGAAAACAAGGTTCCTGAGTCCTCCCGCCTCTATTTCTTTGGCTATAATGTACCTGTTAGGGAGTGAACAGATATAACAGAAGCCTGGCCAGATTCCTTCCTTGGGACTCCTTGGACCTGTGTCCCTAGGGTCTAGATGGTAACTGGCTCTTTTCCCACTACCCAACTCTTACACTTGTGGTACTCAGTTGTGAATGATCAAGAGCAGACTATGCCCTGAATGAACTTTCTTAGGCATTGTGCCTTGTGAAAAGTTAAGAGCCAGGTCTTTGGCCACCCAAGACCATGTCTACATACCCCTTTAAGCAAAGATAGAGTTATAGACATCTTTCCCCCATCCTATTAGTAAAAACACTTGAACCTGGTGCTTGAGGACAGGGGAAGGGGAACTCCACGGGTGAAAGCTCTCAGTCTGAACACCTGCAGCAAAATCCACATGGTTAGTCTCAGCCTTGCCTCCTCAATCTATTTAGTCTTGAGGATAGCACTTTGACATTCTTCTCATGCCACTCTGTGGTGCCACTGATCCCCTATACTCCAGGACACTCAAGAAATTTGCCAGAGTCTTTCTCTTTGGCCATGTTAAGTTTGCAGGACAGCTACACACTGAGAAGGTGCAATGGATGTCCATGGCATGCAGGGCATGGAAATATGCCGGAATTTTCCCACTATTCCAGTGGTTGAATATCAGACAATAGGTCCATTCTCATGATTGTTCCTGATTATAGTACTTTGAGAGGTTTCTCTGAGATAAAAACAAAAAAAAAAAGCAAAAAAAAAAAAAAAAAAAAAAAGAAAACCAAAACAACCATAGAAACAACAACAAAATTTTCCAAAAGCAGACTACTGTGTAAATTTCAGGTTACTTATCTATGCTGCTGGCCTGCGAGGGTTATGAAAGTTTTCAGAAACCATCATCTGTGCTGATAGACTTTGCCAGAACTCTTTGTCACTCTTAATCTTACAGAAGCTAGGGACTTCCTCTTCACGGGTTGTGAAGCCAGCTTAGCAGGTGCTAGGATTATTGTGTATCTCTGGATGGTATTTGTCCTGGAAGTCTAAAGCAAATATTCTTGTTCTTCTATTGTCAATGTCCTGTGTTCTTTTACAGTAAGTCACTTAAACATGCAGCTATGAACTTAATTATTTTTGTCCTTTTTTTTTAAATCAGAGAAGAGAAGATGATTCGGGATATTTCTGTTCAGTCATTTAGCAATTTTATATTTGTGGATATTAATGACAAAGGCAATACTTAATTCCTCATGTATCCTTTACAACCATTTGGCAGTCCAGATACTGATGAAATGGAATGTGTCTAAGCTCTCATATACATGCTAATGGGAGTGGCTATGGGAGAGTAGTATGGAATATCAGGTCTCATAGGTCACATTAAAAAGATACATACTGGACATTATTCATCAGGAATGTGGGAAATATGCAAGCATCATAAAATATTATCCATGAAGCTATTTATATTTAGAAAATGTCATTCTAGCAAAAACATAGATATAAGGAAAGAATCAGTATCCAAGAGAGCAAAGTAAGTAAATAGATAAAGCTTCTATTGGAGTAAGTAGAAAACAAGGCTCCAAGTGCTACTTGTCTTTGCAGGTTTCCATTAATTTGTTAAGTAGCCTACAAAACAATGGGTTTCATTATCACACGACCTACATTCTGCCTTAGACAAGGTCAATGTAGTGGAGATGTAAGGGTTTCAAGAGGTGCTTTTAGTTAAGTGGTTCTTAAAGAAAGGGGCAGAGCTCATGAATGAAGATGCATGGCGCTGGTGGCAGAGATCATGAGGGACCCTCTAGGTTTCCTTCATGGTTTCTACTTTCCATTTCTGAAGGACTGGAAGGGAAAGGAAGGAACCATAGCAAGGATGTAACTCACGGAGAAAGACTGTGTTCTACCTGCATCACTAGAGATGGCAGTATGCCCAAACACGTGACAGTAGCAGAATAAGCAAAGGCCAACCACATAATAACGATGACTTGCATTTTGTCAGAAAATGATATGACACATCAGGTAAGCTCAGATTTTTTTTTTTACCAACTCATGCACAGTGTGTCAAATCCTACAAAATTTTGCCTTGGATAACCCCTCATGAACAAGAGTGACCAATTTATGAGGAAAAGATGGTCTTTTAGGAGTAGTAAAATTCTCTGAAACTAGGGAGCTTAATGATTGCATACATTCTGAATATCTTCATTGGACTTTTTTTTTGTTGGTTGAAATTGATATTTTATTTGTATTTTAAGATGTATACAAATGAAACTACAACAACTAATCGTGCATTTTTAAAGACCCAAACAGAGAGGAATCAGAGATGTCACACAGAGCATGCTCAGAAGGTTGGACCTGCAGGATTATACAGGAGAAAAAGATCCTAACCTGCAGACGATCTATTACATCATTCTGGTTTCTTTCTATGTCTACATTTGAACCCATCCAAGTTCTCCTCACTCTTGCAGCTGGTTTGTGTGTCTTTGAACACTATTTTATCTCACTGATAACTGTTGGCTGAGCTTTGACTATAGACAGGTCATAGAAATAACAAACTCTATTTTAAGAATATAGAACAGAAGAAATATTTAATATACATATAGTTTTTAGTGATTTAATATTTAATATAAAGAAATGGTATTTAATAGCTTTTGGGAATAGCTGCTTAATATATTTAAACTAATTCTAATACTGAGCAAACTTCTAGTCTTCTTCACTTCATTTCACCATAAATCTATTAATGAAATATAATATCTATTTTAGTTTTTACTTTTCCTCCTATGCTCAGGCATAAGAAACAGACTCTTCCAATTTTGCCCTTGAAGTCTGGTCAACATATTTTGTGTTGCAAAGTTTTGTCCAAAATGTAACCTTATCAGATTTTTGAATCAATCTTTTTTCTTTCTTTCTTTTTTTGTGAAGATCGGATGGGAGCTGAGAGTGTATCTCAATAGTGGTATTGGCATGCTGAGGGCCTGGCATTAATACCCAGAATAGATAAGCAAACAACAAATTGAAGCTCCCCCCACCAGTGGCAGCAGCAGTAGAAAGCAGACTATTTGGGCCTGAACTGCTCAGCATGATGCACATAAATGCTCCCCTAAAATACAAGAACCTTTCCCAAAGGCTCCGGATAGGACATCAGTATAAAAGCATAGGCTTCTGGACTAAAGAAGGCTTTTTCAGAGTCTCTGCTTGTCTTTACATTTCCCTATTCTGAAGGAAAACCATGATGAACTCTAGCCAGAAGTGGGGGCACAGAACACCTTGCGACTAATTCCTGACTCCACTATTTCCACGGCACCTGAAGTCCACTGAAAGCTTGGATTGTACTACATAGAAGAGAAAGAGCATTCTTCCAGACTCAAAGCATCAGTGTTCTATTAACCCAGGCCTACTTCACACCCAGATTTTACTCCTCATTAAATAACTGAATGGCCTTTAACATGATGGACAGTGGGCAGGGAGCATCAGTGGTGAGACAAACTTCCTTCTGATAGGAGATAAAAATAATTAGGGTGGTTTAGTCAGCATAAAAAGAGATATAAACTTTTCACACAATTCACTCTCTGAACTATAATCACAGATGAATATAGTTTTCACATTCCATGGGAGAAAAGAGCCTCTAATCATTCACTAGATATCCTCACACCATTTCTTTGCTCACTGCCGTGAGGACACAAGGGAGGATTCTGAACTGTCCACTGATCCTTGGAATGAGAATGGACTGAGATAGTGAGAGGACAAGTGGCAGCCTTTAGAGGGAGATTCTGGCTTTTCAGTAGGAAGATTGGTACAAAAGTAATAGGATGTTGAGACCATGAATTTAAAATCATTAATTGTCTTGGTTTCCTTTTCCATTGCTTTGATAAATACCATGACCAAAAGTAACTTTGGAAGGAAAGGGTTTATTTTATTTTATACTTTTGAATCAGATCACAGACCCATAGAAGAAAGTAAGAGCAAGAACTGAAGGCAGGAACCTGGAACATAGACTACGAATGAGGGCTATTACTGCACTGCTCCTCTAGATCATAAAGACAGTTTCTTATATAATCCTGAGCCACCTGGCCAATGGTGGCAGTTCCCATAGTGGTCTGGGCACCCCACATCAAAGAATAATTAACACAGTTTCCAACACACACGATCACAGGCCAATCTGATCTGAACCATCTTCAGTTGAGACCTCCTTGGATACTCTGGACTGTGACAAGTTGACAACTGATGATGACTAAGAAATTTAAGCAAAGTAAGAATTGTTACAATAAATCTCATTTGCCAATGATAAATGTGTTCATTAATTCTTTTTTGGCCTCTATTTGTATTAATTAATTAATTCACTTTACAACCCAGTCATAGCCCCCTTCCTCCTCTCTTCCTAGTCCTACCCTCCTTCCCCCATTAACTTGCTCCCATTCCACAGAAAAGGGGAGCCCCTCAAACCAGCCACCTCAACTCATCAAGTTGCATCAGGACTGAGTTCTTCCTCTTCCCCTGTGGCCTGACAAGGCAGTCCTATCAGAGGGAAGTGACCAAAAAGCAGGCAATAGAGTTCATGTCAGAGATGGCCCCTGCTCCTTTTACTAGAAACCACAACCCTGAGCTGCCCATTGGCTACACCTACATAGAGGACCGAGATCCAGTCCCTGTATGGACCTTGGTTGGTGCTTCATACTCCACAGGCCTCTCTGGAACCTGGTTAGTTGGCTCTGTTGATCTTTTGGAGCTCTTGTCACCTTTAGGTTCTTTTATTCTTCTCCCTACTTTTCCACTAGACTCCCTATGTTTCGCCCAATGTTTGGCTGTGAGTCTCAGCATCTGTTTCAAAGTACTGCTGGGTGGAGCCTCTCAGGGGAGTACTCTGATAGGCTCCTTTCTACAAGCATATTCTTGTAGCATTAAAATTCATGGTCTGGGATTCAGAAAACTCTAGGAAACCAGTTTCTGCAACCTGCTGTCGTGAAAGCATTTTTTCTTACAAAAACCTCTCAAGAAGCTTGAAGCAGTGATGCATTGAATATGATGGATGAGGAAAGTCCCCACAGCTTGATTCTTTTCAACATTTAAAATGCTGGTTGTGTGGTTTGTATTTACACATTGGATATGGCTCTTTCTGGTGCTGGCTGTTGGCAGTTTTTTTGGTACATTTCAGTGACCTGCTGAGGACACGCCTTAAGTCGTAGTGAATCAGATCAACAGCAGACCACTAATGAGGAGCATTGTCTTTGTTGGTTCTAGTTTGGGTCTTGGAACGCTTTGGAGACCCTTCTTGGTCTACCCACTGAAATTGTAGCCGCTGGTTGTACATGTTTCACTTCTGTTGGATATCACAATCCAGTCAAGAAATCGATTGTTGGTACTGGGTTGACTAAGAGAGGTTACCAATAAATGCAATGATTAAAAATCATCTCATCAGGCGCCCACTTTTTCATCTTTGCAATTTGTTTCAAATGCTGAACGACCACTGACTAGTGCACACTGAGTTCTCTGGGGGGATTCCCCAGGGTTAAGAGGATCAGATTAAATGACTGTTCTCAATTAGTCACTGTCAACTTAAGATGCTGAGCCAGTTTGCACACCATCATATACTCACTCTCAGTTCTGTTGCAAACGTCTTCAAATCACTGCACTATACAATCGTCAGCAATCCCTGGTCACGAGCATTGCCGGTCCAGTTTGGCTCTACTGCTTTGTAGTCCATTTTCAACTTAAACAAGAAAAATTCTAAAGTTGGCTTGCGAACTGATGAAATTTTTATTTTATTTTATTTTTTTTTACAAAGAAATCAGCATATAAAAAAATCTTCAACTATTGTGCTACAGAAATAGCATTTCAACCAGATTGCTTTGTAGACCAGATTGATGATTCTTTACACTAAATATTTATAAGATACCTATGGTTTAAGGACCAGTTTAAGGTTATCCCATTCAGTGTGGTGCCCAGGGACCCAGACTGGATGCTGTAGAATTATTCGGAGACAGTAAAATATGTTTTTGGTAAATGAAATTCAGTGCTTGAATTATTAGCAGTGAATATTGTTTATAACATCTGCCAAGCCGAAAACCTACATCCCTATGCACTCTCCTCCCAACCTTTCCAAGGATGGTAAGCAGGCTAGGTTTCTGAGATCAATAGACAATCTCCAAAGCTATGAAATGGATATATACTTGCTTTATATACACACACAGAATTTTTCCATAGTTATTCTTTATGGGCCTGTTGTAACGCTGCAGTAGTGAAGGCCAGTGCAACAATGGGAGTTGTCAAAGCTTAATGTTGTGAAAAGAGATTGAACTATAGTAGCTAATGCAACTTGACAGAAGTCCAATGGCCTATGTTCAATTCCTTGATTAGGTTGTTTAAACCCATGATATCATAATCTGTGAAATAATGACACATGGCCCAGAAGTTTATTGTGAGGTAATATTTAATACTTTATCAAACACAGATTAGTGTCAAATACCACCTTGGAGATTTACAGCTGAGAAACATACCTACAAGCTAACTTAGATGATTAAGTCAGGAGATTATTAATAAGAGTTCAAAGATACTATCATGAAATATTCACACAACATAAGAAATAACTGTAGGTTCTAGAAGCGTAAGAAAACCATCACAGTGTTGTTTTGAAAATGAAAATTACTTAGCCAAGAAATAACTACTAAGTCCACAATCCATAAGTTTCAAACTAAGGATAAGTACAAATTGAAATTAAGAAAATATAGATAATCATTAACAAAGCACTATTCTCTGACAACAGAGTCCAAAAATATATAATTTTGTTCAAAATGCTAAAAAATAAACAGAGAATCTCTTAATCATCAAAATATGTTAATGTTCTCATGGAAAGGTCTCTATAGCATGGATGGTGCATAAAATCATGGAAGGCTTGTTCAGTGAGTATTGAAGCAACCTATATGGAATATAATACAATATTAATCTATAATAGATCTGATTATCCTAAATTAATATCCCCAAAGGCAGAAATTAAATAAATTCTCCATGTCTAGCATACAAGTATCTGAGAGAATATATTTGTATGTGTGAATATATGAATATATTCATGCATATATGTGTATATATGAATATACACAGATAAATATAGTATATTTATCTAGAATGTAGCCTATGTGTGTATATGTGTCTATGTGTTATCTGGTATGTATATGTGTATATAAAACAAAATTTCACAGCAATTTTAACCAAAAACTTATACAAGCTTTACCATTTTAAGGTCTCAAAATTTTGCATCAAGAATCATAGAACTTCAGCCACCAAGATGTCTCAGCAGGTGAAGGCAGTCGCAATCAAGCCTAATGACCTGAGTTTCATCCCCTGAACTTACATGGTGAAAGACAGAACCCGCTCTAGAAAGTTGTCTTCTGACCTTTGAACTGTGACCACACATATTCACATACATGCCTAAACATTTTCTATATTATTTATAATATATATATTTGTATGTATCCCTATATATATGTGTGCATTATTTATTTATTTACTGATGGTAGGAAGAAGGCTCTAGGGAAAAATTCTTTCTGTGGAAGCATGGAGAGCTAAGCTTGGATCCAGAACTCATATAAACATGGCATGATAGTGCATTCCTGTAAATCAATTTTCTATAATTAGATAGGAGTTAGAGATAGCTGAAACACTGAAAGTTTCTGGCCAGCTGTCCTGGCATATGATAGATAAACATTGAGAGACAGTGGTTCAAGCAAAGTATAAGTTGAAGACAGACACCTAAGGTGTCTTACCACTACAAGTGTGCAGTGGCACACCTGCACTCACTTGAAAATCTGCACACATAGATATCCTAACACAAGCACACAAACACAAAATAATATTTAGTCACTATAGTCATGCATCCAGACATGGAGTAGAAGGGCTTTGAAGGCCACATGGTTCAGAAATCGCTAAGCCACGAGATCCCATTTCCTGAGAAACTGGAAAGAGTTCAGATATGTGGGTGGGCTTGAGTCCTATCCTGAAGTCCTAAGCAAGTAATGTCAGGCAGTGAATTAACATCTGATTCTTCATCTGCAAAATGGAATAATTATAGCTGGCAATTACAGCACAAGATGCGATAATGCCTAAGGAAGTATGTTACCATTTTCTAAGAGGATGCTACCACATTTTTAATAGATCTGAACAGAATTCATGATTATGTAGTTTTATGGTCTCTTATGTTTTAAATACTCCACTGTTAGATGATAATATGGGATCTCTTGACTTAGCCACTGTTTCTAGCATCTTGGATAATTTCATTTTTAAACAAATAAATCTGATATTTATTTAAAATAAATACCTGGCAAGGGAAGAAAAGACAAGAACTAACTGACTTGCTAGTAAAATATATTAATATTTTTATAATGAAAAGAAAATAGCAAACTGCAAGCAGTAAGTCAAGACATACTAAGAAATGTATCCCTCCTGGGTAGCATTCATTTCATTCCTTGTAAGTGTCACTGAAAGATATCATATTGAGTCCAGAGTGGCTATTTTATAATAGTTTCTTTGCTGAAGAAAAAAGAGACAGAGCTTTCATATCAGTCAATGTGATTAAGTTATTGTCTCCATGTCTGATGCTGTGTCTGTGGGGTAGAAGTGAAAGTACAATTCCTGGAATCTACTTCCTCCCAAGCGAAGGGAGAGAAAGACAGCTGACCCCATGTAATGTATCCGACAGCATTATAACTTGCACCTGGGAGTGAAAAGACTAATTGTGTTTCTTAGGAAGGGAGTTCCCATCCACTGAATAAGAATGCCTTTGTCCAGAGATTGCTTGGAACAAGATAAAAAAGAGGTGCCCTCCAAGGCTCTAGGAGGACAGCAGCACTCCAGGCTGGATACAAAATGAAGATGATTCCTAGAACAAATGCTTTCTACCGAGGGAGGTGATAACCTCCATATGTAACTTCAAAGCTTTATGTGCTCTGGGTCATCACGTGTGCACATAGTGCAGCGATGCTAAGGAAGCAATCCTTGGTTTCCCAGATACTCATCTGTGTTCTCTGAGCCTCTTGCATGTCTGTTTTAAATTACTGAATAAAGTCTTATACGGTTTAAGAACTGTCATTTAGACTTGTGTTCCTTGACAATTGGATGTTTCCTGATATCCCTCTACCTATAGCTTCCCAGAAGCATTATGCAAGTGTTTTCCTGGAGAAAGTCACACATCACATCTAATTACTTCAGACAGGGAGCACCTGAGGGACAAAAGTCCAGATACTACCAAAGTCCAACTTGGTGAGCCAATGACTTCTGTTATGGTTGATTACAGTAGTATGGGTGAAGAATCATTTACAGAAGCCAAAATAACTCCAAGACAGCTGTGTCGAGACCCACCTATACAAGGGCATAAGCTCACCGAACTTACAGCTCTCTGCACAGGCTTCAGACAGCTAAACAGGTTTGAGAGTGTCCTTTCCTTGAGGCTTGGTAGGTCTGATCCTCTTGCAGGCAGCTTGTCTGGTTTTTGCTTCTTCCAGGCAGCATTGATTGTATCTAAGGGTCTTTGTAGCATCTGCTTCTTGGAGTATAATTCATAGCAAACGTAACTGTGTACGGTGAAGGGGGACATTTCAGAAGGCATGGACCTGGTGAACCTGGTCAATTTCGGGGACCTCCTAAAGTTATTTTGAGTTGATTCTGTGTCCTAAGGTGCTTCCCTGAAGTATAAAATGTTCCAATTTCCATGAAACTAGTATATAACATATACGTATGGAACAGGTTCCAGACTATTGCCAAAGTGACCTAAGAATAAATCACTGCAGTAAACATTTTTCTTTCCTAACAGAATGAGACACATTGTCAGTCAAATACCCTGGTCTCTGCCCTTCCATTTTGCTACTAACTAACTTTTTTGCTCCTTAATTTTCTACTGTTTGCATCCAGCAGAAGGGCATTCCTAATTTACATTCATATTCAAATGCTTTTATCATCCCAGTTAACACTCCAGAAGTTTAAATGAATTTGAAAGTGATACAGATACAAATTCTCAATAAACATGTGTGATTAATCAGAAACCAAGATAATCCAGGTATCTACAAGAAAAAAGTGAAAAACAAAACAATTCCCTCCTTTATGCTTTTCAACATCTTTATCTACTGAATGGTTACCTATCTGCACCATTTCCTATGCCTGGGATCTGTTTGGCTGTTGTGTGACTCTACCTGACAAGGTCAGGACATGAACATGCTCTCAGAGTGATCTCTAGCCAAGTCCTGATCTTCAGGTAAAGATAGCTTGGAAAATGGGGCATCATGATCACCCTTAGTGTTAGTTACACAATAGCTTGAAAATTCCTGAATTTTCAAAATTACTGTCTCCATTTTATCCCATCAGTCCACTTCATTATGTTCATTTGGAAGCAGGAGAGAAAAATGAATGGCCTTTCTATAAAAGTGACAGGATAGATTAATTTTATCTCATTTTAAATGGCAGAATGAATTCCTCCCTTTCTAGTTTCATAAAAAGAGACCCTGTGTTCTTCAGGTGTGCTTTACCTGTTGGTGCTTGGATAAATGAGAAGCTGGTGGCTAAAGTGTCAGCCTTACGCTGTGATTGGAGCTCACCTTCCCAACTGCTTACTTAAGTGGAAAAAGGGGAAAGGCCAGGCATCAGGAAACCCCATTAATTTGTAGATAATTGAATCAAAAGAGAAACATCAATGGCATTCCCAAATGGCAGCCCCATTGTCTCATTAGAAGTACAGGAGGCTCATTGCCTATTGTTGTAGACAGCATGTATTTGGAAATAAGAGTGCCTGTGAATCTAACACAATACTACATTCTGCCTGGATACACTGACCCAAGGCTCTCCACTGTGGGGTACCCCATCCCTCATGGCTATTTCAGCTTCAACGAGGTCACAGTTAATTAGAGAAGAGCCTGAGAGGTGGCACTTACAGGAGGATGCTGTTCAGCCCTCTGATTGTTCATACACTCTCAGGAATGCACTCTCACCACACAAGGGGATATAATATAAATACCACAGTACAGAGGGACCAATCTTTAAAAATAACTGAAAACAATGTAATTAAAATGTCTAGCTTTGGGGAAGGTATGAATAAAAAGAATTCTTTGAAGTTACCAATGCAAATGCCTTCATTTTACAAAGGAAAAGTGAAGGGAGAAAAGAAAAGAGGGCAGTGATCACAAAAGTACCACAGAAACTGTGGGAAAAGAAGCTCTAGCCCAGTGGATTTTAGTTTATTCCTGCCTACTATTGAGGAATTTTCTCCTTGTGCTATGTGTTGAAATTGTATATAAATACTATGGACAAGAATAATAGATAAATAGATTAAATAGTTTTATCTCAAGGAGATACTTTTCAAGAAGAGTAAGAAACAGAAGAATAAGATATTTTTAATATTAGAAATTTAATATTTGGTCTTTAACTGTAAAGTACCTGGAAAGTTGAATGCCAGCAAGCCACTGTCCTAGGCATCACACCCATTTTGTGGTTTGTCATGGGTGAGATCACCTTTGATTTTCCAAAGATTGTCAGCTTATCTGCTCAATCTATGTCAACATTCGTAGTCTTCAAGGCAGAACCCATTGTCAGTCTCTAGAAGTTAGTAAACCTACTCATTGTGCTATGAACCAATCTGTGAATAATATAACCACAAACATATGTGAAGATCATAGCTCACGTTTCTCAAACTGGGTTATACTTTGTGTTGTGATTCATGGTGGTTCTACAATCAAGCATTTGTTTCCTTTCTAGACTATGTGTATACATATTCAATTAATTCAGTTCATAGCATGAGCTACATCCAGGTGGAAAGTAGAATGGTACAATTTCCATGTTATCATTTTTTCCTAATCTTTAAATATGACTAAAGTGTGTTAGAATAAGCTTTCTTGCAGATAACTCTACCTATAAGAAGTTTCTTAACTGCTGGCATGATTGCAGCATTCCATTTCATTCATGCATTCTTTGGAAGGGCTTCTGGTTGTGGTTTGAGTGTCTCATGTCCTTTTATTCCCTAGTAAGAGGACTCTTGTTTGTAAAAGATGGTAACATTACCAGTTAGAAAATTGTTTCCTAAACTCCACTGGAATTGGGAATATCTGTAAGACTAAATCTTTGTTGTAGAATAATAAACAGATATAAAGTGAGATTAGAAATTATCCACAGATGATAAGAGAAACTGGCTGGACCACTTACGTTTTGGGAGATGATGGATATGCATGTGCTGTGGTTATTCACAGATTCCTGTAAGCTAAATGCAGTGGACACATGGGAAAACAAGGGGATTTGTCAATGAGGGCTGGCTGTGAGGCTACTTTTTCAGCTAAGGAGAAATCCTTCTGGCCTAGGCAAGACCCACAAAGCCACCTGGAAAGCAGAATAATTATCATGTCAGTGTCTACAATGTCTCCCTGCATCTAACTTTGAGTGAAGTGCTTCCTACCTAGAATACAGAAAATAGATAATTTACTTCTTAGCAATCAAAAAAATGAAAAGGAGCCTTCACTGGAAGGAGACAGTATTTATACAGAGAAAATGAAATATCAAAAGTAGCTAGGGGGAAATTATCTAAGGGACAAACCATGGCAAAGATTTGCCATAGTCTGAACAATGAAGGGCTTTCTCTTGTGACCATGTTTCTAGGAGTCAGAACTTTGGTGGCCCTCCTTTAGACTCACATTATAAGTAGGCAATATAAACTCAATTTTTACTCTCTGCTTTAAGAAATTATACTTTTTTACTGAAGTTGACTATGCCTCGGGTGTAATTTTAATATCAAGTAAATTCTCACATTCAACTGTATTCATGAGAAATCAAAAGAAAAGCATCATAGTTCTCTATGTAGTTTTATCTTTTTAGCTTTCTAGTTGAACATCTAGATACAGTATGGATATGTATCTAACCTCATGGAAATTGGCAACAATACGCAACTTAATGTATGGTATTATTATTAATCTATGAAGCTGGAAGTTGAGTCTTTTTGGTAGAAGAAGCAACAATAGTTGCATTTGTTTGAAGAAAAATATTTGAGTACAACATTAGAGATGCAAAGTTTGATTTGAAGAGCAAAGAACATATTGTCACATAACTGGTACAAGACACAACTAGATTTTTATGTGGCTTTTTCCAAACACTCCTTTATGCTCACATAAAGCCATCATGAATAGAAGAGGCACGTTGATAAAAGGAGGGTAGTTATTCAATGAATACTTGCAGTCCACCTGTAAAACTCATTAGGCATGAGCACAACCTTCGGGGCTTTTCTTGTCCTCATTTCATAGAGTTTTGTACTGAAAGTAGAATTATCAAAGAACTTTTAAATTTTCACACACTTTATAATTTTTGAAGCCAGGATGAGAAGGTAAGTTTGTTAACTTTGAAGTCTTCTCACTGCATGGGAATTATTAGGCAATGAACAAGTTGTGATGTATCTGTAAAGATTTACTGTTAGACTGACATTCGGTGCATAGAAATTAATTGAAGAACTACACCTGCAATCTCAAGTGGTCAAGAAACCAGAAGAAAACATAATGATGCTATGAAAAGAAGGATTTGCCCAGAAAATGCAAATATAAGAAACACACTAGTGGAGGAACTTTATTGAGTTGGGTAAAGTCCAAGGCACCCTTCATGATATCCACTCTATGGTGTGACACCCTGGAGAGTGGCCTCCTTTTCAGTATTAGAATATGCTTTCACATGTATTTAATCAAGATGTGTTGGTAATGGAGATGAGATATCATTTTCTTGGATAGATTATACTCTGTAATGAAGATGAAGGAGATAATGGTGGTGCTTTAATTATATCTTACTGCAGGAGACTCTCTCTTAATAGACTGGAGTAAGACTGGAGCAAGGAACTTTTGATGACATCAGAAGGCTGATGGAGAAGACCTCTTAAAGAGGACTACCATTGGCTTCTAAGATGTGAGGATTTTAGTTCTCCAGGTACAAGGAATTGACTCCTGAAAATCTGAAAGAACCTGGAGTATGTGTTTTCTGCAGTCCAGCCTACAGATGAGAGCACAGCCCATCTCATATCTTGATTATAGCTATGGGAGTTTTGGATCAAAGACTACCTCTACTAAGACTAGTTCCTCTATCCAAGGAAAGCGTGAAAAAGTAAATACGAATAGATTTAACCACATGAAGTCTTATGTGACTTCATGCGCAACAGTAGAAAATCAATAAAATGAATGCAGTTAGCATCAAGAAGGCCTAATGTGAAGTATTGTAATATGGAGGCATGAAGCAGGCCTCTTCCCTAGTACTAGGGTTCTAGTATGTTTAAGTAAATGACTCAGGAGCAAGGCAGGACTTGAGTCTGTTAAACCCTGTGAAGCTTGTCAGTAAGATCAGCAGTGAGGTGGGCAAGAAAATAAACCAAAGTATTTATTCAAGCATTTACTGAAGAACGTAGCTGGTAAGAGAATAAAATTGATCAAAGGAGGGATGTGACAAAATTACTCGGATTTAAAAATAAAAAGGGAAAGGGGTTGAAATATAGAGCCAATAGGTGAGAAGTCCCTTTAGACATGAATCAGAGACACACCTGGGCAAAAGCCCAACCATCTCTTTACCCCTTGTCCTTCTGCTGAGGGACACACATCTGAGAAGCAATGGGAAAGTATAGGTGAGAAAACCAAAGTATTCAGACATAAATAGGTGCTAAGCATAGAAAAAAAAATCTCAGTTTTTGATCTTTTGGTGGTGACATACAAAAAAAAAAAAAAAAAAAAAGAATGTATGTTCACTAAGCATAGCATAAAAAAAAAAATAAGTCACCTAAAATGTTGTTAAAAATAAAAGGCTTTTAATTGAATGCAAGAAAGAGGTAGTTATAGGATAGGATAAGGAATTTTCAACATTGTGTCACGCAGCCATAGAATAAGAAGCTGAGAGAAAAGGTAAAGCCTTTTCTCTTCCTTTTTGTAGAGGTAAGAGTCATTTCATTTTATAGTAAATCTTTCTGTTTTAAATACCACAGTGGTTTTGAGACTTGAAATTTCTCTCTTGCAGTGTTTTTATGCATTCAATTGGCAATATATTGCATATATTTTTTGATGTGTCAGAATAACAATGGGTTGGAAACTTCCTCAAATCTAGTCACTTTTAATGACTCCAGTTCATACAATATGTAAAGTGAAAATAATAGAAGTTTCCTTCACATATACTAGTCCAACAAAATGTCACATGCATGTTTTTTTCTGTCCTTGCTTAATTTAAAAATTCAAATAACCTTTCAAATAACCTGTAAGTGCTGGGTTTTACTTCCCTGTGTGTTGAATGAATTATCCATGTTCTCTTAAGACACTCATCTCTGAAGGTGCACTTTAAAATCTTGAAAGTAGGCAAATATTGGTGACACAGCTAACCACAGGTCTTAGCATAAATGTTAGAAAAATTTCCATCATTGAGTTACAAAACCTACTAATGTATAATTTACATAATACTCTTTTAGTATTAAAAATCAGAAGATAAGCATTTGAAATTATTTCCCTGGTCTTATTTTTTAAACTGTTTTCTTTTTCTAAAAATATCTATATATATTTTAATATCAGACCTGATTAGAGAGGGGTCCAGAGTACATAGTGCCTGAGGAGAAGAGGAACCATGCATTGAGGCATCTCTGTGACAAGCTGGGGACCTAGGACAGGATAGGCTTCTAGAAGGATATGGGAGTGACTCTAACTGAGACTTCTAGTGTGCAGAGATAAAGATAGAGCAGGGATTGAGAGAATTTCAAACTAATACCTTGCCCAACCTGAGAGCCACCCCATGGGAGAGATCCAAGCACTGACACTGTTAATGATACTCTGATTGGCTCACAGACAGAAGCCTAGCATTGCTGTCCTCTGAGAAGCTACACCTAGCCCCAGATCCAAATAGATGTGGAGACTCACAGCCAAACATTAGGCAAAGCATAGAGAGTCCTATGGAAGAGTAGGGGCAGTGAATAGAAGAGCCTGGAGTTGACAGGAGCTCCACAAGGAGACCATCACAGCCAACTAACTAAGGCCCAGAGAGGATCTTGGAAACCGAAGCACCACCCAAGGACCATACATAGACTGGACCAAGGCCCACTGCATAGACGTAGCAGTTGGCCAGCTCAGGCTTCATGTGGATCCCCTAGTAAGGGGATCGGGAGCTGTCTCTAACATGGACTTGGTTGCCTGCTTATTGGTTACTCCCCCCATCCTTGGTGGGGCTGCCTCACCAGGCCACGGTAGAAGAAGAAATGCTCAGTCCTGATCCAATTTGATGAGCTGGGATGGAATATGGCTCCCCTTTTCTGAGGAATAGTGGAGGGGGGAAGAGAGGAGGAGGGTGGGACTGAGAGAAGAGGATGAAGGAGACTATGATTCAGATGTAAAGTGAATAAATATTAAAATTAATTAATTTAAAAAGACAGTATATGTAAACGAGCAACTCTATGTGTGTGGGCATATGTGTGGCATGGTGCACACATGGAAACCAGAAGGTAACCTGAGCATGTTGCTTCTCTCCTTTCACCGTGGTGGGGTCCAGAAAACTGAATGTAGACCCTCAGGCTTTCTAGCAATCATCAGCTGCACCATCTCACTGATTTTTAGTCCCAACAGACTGGAGTGAGACACCCTTTTGATGCCCTTAAAAAATAAGCTGGCTGCCGTGCTCTGAAGGCTTATGGAGAAGAATATCTGGCAGGGAACCTCAGTGGTTTTTAGGATGTGAAGGCATTAGTGTTACAGCTACAATCAAGAACACCCCAGCTGTCTGAAAAGATTGGAGGCACACAGCTGAAAATGTTTAAAACTTCGAATTCTTGCTTCATTCTTAAAACCAAACATTTTAGGTTTTTTTTTTTAATGTAAACTTCACTAGAGAAAGTAAACTTTGTGATAATTATGCTTTAATGGTATTATGATCAAAACAATCCACCACCTGATCTGCTGAAGCCACACCGTACAGTCTGATTATTTTTGGAGGTAGTTCCTTTAAGAAAATAATTAAGGTTAGTCAAGGTCACATAAACCAGGGCATGATCAACTCTTCCTAATCAGAGGAAGATCCCAAACCTTTTCCCCATGAATACATAGAAGAACAGTCATACGGAGGCCCAGCGCAGACAGCTAGCTACTGAGGAGGGACACTCCACATGGAGTGAGTGTGACCCTCACCTGGTTCTTAACTTCTTGTCCACAGAAGCTTGAAAAGGTTTCTAGCTTTGAAACCTCCAAGAGTGTTGTTTTGTGATGGTTGCCTTAGATGACTAATACAGGTGTTCAGCTCTTAGTTCCTGGAACAACATCTGGTACAATAAAATATTGAATGAAAGGATAAACAGAATTTTTTCTTTGAAAAAAACTTTTTATTGATTGTTTGTGAGTGTCACATCATGATCCTAGTCCCAATCATGCCCCATCCCCTCTGCGCCTGCAACTTCCCATACATAAGAAAATAAAGAACAAAATAAAAACTAATAAAATAAATAAATAAATAAATAATACAAACAAAGCATAGAAACCATCTCCTCATGGAAGCTGTAGTGTGTCACAGTGTGTCCCACAGTATACCCTTTTGTCCACACATCTTTACTTGCAAATGTTCATTGCTATGAGTCATTGGACTGGTTCAAGGGCTCTGGCTTCTGTCATACAATCAATATTGGATCCTCACAAGGACTCCTCTCAGTTTTCCTATTGCTGCCCTGTGCCATGGAGATCCTGTAGCTTTGGATCAGCAGGACCAGCTCCTTCACATGCTCCAACAGTTTATAGATGAGGTAGACTTTGGGGTGGTCCAACTTAAAGCCCTGCATCTGGGCCTGGGTGGTAGCTAACTCGGTCTGCCCTCCAGCTTTCCCATATCTGTGCTACCAGGGAGAGCTCTACAGCAGTGCCCTAGCTTACTCACCCAATGCAGCAGCCAGCCAGGCTCATTGTCCATTCCTTGGTTCTCATGCCCTCAGGACTGGATAACCCACACTCACACCACCAGAGCCAGCTCCACTGTGATGCCCAGTGGAGGCATGGGACCCACTCTCCCAAGTGCTGCAGCTGGCGAGGGAGGGGCTGGCTGTCCCACTCTCACACCTGCCCACAAGGGCAACCCCTACTGTGCTGTCCAGGTGAGGGGCAGGGCCTAGTCTCCGATAGCTTCAGCTGGTGAAGAACAGGGACAGCTCCCTTACTCTCTGGAGCCTGAGGGATAGCTCTCCTGACTGCCACAGGTGGAAGGAGCAATGGGGCAGAGGGCATCACCCCTGTGGCCAGGCCACCTCACCACAGAAGAGTGGCAAGACCAGCTCTCCTGTATTCACTCTATAGTGGTCAGCTCACCCATGCCCTTGCCACCAGGGCCAGATCTACTGTCCTGCATAGGTGAAGTGTAGGCCAGCTGGTCAGAGGTGGAGCTAGCTCTCTGGAGTGCTGCTGGAGGCAGTAAGGGTCCGGACCAACTCAGCACAGCCCTTGGACATCTATGTGGTTCCACTTATCTGCCCAGACCAGGGACATGTGCATGGTCTCCAGGGGTATTAATGAGCTAGGGACATTGATACAGACCCCCTATTACTGGAGGGCCTAAGACCCAGACATGGCCCTCAGTGACACTAATGGCTTTGACTTCGCCATGGCCACAGATGGGGATGGAGGCAGGATACTCAAAGCAGGCCACTTCTCTCCTCCCTGCCATCTCCAGTTTCTTCTCTCTTCAGAATGTTCAAATCATTCTGCTTCTCTTTGTATCCCAACTCTCCAGCATGTACTTGCATATGGTAGTGGTGCCTGGCCTGCTGTGGGAGAGCCTTGCTGGGCCCCTGGGTGTCCTCCTCTTCTCACACTGCAATGTGTAGCAGCAAGTGGGCTTCTGTGTATCTACAGCCCTCCTGTCAGTGCTATGTGGTGACAGGTTGGTCTTTGGGCATTTTTTATTGCCTGTGCTATGTGGCTGTGTGGCATGGGTAGGTCCAGAATTTTCTTAATATATAATATAGCCATGTATGTCTTAGCTTTCATCTGAGGTGTGCATTAGTTACAGAAATCAATAGTAAGGTTCTGAAAAACTAGAATATATTATGAATCACCATGTGTCACATATCCATGTTTATTATGGCAGTACTCGCTATAGCCACATTATGGAATCTGCCCAGCTATCAAAGGATGAAAGAATTTAAAAAATGAGAATTAAAAAAGTAGACTGTTGTTACTATAGAAACAATATTTATATTCAGCCATTTGATGGAGAATAGATGCAACTTGAGAACATAATAGTTTGAAATACACAGACAAAGCCATATTTTCTCTCTTCGTTTATATCAGGTTTTATGTAGACATATAAAATCATTCACGCATACAGACTGTAATGTAGGAGACTTGAAAACAGAAATAAAACTATCTGTGGAACAAAGGGGGAAAGTGGAATGGGGATAAATAAGGTGAATAAAGTCAAACTTCATGATAAATTTGAATAAAATGACTTTATGGAGCATGTCACTAGACACAATCAATAGAGACCAACAAAATACGTTTTCAAAGCAAAACCATGAGCATCTAATGAATACTATCTATTCAGTTTTGCTGAATCTATAGTTTTATTTTCACACCTACATTATTATGATTGTCAAGTGCTTATAAAACCATTTATATGTATTTGAATTTTTTGAACTATACTCATAAAATCATTCTGCATGGATTGAGGGATGGCTTCGGTGACTCAGGACTTTATTCTAGGGCCTCAAGTTGATGAGTCATTCTACTTGCCTGTAAGGAAATATGTAGGCATGGAATAAAATGTGATTTGGTAACCACTTACCAGCCTGGTTTGTAGAACAGAAGCAATGTCAGTGACTTCTTCTGTCTCTTAGAAGAGTTAGGCATGTGATTGAAGTGGAGCCACATAGATAATAGTAAAAGGCTGCCTGCCATCTAATCATTCTTAGGTTTCAAACACAGTGACTACTAGACATAGGCTACTGCCAAATACAATATGAGAGTTGGATAAAAAGACTCCCAAGGACTTGATACAAGAACTTGGACTTTTTATTTGTAAGTGATGGCTTTGGGGATGTCAGATCACATGGGGACTTTCAGAAAGCAAGGAGGCCTGTGAACCTGTAGAACCTGAACAAAAGCTGGTGATTCCCTGAAAGGGTTCAGAGGACTGCCGCCAGTCTCACCTGCACAGCTGACACAGGTGTAACAATGATGCAGCCGCTGCTCCTCCCTCCAGAGCGCTCGGCAGGCCCTCTCACTGATAGAATATCAACTAGAATTCACCTGACAGTAAATCTTGGACTTAGACTAGTAGACTTTCACTCGAGTACACACAGAAATGTGCAAGTGAGTCTTCATCCCTGTTTGTGGATAGGAATGTGGACTTGTGCTGCTGGCTGCATGGTTGCTTGTGATTGTATTTGGCTTTAGCTTCCAGGACACTCGAGTTACTTCTTACTTTTATTTGTTGGTTTTTTTTTTTTTTTTACCCATTTCCTCAATATTAATAAAACCTACTATGTATGCATTATTAGTAAAGTACTTTGTACTTTTTAAAATCTTTCACATCAGTGGCCATATTGTATCCTTGTCTTTATCAGTGTTTAAAGATCTATAAATGCTAAATGTTCAGTTGAGTGTAAAATTCTGTGATTGGCTTGCATAAGCAACGTTTAGTTCAAACTGGAGGAAAAAAATCCTTTTATTTTTCAAAGCAAGTCATGATGGCCCTATCTCTGAAAAAAAATATTAATGAGAAATTGAATGCCTAATAAAATATTTATGGTGTTTGAATAGAGTTTATATTGCCCTTATTCTGAGGTTACATTTGAATTTAGGAGAATAATTACATTATGAGCAAGCAGTAATTGCATTCTATACTTTTATACTCAAAAATTTTCAGGAACAATTAAAATACACCGAGATATTTATGTTTAAAATGATCTCATTTATATGATAACCAAAACTATAACATAGTTAAGAATTTGTTTACCAAATGTACATGGTGCCCACAGTGTTTTGAATAAAAATGGACTCCATAGACTCATATATTTGAATGCTTGGGGACCAGGGAGTAGAACTCTTGGACAGCGTTAGAAAGATTAGGAGGTATGACCTTGCTAGAGAAAGCATGACACTGGGGATGAGCCTTGAGGTTTCAAATCCCATGCCAGGCCTAGTCTCTCTCCTGAACAGTGCATTAGGGTGTAGATATCAGCTACTTCCCCAACAGCATGCATACCGACATTCTCCCTGCCGTGATGGTAATAGAATAAAGCTCAGACACTATAAGCAAGCTTGTCATAGTTAAGATTTTGTTGCTGTGAAGAGACACCATGATCAGGTGGCTGGTAACTTGACAAGGAAAACATTGAACTGGGGCTGGCTTACAGTTTCAGAGTTTTAAGCCATTATCATCCTGGTGGGAAGCATGGCGGCACCCAGGCAGACACGGGACTGAAGAAGGGGCTGAGAGTTCTACATCTTGACCTGAAGGCAGCAGAAGGGGATTGTGTGCCACACTGGGCAGAACTTGTGCGTATATGGTCTCAGCATCTTTCCTTAGTCATGGAGGGAGTTTCCACAGTCCCTTTCTTCTATCTTTAACTCTAAAACTAGAATCTGATGGCTGAAGCTGCCAAGTTCTGCTGCTTTCTGGGGCTGGAACATGGTCCTTTGTTCAATTCCATCTACACCAGCTTCCTGTTTTCCAAGATTTCTTTTACAGCCTAAGCTTGGCTGGCCTGGAACTTGCTCTATAGACCATGCTGGCTTTGAACTCAGGGATACGTATGCCTCTGCCTCCTGAGTGCTGGGATTAAAGGCATGTACCACCACTCCTGGGCCTAAACTGTTCTTTAATTCCTTTTCATAAAATGGAAGCTTATCCGGGTGGGATCTTGCAGTAAGGTCACCACTCCTTTTTTTTTTTTATTAATTTATTCTTGTTACATCTCAATGTTTATCCCATCCCTTGTGTCCTCCCATTCTTCCCTCCCTCCCATTTTCCCACTATTCCTCTCCCCCATGACTGTTCCTGAGGGGGATTACCTCCCCCTGTATATGCTCATAGGGTATCAAGTCTCTTCTTGGCAACCTGCCCTCCTTTTTTTTTCCATTCTTAATAGGTTTATCTCCTTAACAGGAGACTTAGCTCCGTTCTACTTTTGGTGTCACTTTTCTCCTTGAACCTTACATTTTATGTCCCCCCCCGCCCCGCCCTAACTCATCTTGCTCCTTTCATCAAAAGGCTCCTCTAATAACCACAAGACAGAGTCTATACTAGGTTGTTTTGAGATTTCTTTTTTTTCAATGCAATTAACCTAAATCTCTTCACTTCAGCCTCAGACAGAATCCTCCGACAGCAAAAAAGCAGTCACGTTCTTCACCAAAATATCACAAGAACAATCTCTAGGCAACAATCTAAAATTCTTCTCCTCTGAAATCTTTGGATCCAGGCCCTCACAGTTCAAACCATCTTTACCACCACACTGTCTTCCATGCTTCTATTACTGTGGCCCAGTAAGCAGCACTTAAAACATTCAACTGGTTTTCGAATCCGAACTTCCTAAATCCATACTCCTCCCAACAAAGGTATGTCAGGGCCTATCACAGCAATACCACAGCCCCTTTTACCAACTTCTGCCTTAGTGGGGGTTTTATTGCCTTAGAGAGATGCCATAGTTACATATTACATATATATTAGAAGCCTTATGTGTGTCGGCTTGATGAAAATATCACATAGGCTCATATCTTTGAATGCTTGGTTCATGTCTGGTCCACACGAATGATGGGTCCAGAGACCCCTGCAGACACCCAAACCCACAGATGCTCGTGTCCTTTCCATAGTTGCCATAGGATTTTCACATAATCTATACATTTCTTCCTATGTACCTTGAATAATCTATTACCAATGATTCCTATTATAATATAAATCTTATGGATATTATTATAACATATTCCTTTTTTCTGAATGTTATATTATGCTTCTGTATTACTTGATTCTTTTTAAAACTTGTGGTTGATTTATATATCTTTATGTGATATGTTATGTGATTAAACATACATGATACGTATAATAATTAGATCACAACAATAACCATTTTCATTATTTAAAATGTTAATCATTTCTAGTGTAGTGGGAACTCCATAAACTGTAGATAGTCATTGTAAAATGTATAATTAATTATATTAATAATCACTCTATTGAGTTATAGGCAAAATAAAATTCCTACACTCTATATTCCTATGTCCCATACTGAATTTCTCCTAAATTCTCAATCATCTTTCTCTTCCTGCAGCCATATGTATGATGTTCTATTCTTCAGCAAGATTAATATATTATATTCTACGGATGATTTACAAATTGCAATATTTTACATAGGATATTTTACATTTTTACAAACTTACCCTCTGACATCCAGTGCCATCCATGTTGCTGTTTATGGCAGATTTTCACGCCTTTTTTGCCTACTACACAAATGCACACACACAATATTCATACAATATTTGGACACACAATGTTAATGCATATAGAAATACACAGACACATATAAATACATATGTATAAACATTATGTGTGCCTACATTTACATTTTCTTTATCCATTTGTTCACTGCGTGGCATCAGTATTGATAGCATGATTGTTTTTCCCTTGGAATAGTGCTACAGTAAGCCTGGGAGTTCGGCTGTCTTTTTTGCATAATGATGTCATCTCTATATGATGTACATTCAGTAATGCAATAGCCAAAATCCTCTTGGCCCGGACTCCTGGGTGCTAGTGTCCATAGCCTCTGTGTCTTTTTATGAATTGCCTTGTTCTCTGGCATATTGCAAATTGTATTTTTAATTTTAGCCAATCATAGTTTTTTAGTACTTTGTGTGTTCCTGATATCAAGACTCATGGATAAATGGTTTGCTAATAATTACCTCATTCTATGGGTTGTTTTTTTTTTTTTTAAACTATTGCTAATTTCTTTGCTGTGTAGAATATTAAGATGATATAACCCTTTAGGAATATCTAAAATAAGTCTTTATTTTAATCAACATTTTGAGGCATTTCTCCTATATATTTTATATTTTAGGTTTTTAGTCTAAATTGAGTTGGGTTTTTATGTAGTGAGAGAAACCAATGCTCTTTGCTTCTTCTACACATTTACATGGTGTTTATCAACAAAATTTTCTTCACAGTGTATTATTGTCATAAATATTATTTATAACTTAGATATATGAATGTAGCTAATTTCTAAGTCCTCTATTCTGCTTCATTGTATGTGTCTGAATTCATGTTTCTGTCATGACATTTTGATTACAACAGCTTTATAATACATTTTGAATCTCTTATTTCTACAATACCAAATTCAGTTTTTATTATTTGTTTTTCTCAACATTGCCTTCATTATACAAATTGATGTGAATTTTAAGATTTAATTTATTATTTTCCATGAATAAAATATTGGTAACTTGTTAAGAATTAAATCTTTAAATCATTTTGGTTTTATGGTCATCTGAACATTCTCTTCTGTCCTACTAATACACATTATTTTCCATTTTAGTGTCTTCTTTTGTTGTTTGTTTGTTTGTTTGTTTTTTGAGACAGAGTTTCTCTGTGTAAGCTTGGCTGCCCAGGATTTCTCCCTGTAGACCAGGCGGGCCTTGAACTCACAGAGATTCACCTGCCTCTGCCTCCCAAGTGCTGAATTTAAGTCATGCATTACCACTGCCCAGCACTGTATCTGCATTTTAAAAATTAGTGTATAATAATATTATTTATGGACTCCATTTACTTCTTTATATGAATTTGTTTTGAATTTTTTGAGCTGTTGTGAATGAAATTGTTTTATTTCTTTTTCAGCATTTAAATTTTTTTATTTAAGTAATTTATTCAGATTACATCTCAGTTGTTATCCCCTCACTTGTATCTTCCCATTCTTCCTCCCTCTCTCTTTCATCCTACTCCCCTCACCTAGGTCTATGAGAGAAGGGGATCTCATCCCCCCTATAAGAATACAGTCTACCAGGTCTCTTCCTGATAGCCTGCTTACTCTTCCTCTGAGCGTCACCAGGTCTCACAACCAGGAGGAACTGGTCAAATAGGGGGCACCAGAGTTTGTGTCCCAGTCAGTCCCTGTTCTCCACACAATTATGGAAAATGTGCTGTCCATTGGGTAGATCTGGATAGGAGTTCTAGGTTTACTGCATGCACTGTCCTTCATTGGTACAGTAGTTTGAGCTGACCTGCTTGGGTACAAATCTGCCAGCCTTAATGGTCTTCTTGTAGGTTTCTAGGACCCTCTGGATCATTCTATTTCCCCATTCTTCTTTAACTCTCTCACTTAGAGTCCCCATAGTAAGTCCCAGTATCAATCCCAATCTCTGGCTAATTGAAGACCTTCAGGGAACATTTCTGTTGGGCTAGTGTCCAGTTATAATTGAGTATATACCACATGTATCTTTCTGGGTATGGGTTAACTCACTCAGGATGATCATTTCTAGTTCCATTTATTCGCTGGAGAAATTCAGGACTTCCTTGTTTTTAATAGCTGAGTAGTATTCCATAGTGTAAATGCACCACAGTTTCTTTATCCATTCTTCGACTGAGGAACATCTAGGTTGTTTCCAGGTTCTGGCTATTACAAATAAGACAGCTATAAACATGGCTGAGCATATGTCCTTGTTGTGTGGTGGAGCATCTTCTGGATATATTCCAAAGAGTGAAATAGCTGGGTCTTGAGGTAGCTCTATTGCCAATTTTCTGAGAAAACGCCAGATTGATTTCCAAAGTGGTTGTACAAGTTTGCACACCCACTAGCAGTAAGGAGTGTTCCCCTTTACATCTTGAGTTTTCGATCTTAGTTATTCTGATGGGTGTAAAATAGAATCTCAGAGTCGTTTTGATTTGCATTTATCTGATGACTAAGGATGTTGAGCATTTCTTTTAAGTGTTTCTCAGCCATTCAATATTCCTCTATTGAAAATCTGTTTAGTTTTGAGCCCCATTTCTTTTTTTATGATAATGTTATGTAACTCATAACTACAAAAAAGCACTGTACTTGTTTTTTTGGAAATTTTTTACATTTTTTATTAATTTATTCATATTACATCTCAATTGTTAGCCCTTCCCCTGTTTCCTCCCATTCTTCCCTCCCTCCCACTTCCCCCCTTCTCCCCTCCACTATGTCTGTGATTGAGGGAGACCTCCTTCCCCTATATATGCTCTTAGAATATCGAGTCTCTTCTTGGTAACTTGCTATCCTTCCTCTGAGTACTGCCAGGCCTCCCCCTCCAGGGGACGTGGTCAGAAGAGGGGCACCAGAGTTCATGTGAGAGTCAGATCTCACTCTCCACTCAGCAGTGGAGAATATCATGTTCGTCGGCTAGGTCTTGGTAGGTTCAAAGTTTACTGCCTATATTCTCCTTGGCTGGTGCCTTAGTTTGAGGAGGACCCCAGGACCCAGATCTGCCTGTCATAAAGTTCTTCTTGTAGGTTTCCAGGACCCTGTGGATCCTACTATTTCCCCATTCTTCCATGCTACTCTCGCCTAAGGTCTCAATAGGATGTCCTCTCCTCTGACCCACTTTCTTGGTAAGTAAAGTTTTTTCATGGTACATATCGCTTGGACTAGTGTTTTGATATAAGTGAGTATATACTGTTTGTCTCTTTTTGCTTCTGGGTGAACTCACTCATTATGATAATTTCTAGATCAATCCATTTGTCCACAAATTTCGGGAATTCCTTGTTTTTAATAGCTGAGTAGTATTCCATAGTGTAAATGTACCACACTTTCTTAGTCCATTCTTCTACTGAGGGACACTTAGGCTGTTTCTATGTTCTGGCTATTATGTATAAAGCAGCTATGAACATGGTTGAGCATATGTCCCTGTTGTGTGGTAGGGCATTTTCTGGGTATATTCCAAGGAGTGGGATAGCTGGGTCTTGAGGAAGCCCTATTCCCATTTTTCTGAGAAAGCGCCAGATAGCTTTCCAAAGTGGTTGTACTAGTTTGCATTCCCACTAGCAATGAAGGAGTTTCCTCTCTCTCCACATCCTCGCCAACATGTGGTGTCATTTGAGTTTTTGATCTTAGCCATTCTGATGGGTGTAAGATGGAATCTCAGTGTTGTTTTAATTTGTATTTCTCTAATGACTAACAAGGACGAGCATTTCTTTAAGTGTTTCTCGTGAGCCCCATTTCTTAATTAGGCTATTAGGTTAATTTCTTGAGCTATTTATACATTTTGGATGTTAGTCCTTTGTCAGATGTAGGGTTAGTGAAGATCTTTTCTCAGTCTGTAGACTGTTGCTTTGTTCTGTTGACAGTGTTTTCTGCCTTACAGAAACTTCTCAGCCTCATGAGATCCCATTTATTAATTGTTGATCTTAAAGCCTGGGCTGTTGGTGTTTAGTTCAGGAAGTTGTCTCCTGTGCCAATGAGGTCCATGCTCATCCCCACTTTTTCTTCTAACAGATTTAGTGTCTCTGGTTTTGTGTTGAGGTCTTTAATCCAGTTGGACTTGAGTTTTGTGCGTGGTGATAAATATGGATCTACTTGCATTTTTCTGCATGTAGACATCCAGTTAGACCAGCACCATTTTTTGAATATACTATGCTTTTTCCATTGAATAGCTCTGTCTTCTTTGTCAAAAATCAATTGTCCAAATATGTGTGGATTTATGTTTGCATCTTCAGTTTGATTCCATTGGTCAACCAGCCTGTTGTTATGCCAGTACCATGCTGTTTTAACTACTGTTGCTCTATAGTACAGCTTGAGATCAGGTGTGGAGATTCCTCTGGAGGATATTTTATTGTACATCATTGCTTTAGCTATTCTTGGTTTTTTGTATTTCCACATGAAGTTGAGAATTGATCTTTCAATGTCTTTCAAAAATTGTGTAAGTATTTTGATAGGGAATGCATTGAATCTGTAAATTGTTTTTGGTAAGATGGCCATTTTTATTAGGTTAATTTTCCTGATCCATGAACAAGGGAGATCTTTCCATTTTCTGATGTCCTCTTCAATCTCCTTCTTCAGTGATTTGAAGTTTTTTTCAAACAAATCTTTCACTTGCTTGGTTAGAGGTACTCCTAGATACTTTATGTTGCTTATGGATATCGCGAAGGGTATAGTTATCTAGTTTCTTTCTCAGCACTATTATCATTCGTGTTCAGGAAGGCTGTTGATTTTTTTGAGTTAATTTTGTACCCAGCCAATTTGCTGAAGATGTTTACCAGCTGTTGGAGTTCTCTGGTGGAATTTTGGGGCCACTTATACACACTATCATATGGTCTTCGAATAGGATAATTTCACTTCCTCCTTTCCCATTGAATCCCCTTGATCTCCTTTTGTTGTCTTATTGCTCTGGCTAGAAACTCAAGAACTATATTGAAAAGATATGTAGAGTGTGGGCAGCCTTGTCTGGTCACTGAATTTAGAGGAATTTCATTGAGTTTCTGTCTACTTAATTTGAAGTTGGCTATTGATTTGCTGTATATAGCCTTCATTATGTTTAGGTATGCGCCTTTTTTCCCTGATCTCTCCAAAACTTTAAACATGAATGGGTGTTGGATTTTGTCAAATGCTTTTTCTGCATCTAAGGTGATGATCATGTGGTTTTTTTCTTTCAGTTTGTTTATATGGTGGATTACGTTGATGCATTTCCATATATTGAATGATCCCTGCAAACCTGGAATGAATCTTATTTGGTCATGGTGAATGATATCTTTGATGTGTTCTTGCATTGGCATGCGAGTTTTTTATTGGGTATTTTTGCATCAGTGTTTATAAGAGAAATTGGTATGAAATTCTCTTTTTTGGTAGTGTCCTTGTGAGGTTTAGATATCAAGGTAACTGTGGCCTCATAGAAGGAGTTTTTTAATGTTCCATCCATTACTATTTTGTGGAGTACCTTGAAGAGTATTAGTATTAGCTCTTCTTTGAAGATCTGTTGGAATTCTGCACTGAAACCATCTGGTCTTGTTTTTGTTGTTGTTGTTGCTTGGGAAACTTTTAATAATTGCTTCTATTTCTGTAGGAGAAATAGGAATATTTAATTTGTTTAATCTCATCTTGATTCATACTTGGCAAGTGGAATTGATCAAGAAAATTGTTCATTTCCCTTAGATATCCAAATTTTGTGGCATATAAACCTTTGAAGTAGGACCTTATGATTCTTTGCATTTCTTCACTGTCTGTTGTTAGTCTCCTGTTTCATTTCTGATTTTGTTTATTTTGATAGTGTTTCTCTGCCTTTTAGTTAGTTTGACTAATGGTTTGTCTATCTTGTTGATTTTCCAAAAGAACCAGCTTCTGGTTTTGTTGATCCTTTTTTTTTTTTTTTCAAATTTCAGTGAACTATTCTTTTTTTAATATATATTTTATTAATTTCTTCATATTACATCTCAATTGTTATCTCATCCCCTGTGTCCTCCCATTCCCCCCTCCCTCTTGCTTTCCCCCTACTCCCATCTCCTATGACTGTGACTGGGGGGGACCTCCTCCCCCTGTACATGCTCATAGGGTATCAAGGACAATATGTGCAGTAAACTTCGAACCCCTACTCAGATCTAGCCAATGGACAGGACATTCTCTACAGCTGAGTGGAGAGTGGTGTCTGACTTTCACACGAACTCTTGTGCCCCATATTTGACCACATCCCCTGCATGGGGAGGCCGGGTGGCACTCAGATGAAGGATAGCAGGCTACCAAGAAGAGACTTCTTGATTCTTTGAATTGTTCTCTTTGTCTCTAATTTATTGATTTCAGCCCTGAGTTTGATTATTTCCAAACGTCTACTCTTCTTGGGTGTTTCTGGTTTTTTTGTTTGTTGTTTGTTTGTTTGTTTTTGTCTTTGGCATTCAGATGTGTCATTAAGTTGCCTATATGAGATGTTTCCAATTTATGAAGGCATTTAGTGCTATGAATTTTTCTCTTAGCACTGCTTTCAATGTGTCCCATAAATTTGGGTATGTTGTTCCATCATTGTCACTGAATTTTAGGAAGTCCTTAATTTCTTTTTTTATTTCTTTCCTGACCCAGTTGTCATTAAGTAGAGAGCTGTATAGTTTCTATGTGTGTGTAGGCTTTTTGTTATTTCTGTTGTTTTTGAAGTTCATCTTTAGTCCATAGTTATCTGATAGGATACAAGGTATTATTTCAATCTTCTTGTATCTGTTGTGGTTTGTTTTGTGATCTGTTATATGATCATTCTTGGAGAAGGTTCCATGAGGCATTTTACAGCAATTTAAAATGGTAAATGTATGTTTCCTTTTCTCTGTGTTCAGTTTGTAACCTGCCACTTAACTGAGTCTGGATATAAGCTCTGATACATTCTCATGAAGCATTTAGGACTTTCCAAGTATAAAACCCATCATTTTCCAACTGTAAGATTTATATAGTATTATATCAAGTAAAATTGAAGAAAACAGATATCTTTGTCTTATTTTTTTGTTTCAGAGAATATAATTTAGGCCTTTTCCACTACACACAACATTTTGCATTTTATACATAAAATTTTGAATTCAGAGATATGTTTTTAAATCCAATTTGTAGATTGTTTTATGTAAAATCTTACCAAATGCTTTCTCTTCAAATATCCAAATGATCTTAGAATGTTTGTCTCTCATTCTATTCATCTGTAACTTATTGATTTACCTGTGTCAAACCATCCTTGGATCTCTGATATGAATCCCACTTGATCACTGTATGGTCTTTTTGATGTCTTGTTAAGTTCAGTTTTCTATTGAGAATTATTGCACTTAGTTAATCAGTCATATGTGTCTAAAAATTATTGTTATTTTGTCTTGCCTTTCATATTGTGTTAATTTTGGAGATAGAGAGAAAGCTCAGCCTCTAAGAGGTCTTACTGAAGATCAGAACTCTGTTTCAGTTCCTGCACTCAATGGCTTACAGCAACCTGTAAGTCTAGCTTCAAGAATTTGAAATCTTCTGATCGGTGTAGGCACAAACATTCACATCTGCAAATGCCCACATGCAAAACACTTGTAGTCACATTATTAAAATACTTTAAACAAAATAAAAGTAAGGATTCTCATAACCATTACCTCAATATTTGGATCTTAAATTATTCTTCCATGAGTATAATTTTACTTTTGTCACTGTAAGGTATTTTTGTGATGGTTTTGGGTTTTTGTTTCTTTATTTTGTCGTTGTTTTATAGAAGGAAATGTTTTATAGCCATTTTTGGAGAGTTTTTCCTCACGAAATATTCCATACGCTGCTTTCTAAGTTCTTGGTTTGCCAAAACTATGTATACAGAATGGCTGTATATATCCATTTATATATGACATATGTATAAATAGATTTGTAAAACAGAAAACATCAGATGTTGGTGAAAAGCTGTCCAGACAAGGTCTGACTATTGCTCTCCTGAACTCTCAGTACCTGTGATTAATAACAAAAAACTGATCTCATGAAAATTTTCTCACTTTGTGAAGGGACTACAGAGACTCTGAACTTTCCCAGGAGGAATTTAATATTCCAGGCATATTTACAAAACTGTGCTATGCCTTTGAACATGAAGTCCATTTCACACAGGCAGTAATGGTTATAATGGGGGAAGTTCCCAAGATCAATCCCTCCCTTAGCATGTATGAGCAGTTAGTTATTATTAAAGAGATTTTCCTTATAGTTTAGCCATCTGTAAGCTGCTTATGCTCCTGTAGATAATCTCACTCACACTCCTGTAATTAGGTGCCATTAAACTCATTGGCTCATGAATCTAGCCTTTTGTTGAACCAATTATCTAGGTTGGTTCTCTATATGATGAGAATACATGTTTGTTCGTCTAATAATTGCCACCTAGGAGACAAGCCTCTGAACAAACTTGTGAAAGACTATCTAGATACAATTATCTCCTGGGCATATCTGTGAAAGTTTTTCTTGATTTAGGTAAGGTTAATTGAGGAAGTATGGAAGCCTACCGTAAATGTGGATGGTACTATGCCATTTGATCTGGTGACTTTCTGGTCCTACTTCATGCCGTCTCCTCCTGGTGCCATGCCTTCTTTGTACAATGAAATGATCCACTTGAAGTGTAAGCCAGAATGAACTCCCTATCCAAGCATCTCTCCCCGGGGGTATTTTATTATTGCAGATATTCTCTACTCCGATTTCCATAAAATGGTAGAAAAGGTAAATGTGTAAGGCCTGATATTTGATTAATGTTTATGTGGTCTACACTACAAAGATGCTTCCAGGAGTGGTGAAAATGCTCATGCCAGGATACAGGTGGTTACATACAGTATTCACACGCTTGTGCATTTTCAAAGCTGACCCTTATCATATATAAATGAAGCTGAAGGAAGCTAGAAATGTTTTTTAAAGTGTGCTGATATCTTTGAACATGAAGTCCATTTCAGAATTTGATTTTATTTGTGGTATGTGAAGTTTCATGGTGTAGGTGTGATATGGGTGTCTATGTGTGTTGGGGAAAAGGAAGATGCTAAGTGCTGTACTTTTTTATTTTCTGCTCTATTTCCTTGAGACAAGGTCTCTTACTGGACCTAGAGTTAGTCAGCAAACACCATCTCTCCTCCTCTTGTCTACACCCTTTTGACAAAGCATTCTGCATTTACAGGATATCTCATGGCAATACCCAGCTTTTTCCAGGGGTTCTGGTGATTCAACCACAGGGCCTTATGCTTATAAAACAAGTGTTCTCTTCCACAGAGCCATATTCTCAGCCCAATGCAGTACTTTAGTAGTTTGGGGGAAAAACACCTGAATATCTGTCTATCCATAGGAAATTATTTTAGTTTAAGACAATAGTTCTCATAGTAAATACTATACAGAATAATAAATTTAAGCAAATACTATACAGAATAATAAATTTAAGCAAATACTATACAGAATAATAAATTTAAGTAAATACTATACAGAATAATAAATTTAAGTTTCATGCTCTAGGGTAGGAAAATCTACTAAATAAAAATTAAGCAAAGGGATGTTACTGATAAAGACACTTCTAGATATGTGCCCTGGTGTTCACATGAAAGCTCGTGTGCTGTCATGTTCTTTTCTGCTCCATTTGTACATGTTTCCATTCAAGTGAATCCATCAGTTTCTTTTTGGCTCCTCATTGGTTTTGCTTTGGACAAAGTAAGATCTCACATATTGCTGAAAGAAATCATCATCTCCTTAGGTCAAGAACCTGTATGATAATAAAGTTATCAAAAACTGATTTCATTTTGGGGGCCTCTGGGCATTAACTGACCAATAACTTAAAAGAAGTTACCCCATACCAGCCAGCAAAATTTTGTATGATAAAAAAAAGTGCCTTCTATAACAGTTTTGGTTAAGATAAGTATGTCACAAAACAAAAGAAAAAGACATGAATGTGGGAAAGAGAACTTTAGGGAGGAGATGACAGGGAAAGTGTGTGTGGGATTACATTCAGTGTACTCTCACCTCAATCTCTCTTATCTTCTCTTGACCTCCCCTCCCCTTCCTCAACATATGTTCCATTAAAATGGTCAAGGAAACCTTTAATATATTTTTGTAAATGTGCTAAAGACTATTACCAGTAGAGACACCACCATACATTTATTGTGACAGTAACAAATTGATTAATTTATCTCCTTTTCAGAGACTATTATTAAGACCTTATACACAATGAGCTCAGTAATTTTTCTTTATTAGAGAGTTGAAATGGGGAAGGGAAGAGATATTCTGTGTGCTTTGACTTGTAAACCTAAATTCTAAAATATCTTCTTAAAGTTCTAAATTCCAAGAACATCAATAAACAGGAAGTTTCTATGTCAATGAAAACATTGAGCCTTAAATACCTCTCATATTATGCCATTCTTCCAGGTTGGACAAACACACACAGCTGTGCTTTGGGTAGGGGAATGAACTCTGTTCCAGAGGGTGGTTTATGTTCCATTGCTTTGCAATTTTTTTAATCTTTTTATTGATTCTTTATGAATTTCACATCATTCACACCAATTCTATTCATTTCCCAGTCCTTCCATATTCCCCCTCAGCACTTGCAACCTTCTCTCCTTTGGGGAGGGGGGGGAAGCAAAAACAAAAATAAAAATGACAACCCCCCCAAAAAACCCACACAAACAAAAATCATCTTGCCATAGAAGCTTCAGTGTGTCATAGTGTGTACTCTTTTGCCCAAACAGCCTTCCTTTCATTGCAAAGAGTCACTGATCTGGTTTGAGGCCTCTGACTTCTGCTACATTACCAATACTGGATCCTCACTGGGACTCCTCTTGGAGATCCTGTGGTTGAGCTGTAATTTGGAGACCCTGCAGCTTTTTCAGCAGGACAAGCCTTGTCATAGGCACTGGAAGTTCACAGATAGGGTAGATGTTGGGGTAATTTCACCACCTGCTTAGGTCTCCTGAGATTTAGTTTATCTCACTTATCTTTCTGCATTATGTATATGTCTGCACACTTATTCAAATATGTATGTGTGCATTTACTTTATATATTATGATATCACTGAGAAATATCGCTGAATTCAGACTCAGGAAATGCCATACATTTTCATATATATATATATATATATATATATATATATATATATATATATTTACACACATACATATATATGTCCCTGCTGCCCTTACTTCACATGTAATCACACCTTCCCTACATAGTGTGTATTTCTACTTGTTAATTTATTCAAACAACATCATTTTAGATATTTACAAGTCCAAGGTATTGCACACTACATCAAAATCTTGAAATATTTTGGGAAACAGAGAAAGAGATGGTGAATTCAAATGAGGATATGATATATTTGGAAGAAAATCTTTAGGAAACCATGTGAGCCAAAAGCATGTAGCCAATAGGTTTTCAAACAAACAATGCCCATCATACTTATAATGCTGGAGAATTATTTAAAGTAAATATTAAATTCTCAAATAGAAGCTCAGAAATAAAAATTATAGGTTAATAGGTACAAATCCTGTGAAAAAACTTAGAATGGAGAGGGGTGGGATTATTGTCAAAACACAATGAATTAAATTATTTGCCAAATGAATGAAAATACCTTATTACAAGATCCAAACTTTGAAAATAAAGACCATAATACCATAGTGTCAGGTTTGAGAAACCTCCCTTTGAATTTCTGGTCAGGGGAGTCCAGGAGTTTTACTCAACAATATAGTCAACTGTAGTTGCATTTGGTTGCCTTCAAAAAGTTGAAGGTAAGATCTTACTGCTGAAGATACCACAAACTTCAAACACAGGACGTGGAAGAATGGATCTGAACTAACCTGGAAGTCTCCTTCTTAAGGACTATTCATCATAAAATCCAAGGTGCTATGCAAGCTATCAAGGGAGAAAAGCAAGTAATAGTCTTGCCTTACTGTAGGCATAAGATTATTGTATACCTCAAAATCTGGTTTCTGTAACTCCTTCCGCCATATCTGGTTGCAATCCTTGTTCTGAGAATCTCTTATCTCAATGATATGTAAACACTGTCCCCAATTGTCCCCTTCTTTTCCAGCAACACAGCTTACAGCCTGTCACTGTGCAAGGCAGAGAATAGTGCTGGACTTCCTGCTAGCCAGGATAGGAGAAGTTAGTGGAGTCAGCTATTGTCAAGGTCTAGAAATATCAGGAGAGAGGAGATAGAGCAGAAAAAGCTACGAAGTGCAAGTATCACTGGAATGCATCCTGGGAAAAAAATCAGATGAGCTTAGATGGTTAAGAATAGAGTAATAACTGCTCAGTTTTTGTGTTGTGAAGCTTATTGTTAAACAAATAGAAAAGTCTCAATTGTTTGTGTGATAGCTGAGTAAAGAGAGAAACTGAGAAGCAAACACAGTTTTATAAACATAACATTAATACCTTACTATAAAACCTATTGTCTATAACAATGAATAGCTTGACAGAGTACACCAAAAATGAAAAACCAGCAGCTGTCAAAGTGGATATAAAGCTCACTAAATAGGAGCAATTAATACCTGGGACTGCTAATCCAGCCAATTATCTGTGATTGATGAGACCATGAAACCTAGAGAGAAACCTACTGTTGCCAATTTCCTATACTAGTATAATTCCCAACTGCATTCCAATATACTAATATATTAACTTGTAGTATAGATAAGTGTAGTTCTTGCCCCTCACCAAAGCAACTTCTTTGTGTGGCAAAAATTGCCACAGAAAACCACAAATGGTCAGAATGAAGAGAACAACTGACCTTGGGGTCCCCATTCCCAATGGATACATCTACTGTGCAATCCCTACACCTGAGATTCAGGGACACTTCCAAAAGCAAAATGTGGACAGGGAAACCTCATATAGGCCCTCCCACAGAGGAAGAACTACAGTCTAACAAAGGGGGATATGTTCTTTTCTGGGAATGAGTCCATGATAGATGATGAATTTCTGAGAGTTTAGCCCTAAAACCAAACACAGAAGAGCCATATTAAATGGACTCAGTAGGATATATAAGAAGAGGCACATAATTTAGTAACAGGGAAATAAGAGGATTTGGAGGGGGAAAGATAGGGGATGGAAACAGCATAAATACACTACTTGTATGCAAAAGTCTCAAAAATGTAAATAAATAATTAACAGATATAAAAAATTGACAAGAATTTATAGCTGTAAGGTAAAGTAATGTTTATATAAAAGAATAACTTCTTACTAAACCATTTTTAAAAACATGTAGCAAGAATCTGAATAGTGTTGTGAAGTAAGATGGAATAGTTTTAATTCTTCATAATACTAAAATGACTGTTTTACAGTATACTTAAAACTGAAAAATATTTCATTTTCAGATGAGTGAAAGATTGGGAAAACAGCTAGATAAGTGACCATGTGGATAGAGCTCCATCCACAGTGTGTATTTTTTTTAGTTCTGTACCCCATTTTTTTTTAATTGGATTGTTTGGCTTGGTGGTGTTTAATTTCTCAAGCATTATTAAAATTCAGGTAGTCTCCACTTTTTTCAACCAGTTCTTTCTTTTTTAATTTTAATTTTATTTTATTAATTTATTCATATTACATCTCAATGGTTATCCCCTCCCTATATCCTCCCATTCCTCCCTCCCTCCCATTTTCCCCTAACTCCTCTCCCCTATGACTGTGACTAAGGGGGACTCCCCCCCCCCGGCCCTGTATATGCTCATAGGGTATTTTTAACATATGGGCTGCAGAATACCAGTGAGGTTGTGTTTTACAATAAATAGCAATTCACAAACAAAAATTAATAACAATATTGGAGATCCCTTCATACCAGATTGAAAAATTTTATAAATGGCATAACTTAATATCAGAAGAGCAGTGGTGCCTATGTTACCATCAGTCTTAGAATTTCTATTGCTTTGATAAAACACTAAGGCCATAAGCAATAAAGGATGGAAAGGGTTTATTTCACTTATACTTCCATAGTGGGGCACATCATGGACAAATGTCAGAGTGGGAGCTCAAGCAGAGCAGGGACCTGGAGGCAGGACTTGATGCAGAGGCCATGGAGCAGTGCTGTCTCTCTATGGATTGCTCAGCCTGCTCTCTTCTATAGCTCAGGACCACTTACCAAAGAGTGGCACTACTCTTATGAGCTATGCTTTTCCACATCAATCACTAATTAAGAACATGCACCACAGCTTTCCCATATGCCAATATGCTGGGAGTATTTTCTCAACTCCCCAAATGACTGCAGCTTGTGTCAAGTGGACATGAAAGTAGCCAGCAAAGCAACCTTCTCCCAAATTATACAACAGGTAGAAGTGAGGCTCTAAAACATTGTTAAACAGAATTTAAATATTATGCTTAGAAAAAAAGCAATTATACTTACTCTTCAAGAACGGTAAGGAAAGTGCATAAGTATTTTTAGAAACACTTTGAGACTATGTGTAGGCTTTGAATGTTTCAAACCTACTTTATGTGGGGTTCTTTGATGCTTACACCTCCCTTCCAACCCACCTACTCTAGGTCAAAATGGAGGTAAATGGGAACAGGAGAAGTAGACCTTTTTAGACTCAGTTCCTTGGAATGATTCTCCTGGAATAGTTGGCAGGATTTTAGCCGACCTGCTAAACAGCAAACCAGCAATTCAAGAAAGATGAATGCAACTACAGCAGCCAGAACTCGGAGCTGCAGCCAGAACTTCTAAGAATTCGCTGGAATGATTCTCTCTAGGAGCACCTCGAAGTGAAGTGATAAACATCCAAGACAAAAAAAAAAAAAGCCAAACAAGCCAAGCCTCTTGTTTTGGGGCACATAGATATCCTTTCAGAATCCATACTAGAATGTTTATCAGTTGGTAAAGATAATGTCCCACAAGAGGCAGTTCCTTTTCTAATGGACAAATATCACCTATTCTCTCACAAGTCTGTTTCCAGTGGAAAAACACGACATAGACTCATACAAGTCTGTTTCACATCCCACACTCAGGATCAAAACAGAAACATATTTACATCCACTACAACTATGTCAGTAGGGTACCCCTAGTGAGATACTGTCCTATTTTATTGTCATTAATCATGTCTTCGCCATATTATGTATGTGTGTGTGTGCCTGTATGTGATTGTGTGTGAGTTTGTGTGTACACTCCTGTTTGTACATGTGTGTGTACATGAATGTGTGTAGAAAAATGATTTTTCTCATCCTATTATTCTCTGCTTTCATTGGTTGCCTTGCATGAAAAAGTTCCCTCTTTTTATATCATCTGTTTATATCAGTAGGCATTCACTGCTTTCACAGTTATTTTATTTTTTCACTTAGCTTTTTATAGAAGTTTAAGTTAGTGTACAAATTGACGAATCAGGCTTTGCATTTTCATACTTACATATCGTTACACTTTGTTCTTTTTGTTGTTTTGTTTTGTTTGAGACAGGATTTTCTGTGTAGCTTGGCTGTTCTGGACTCACTTTTTACACCAGGCTGTCCATGAACTCACAGAGATCTGCCTGCCTCTGCCTCTACCTCTCCAAGTGCTAGAATTACAGGCATGTCCCAGGATGCTTTGTCCTTAATCATTGCTATTCTACACTGCTCTCTCCACGCCCTTTGTTCCCTTCTGCTCGTGCCCTTTCTACACTCAAACAGTCCTTCCTTGTGATTTCATGTCAGATGGACTGCGTGGCCTTCTCTTTTACCTGTTTTATTCTACTCTAAAATAACTTCCTCACATATGCACACACACACATACACACAACACATGCATATGCACACACTCATACACACTCACTCACACATGTAGTACCCACACACGCACTCACATACACTTACCTGCACACAGAAATGCACTACGAATACACTCATATCCATGCAGTCACATATGCATACATGTACACATACAAGCACACACATGTACTCACACACACTCACATGTAGGCACTCACACACTCACTCCCACATATGCACTCAGATGCACACACATGCATTCACACCCATTCACACATATATACACACTCACACATGCACTCAAACACACACAAACATACATGTTCACACACATACTCATGAGCACTAACAGGTGCAAACAGGAGCATACACACAAACTCACACACACTCACATACAGGCATGTATACACACACATCCATGCACTCTCACACACATGCAGAAGCACACACACACACACTCACACACATAATTCCTACACACAAACTCATATGCACACACATCACATGCTCACATATATACATACTCACATGTGCACTCAAACAAACACTAACACACATGTGCATGCACACAAACACACAGGAGCACACATAAAAACTCACACACCTATAGACACAAATGCAGGCACGTGTCACCGAAATAAACTCACAAATGCACGGATACACACGCACTCACACATGTCCATACATGTACACACATGAGCATACAAATGTACTCACACACAATCACGTATTTGCACACAATACACTGAAGAAGGCACACATATGCACATACAAATGCATGCAGACACACACCCTTACACCCATGCAATCACACACATGCACACACAGACACACATGCCTACACACAATCACTGGCACACAGGCACACATTAACACAAACACACATACTTGTACACATGCACACAAGCACTCACATAAATGCACAAACACGCAAACACACACTCACATACGCAGACACACACATACACTTGTGTAAGTATGTCTTCTTTTGTTTAATATATGAACTCTAATTTTATCTATTTTCCAAAAAATGTCTCTTTTTTATTTTACAGCTGAAAATATGTCCATTGTATAAACACAGTAGAGTTCTTTACCCGTTCATCTTTGGATTGCACTGTAGGCTAGTTGGCTTTGGCAGCTATCGTGAGTAGTGCAGCGGTAACATCCACGTCCATGAATCTCTGTGGTATGTTGGCTTGAATTCCCCCTAGTGCATGCCTCCTAGTGGTATAGTTTAGTTAAACAACAGTAAACGTTTCACATTTCCAGGAGTCTTCTGCTACCTTCCATAGTCTGTGCTCCATTGCAAGTGTATGAGGACTTTCAGTTCCTCACACTCTCACCTTTTGTGGCCATTTGTCTTAATGAGGATAGCCATGTGACAGGGATGCGACGGGGTGGAATCTACTAGTTTTAACTTGCATTCTCTTGATGGCTGAAAGTGTTCATGTCTTTACAAATATTCTTTTGCAACTGATATTTCTTCTGAGAAAGGTCAAATCACTTCATCAGTCCATTTATTAATTGTATTGGTGTTCAATAATTGCAGTTATGCATGCTTTTAAAATATTAATCTACATTTTATGCATAGTTTGTAAAGATTTTTTACCCCTGTCTGTGAGATAACTCTTCACTCAGGTTGTTTTTTTTCTCTGTTCTGAAGAAACTTTCTGGTTTTGTTTTATTCAATTTTTCAGAGTTTCACACGGTTTCTTGTGGTATATGGTCCTCTTCAGAAGGTGATGCCTAAGCTTATAAATTTTGAAGTATTTTACCTTAAATTTTCTTTTACAGTTTCAAGGTTTGAAGCCCTACACTAAGATATTTGATTCATTTTTTATTGATTTTTTTATTAAATGCAAGAGAAAGAGGCATAATTACATTATTTTACATATGGGCTCCCACTGTTTCAGGTACCATTTATTGAATGTGTGCATTTCGGATCTTTGTTTAAAATCATATAGCTGTTAGTCTGATTTTGTACTTCAGTCATCTATTTTATTGCACTGAGCTCTATGTCTGTTTTGGTAACAGGCTGGTTTTTTTCATATGACTGTGTAGTATAATTTAAGATTAGCTAATATGATGCCTCCACCTGAGCTCTTTCTGCTTAGGATGATATTGGCTATTCAGGGTCTTTTGTGCTTTTATATGAACTTAAGAATTGTTTCTTTTAACCCCATGGAAAAATAGAATTGAGACTTTGGTGAGGATTGTGTTAAATCTGTAGACTACACATATTTACAATAAGCTTCTTACAGCAAGAAGAACCATGAAACAATCAGGAATTATATAAATGTTACATTCATAGTGTTTTGGCTATTTGTATTTGGCAACCTTAAAGAAAACATCTTTCCTACCTTTGTGTGTCTACAATTCTGAATGTAAATCAATATCTATCACAAATATTTGAGCCAGAGGAGGTCTTTCTAGCACCTAGTGTCTTCTATTTCTCTTTTCATTGTCTTCAAATTTTATTGGCGAGGTCTTTCCATTCTTGGTTAGATTTAGTTCTGGGTTGTATTTGAACCATTCTCAACCAGATTTTTCTCTTTAGCACCTTTTTCTGCAAGTTCATTGTTGGATGCAGAAAGGCAACTCATTTTCATGTTTTGATTTCCCTTTTCCTACTATTTTGCTAAGTATTGTTACCAGATTCAGAAATTTTGTGGTGGAGTCTTGAGGGTCTTTTAAGCCCACGATTAAATCTTCTATAAATAGTGCCAATTTGTCTCTTTCTTTTTTATTTATAACATTTTAAGTTTGTCTCTTGTCAAGAAATTCATGTGCATCTCGATGAAACAGTATTTTGGAACGAAGGTTTTGGTGCAATTAGTTTCTTTCTGTACCTTTCTGTAAGGAGCAGGAGATCATGTGACAGGGGCTTTTTGCAGGCCCCTCTACAGAGAGGGAGAGAGCATGTGGTGCTTATAAATGCATGCTTGTACATGCGTCAATTCACTTGTATTTCTTTTTAGATTGAAAACCAAAATATTTCGCTGCCAATCTCCACAATCTCCACAATCATATATCAGACTGAATGCTTGGTCAGTTTTGTCATGTTTATTCCTTTTCTCTCCATCAGTGAGGAGACAGACCCTCATTATATACAAATTTTTTTTTCACTTGGTCCCCATGAAGGTAAAGAGTTTCCCTCTTGGTGGTTTTCTATCTTCTATCACCTACCCTAATGCCCTGGCTCAGTATCTGACATCCAGCTTTGGGTAATAGCTATTACAGGCCCACAGATGTCTTTTTGTTCCCTTTAGGATCAACCACTTACTCTGGACTTCCATTTCTGTTGCTCTCATGCAGGATACTGACACTACTCAGTCTCCAAATCAACCACCTATAATGCCAATTCTCAGAAAGTTGTAACACGGGGAGGGACAAGGAAATTCATTAATAATTACTTTGTGAGGCTGGTAATATGGTACAGCATATAAAGATACCCATGACCAAACTTGATTACTTGAGTTCATTTTCCAAGACAATTGGGGCTAGGAGAATGAACTCATAATTTTGTTTTTTGGTTTTTTTGCTTCTAACTTTTGTTGTTGTTGCTGTTGTTGGATCTTCAAAGTGTGTCATGACACATACACATGTGCACACAAACATATGCCCACACACTAAATAAATAAATAAATACATAAACAAATAAAAAGTGGAAAAATAAACAAATTTATGTCTAACTGGAGAAAGGAACCATGGAACCTCTTTTATTGAATACAATTTATCAACAATGAAGGAATTTCTGTAATAAATGCAAATTGAAGATGCTCTTCTAGGTGACATAAGCCTCATAGGATGTCAAATACTCCCTTACTTCTCTTATGCAAGGCATCTAAAATAAATTAATAGAATCATAGAGTAAAAGGGAAAGTATTAAGTAGAAAGTGATAATCCGTGAGTACAAATTTCACTTAAAAAATGAAGAAATGCATTGGTTCAACTGTAGTTAACAGTGCCATATTGTGCACTGGGAAATTGATAAAGAGATGCATCCAATATTAAGTCTAACACAAAGAGGAATTTTTGGTGCATGTTTCACTTCTCCAGGCCATTTCAGCTTCATGCATCAGCCTCAGCAAAGGATGCTGTTCTCTCACCTCATCTGTGTTTCCCTCTCTTGAAGTTTCCAGAGAGAATGCTTTTGAAATGAAAGTCAGGATGTGATTTGTACCTTTGTGATTTTCTGCTATGTCACTGCATCTCTGATTTGAGAGCAGTGACCTAGTTCTCTTCAATAAAAATAAAATAAATAAATATTAGAATCAGGGAAAATGGCTATTCATCTTTATAGATAGCATTTTTATATTTTCTAAAGACCTCTAAACACTCTCTGGGGTGTTAAAATATTAATTTTATAAATGAGGGAACTGAAACATGATGCTCCAAGGATTTCGTTATGTATAGGTAATAAACCTGACTAGCAGGTCTGCTGGGAAGCCTTGATTCTTGCTTTATCTTAAGGCCTCTAGGGCTAGATCTCAACCCACAGATTTTAGACTCTAGACTAATGCCTCAGACTCTACATCATTGATGAGGTCAGTATTGCATTCTTTCTTATCTTTGTAAAGGAGCTGAAGGAATACACAATGTATTTCTGTAGTACCTTTTGGATAGGTTTTTGTAGAAGAGGACATGATGTAAACACTCACTATGATGGCTAATGGTGGGGAGTCAGACAATATTACGAGTCTCATTATTCATGGAGTTGAGTGGTTATCAGCCTAAGCTCAGAGGAGGTTTCTGAATCACTAAAAGCTTACAAGCTTTTGCTTAAACACATCCATCAGGTGGACAGTTAGATTACAGCAATTAATGACAACTTGTCCTGTTGGAGAACAGATATGGAATATTTTTCTACTTTGTTTCTGCTTGGTAACATAAATTTTGATATCAAATTAGCCTCATGAGTGCTTTCTAGGATATGTTTAGAGCTTTTAGACTTTTGGAAATAATAATGCAGCATCTTTATACCCTCCTTAGCTCTTCAAACTCAAGTTAAAATTATCTTGTAAATGTAATCTCGCATATGTACCTAAGGTGTTTTGGTTTTGTCTTCTATGCTTCACATTTAAAGACACCTGCTTTTCAGCTGTACAGCAGATTTCAATAATCATATTGTAAAAATGAATATGCCCCTGATTTAGGAGGAGATATTAGTAGACACATAGTGGCATAAATCATTGATTTTTAAATTTTTACATACAAAATTTAAGTATACTTCATGTTTCTGAATATTCATAGTTCTATAAATCTCATTTTATAGTCTATAGATACTGAGCTTGACTAACAGTAGAGTCAATATAATAGGTCCATAATAGTAAGTAAGATTTGCTCCTATAAAATAAGGGTTCTCATCTAAATTTTCTCAATAATTTTGTATGTCCCACATCTCTGCATATTTGAATTATTTTTTTTCTAGCATTAAATATCATACTCTGCATTAAGAATAAAGTCTTACATGTTCTCAAAACTAACATCTCTAGTCATCAACTCTGCTTTCCTATGTGAACCTCCTCAGACAAGTCTAACTCTGACTTTGTTCATGTTCCTATAGAGTTTAGCTGGTTGGTTTAATTATTGAACTTTTTTACGCCCCCATCATTTGCCATGTATTAATTGAGCATGCACTATGATACTATAACAGAGAATGAGGCTGTATTATGAAAAAATGTCAAGAAAAGAGGTTTGACCTTGAGGTATCTGATAGGATGTATTGAGGACAACAGTGTGCTTTCCTCTCTCTAACCACAACAAAAGTAAGAAGACTGTGCAACTCTTGAGCATCTGAATACAACATGAATTCACATGCCTTCTGAGCCTCATAACCTGGTGGGTATATGAATCCATAAAATCCCCATCATCATCATCATCATCATCATCATCAAAATCATCCTCACCCTCATGATCATCAACAAGTTAAAAAGAAAATCATTATAAGTTTGGAGTGGCCAGGCTGGGTGATAAATCGTGTGTGTGTGTGTGTGTGTGTGTGTGTGTGTGTGTGTGTGTGTGTGTGTGTGTGTGTGTGTAAAACAGAGGTTGTGAACTCTAAAGAGAAAAAATGCATACCTCGGAGTAATGCCCCAAAACTACTTTTCAGTGTATTCTTATCTCAATTCTGAGTATCTTTGAATACTCACTCATCAGCCCTTGTGGCATTGGTGTTCAGATTTAATACTCTCAAGACAAAAATGATGGAAGATTCCAATAATGACAACAAGGGCTGCCTGAGGATAGAGTGAAAGGGTGAGCACATAAAGCAGAGAAGGTTCATTAAAAGCGACAGCTCTCTGGCCTCCCTCCCGGTCCTGCCACAGTTATCTGACTTCACCTCAATGCATCTTTTTTTTATTGTGTTTTTTATAGGGTTCTGTTGAACTGTTAAGATGTCCTGCCTTATATATTATATCTTGTTTAGGTTTCTTATTTGGCCTTTGTTTTTTAGCTTCTTCTTTTGAAATCTTATTCATAAAAAAAATGAAAAATATTAGAGAGTTTCAACGTATGTTTTACCCACTTTTCCTAATGTTACCATCTATGACTTGGAGTTATTAAATCTCTGAACTAAGCACACTCATAATACTAATGATTGTATATTGAACTCCATTCAGTTTTCACTAGCGTTTCCACAATGCTTCTTTGTCTTCTACAATCCCAAATAGGATACTGAATCCTAATCTGCATAAGCAACTTCAATGAAGTACAACAGGATCTCACTGTGACATAAGCAGCAGAAACTTATCTTCTCACTTGTGCAGGCAGCACATCAAAGCACAGTGGGTCTTCAGGCTTATTTACACTGATCTTCTGTCCTTGAGAGGTACTCCCTCTCCCTGTGGTTTCACCTGCTTTTCCTTCACTGTCTATGCTCTTGTATCATCCTCTTGGAAGGTCATCATTCATTTTGGATGAAGGCTTCATTCAGAAGAACCCACTTTAATATAATTGTCTCCTTACAGATCCTATCTGCTACTGAAGCCACTTTCTGCTGTTGGGGTTTGAGATATTATTATATGAAATTTGTGAGGACAGAGGTACATATCATTACTTTTCTTTTCTAAGTTACCTTAAGTTCTCACTAATCATGACTCAATAGTTTTTTTTTTTATTTTCATGACATTACATATTTGAATAAGTAAAGTAATATATAAAATATCTTGATATGTATACTTGATATCCCTCATAATCCTGTTCTGGTTAATGGATTCTAGAGAGAATGCTAAAGAGTTTTAGTCTTTTAATCACACCATTTAGGGATATAAAATGAACATAGATAAAGTGTGTTTCCAGGTCTTTCCATTGTAAAGTTACAGTTTTCTACTTTGCATATTCTGTTCACTACACATAAGTCATGAAAAGTCCAGCCAGCAGTCACGATAAGGAAATTAGTATTTCCTGGGAGAAAGCTTAGACCTGTGTCACTGATTATTAGCTGATGAGATCGTGGTCATGTCAATTGCTGCTCTACTTTTATCACAAGAATATACATCTTAAGTGCAGCAGAGAGATATGATTCTATAGAAAAATAAGGTAGAATAGTTAGATGAGGTCTCCAAAAACCTCAGAGACATGCAGAATATGGCATTTAAGATGTTTTTATTATTTTAAAGATTCATTGACAATGAGACCAATTAACTCCTGGCAATACCCAATCTTCTTAAAAGAGGATGATGAGCATCAAAGAACCCCCCTGATGGAGATGACTTCAAAGGTGACAAACAAGCCACTGGGAAAAATGTCTTCATTTCTACCACAGACAGAATTCTGTCTAAAAAAGGCCAAGCTTGGATGCAGGCAGAGTTCATGGCCAAACTCTGCCAAGACAAGGTAAGCAAGTCCTCAATAGTTCCTGGCTCACAAATATGTCTGTCATATATATTGGGCCAAAAGGCTGAAGAAGATACATGAACATAGTAAAGATTTTGGGTGACTATTCAGGTAGAAAACTGTCTCTGTTATCTTCTCATTTGGAAAGCTACTAACCTGCACTCCTGGCATACTCAGGTAACAAAATTTATTCCTTCTCAAGTCTTTTATGGAGTTGATGACCAGGTAGTCTAGTTTTACAATGAAGCTTAGTTGTTTACGGTTAAGATGTTTTTAGGCCTAGATAGATGTTTTAAGTTGATAATGACAATATGTGATGGAGATTGATTTACATTCAGAATTTTAGACACACCAAGATATGAAAGATGTTTTCGTTAAGGCTGTCAAATACAAATAGCCAAAACACTAAGAATGTAACATTTATATAATTCCTGATTGTGTCATGGTTCTTCTTGCTATAGGTAGTTTATTGTACATACATGTAACAATATAAATGTATATGTAAAAAATAAAAATGTTTTAAAAAAGCAATCACTGATATTACCAAATATTATGAGAGATTGCAAAACCATGAAGCTAGCCTATTTCCCTTCCACATTTTATCTTGGTATTTTAAGTTAATTAATGGGAATATTTTTAAAAAACATGGCGCCCATATAGCTGAGGACTTTAAGTCTCTGGAGATTGTGATCGACTATAATATTTGAGTATATCTTCTGGGAATATGTGACAACAGCTCTTTCACCACCTGATATGAGCTCTTCCATTTAGTAGTCGTTAGTATATCTTTAAGTCAGGTGCTACTGACTCTTCTGGGAAATCTTATTGACAAGACTGCATGGGGCTGTCCCCTGTCTGACATATGAGAAGCATTGTGCCACCTGGGTACTCTAATTGAACTACTAGTAAAAAGGAGAAGCAGTTAGCACAGGGCAGACACCATAATCTCCAACTGAATCTAAAAAAAACACAACCAGGAAAAGTATAACTGGGTTCTCTAGTCCAGGGTCTGGTATACACAGAGACTCTTCCAGGTTTCTGATATTACAATTAAAAGTGCTTGCTTTAGTAAATTCACTATTCAAAGAACTTTTTATGTTTCATATGACTAGTGGAGTATATATTCAAATAATCATTATAACAAGTGACGCTGACTGGAGTTCATTGTTCTGGTTAACATTACCGCCTGCAAGGACTCTATGAAATGAAATATTAGATATCAGATGATGGCCTGGAAAGATAGACTTCAAATAAAAGGACATAGTAGAGTAAGTAGATTTCTGCTAGGGAACAGTGAAAATTTATATGAACTGAAGTTCCCCAAACAAAGGTACCCTCTGCTGAAGATTCCATAAAATTGACTGAGTATGGAGACATGGATATGGCAATCTAGAATGTTGCAGATCCAGAGACAAATTATCTTGAACTATGCTTATTGTTCTTGTCAACCTTGCTCTCTTTTTCTGGCCTAACATCCTTTCAATTATAAGGTAAAACATTTATCATGTATTAACTTAGCCTCTAAAAGGTGATCTATAGCAGAGATTTCCACACTTTGCTATATGCAACCCATGTTATGTGCCTACCAATGTATTTGGATTTTTTTTTTGACTTATGACTTTCCTTTGTCTGTGCCAATTAAAAGTTCATGTAGTCTCCTCCATATCAGAATACATGATATCTATCTAAGGATATATGAATCCACATCTTCAGGTCATGATAAGCCAAATTTGGCTCAGACCAAATCATATCTCACTGGCTTTCAGGTGAAATTTTAATTTGTATCAACATTGAACATCAGCTAGTAAGTTATTAGGGATGATTTGTGTCTCAAGAGCTGGGGCACAGTCATCTCTAGGTAGTGCTCCAAATAAAGGTACATTCCTGAACCTTTCTTTTTCTACACCTGAGAAAATTAGTTAGACATTTTATAATATTAGCATCTCTTTTGTACTCATCTACTAATGTACTTGTGGTAGAATGTTTACTAGACAGCAATTGTGGCAGAAAAACCAGGCACCATTGTGAAAATGTGACAGGTGCCCTCTGTGTCCTTAAGGAAAACCTAGGACCCCAGATGTGAAGTGCACACCTGAAATATATTCTCACTCTTTGGCATCACCCTCTCCAGGCAGTTAATAATTGGTTGAATTTTCCAATTTGGCTCTTGAAAGTTACCTTATCCTCAAAGCACCAGAGAATGAGTCAATTTAATCTTCTTGTATTCTTCTTGAAAGTCATCATGAATAATGTGATGGTCAATGTCTGATACAGGACCTAAATTGTATGTAATTTGAGGATAATTCTTTAAGAGGCAGAATGAAACTTTAAGCGTTAATTTTTTTTTTCAGAATGAAAACAAATCCTCAATGGCATTATTATGGTCTCAGATATGAAAGGTCCTTTTATTTGTGTTTCCTTTAGACAATCTTCTAGCAAATTGTGAATAGATATTCAGCCTTCTCACCCAAACACACTGTATCTCTCTTAGATACTCATAGCCCTCACAAGGGTCCATTTACATGCACTCATGTTCCCTAGATCCCTGGTAGAGTTCTCTCTGCCAGTGGAAACTTCAGGCTAGATCTATCACAGGCATAAAGAGAGTGAAGGTAAAACTAAGACATGAGTCTGTCAGGTTTCAGTAAGAAGGTAGGGAAGTCACCAAAGCTACTTATGAAGAGAAAATGAACCACTCAAGTGGGTAACAGAGTGTACATGAAATACATTCAAAGGAAAACCTTTGAACCTCAGAGTATAACTTGAATCCCGAATCTGAAAACCCTGGCATTCCCTAATGGACTTAATCAGGCAAGGGGGGGGGGTGATCAGCTGTGTGTGTATCACAATTTCATAGGAGGCAGAGACACTTTGGGGACCATTCCAGAGAAGTGAGGAGAGTTTCACTGCATTTCAGGATGTCTTAGGTTCTTCCACCTACTGCTTTCAGGTACCCACTAAACCACAGCCAGGGGCTCATATGTTGGTCCTCAACATCAATTTCTTAGGAAAATGTGCATCTTTACATAAAGCTATCATCTAGAATCTGTAAATATGTTGTTCCCAAATATCTGGAGGAAGGAAAGGGGAGTTCCTCAAAAGAAATGTTTTATAAAATATAAATAACTTATGCTGAAGTCAGGAGATTTTATTGTCTGAGAAAATATGCATCTGTATGAGTTTAAAAACTAAAGCTTCTAAAGCTGAGAAACAGCATAGGATGGGAGGATATATAGCTTTATAATGAAGGGAATGGAATAAAAGGTTTGGGTAGAATGAGGGTTAGGACCACGAAATAGCCAGAGAATGATTTAGTGTATGAAGGACACATGTGGAATCCAAAGTGGGAACCTTTCCTTGGCAGTAAGAACCTAGGTATTTTTAGAACTACATCTTCTGTTTAATGCAAACTTACTCCTTCCTCTTTGCCGCACCTATTCTTTTGTCACTTTGAAATTATCAGTAAATGCAAACTATACTCAGCATTTTCATGTTAGAAACTTGACAAGCTATTGCAGTATCTGTGGAGCGGTGCCTAGAAAAAGAGAGGGGAAATCAAAATTCAGGAGGATAATAATTTGGTAGAAAATTATGCATTACTTTATCATTCAAACCTCAAAGGACTTGGGGAAAATTTTGTTCTTCTGAAGCAGATCATGTGGGAAAATGTGATCACAGAAATATTGACAGGAATATGGGCTGCCAGGGTATAGAAGTCTGGATTTCTTTCTTTTTTTTTTTTTTTTTTTTTTTTAAAGGCTCCTGATGCCTGAAGTGGCACTTGCTAATTTAGTTTTTAAATATATTTTATTAATTTATTCATATTACATCTCAATTGTTAGCCCATCCCTTGTATCCTCCCATTCCTCTCTCCCTCCCATTTTCTCCTTACTCCCCTCCCCTATGACTGTGACTGAGGGGGATTTCCTCCCGCTGTATATGCTCATAGGGTATCAAGTCTCTCCTTGGTAGCCTGCTATCTTTCCTCTGAGTGCTGCCAGGCCTCGCCATACAAGGGACGTGGTCAAATATGGGGCACCTGAGTTCGTGTGACAGTCAGACCCCACTCTCCACTCAACTTTGGAGAGCCCAGAAGTCTGGATTTCTTGTGGAAGATTTTCCTGATCTTGGGGAAGTCACTTCCAGCAATGAGCTCAGACTCTTTACTGTAACACATGGACTTTCAGGAGATGAATCCAGATCTTCTTGTTGATGATGTTCAAATTATTGGTTTTAACCCAATAAACCCTAATCCCCATGGCACACATAGATCAAGAGGAACTAAGAATATAAAGACTACTTCTTCTTGCTCATTCTTTAGAACCAGCTACTTGGTGACGTGATGCCAGGATAGGATTCAACAGGAACTTCAGGAGATAGTATTATTGCTAGGTTCACGAGAGCATCTTTATGCTTGTAGTTGCATGTAAACATAAGATTGTTTTAGATAGAAGTCAACACACTGAGTATGAAGGGATATAAGCTTTACTTGAAGATCTTGAATTTTAATAGTTTTTGTAATTTAATGTGTATAGTTTAGTGTTATAAAACCCTAATAAGCATGACTTTTACTTTGATAGAATGGTTTTATGAGAAATAAGTGATGTTTAAACAAAACCCCCATAATATGCATTATTAAAAACCTCACTGGCCAATGATAGTAATGACAATAGAAATGAGTAGCAGTATCTCACACCATATGCATAAATCTTCCTCCTCAGAAAGATTTATTAATTAGCTTGTCAAAAGCCTAAAAGACTATTTGATTTCAGAGTATTTTCCTAGGTTACCCCCTCTTACCTCTCTTACACATTATAATATGGATACATGTATATTTATAGCTGTATATTTCTTTGTTTAAAAAAGACTTACTCATATTAGTCTATGTGTTTGCACACACGTATGGCCATGTAACACACTCACCTCATGTATCCACAGAGTCCAGAAGAGGGGATTGAATGCACTCAAACTGGAGTCATAAATGGTTGTCAAATGCTATATGGATGCTTTGCATGGGATGTGGATCCTTTCAGGAAGCAGCCATTGCTAGCAACTATAGAGTTATTGCTTCAAATGGAAGATGGTATGAGAATACCGTTGGCCTCCAGCCATTCTATTTTTTTGCTCCAGTCTTCCATAAGGCCCAGATGCATTATTTTTTGAGTTCATGATATACCCATGCACACTATGATGCCTTTATTAACTCAAAAACATCTGACATAATATCTGTGAACTAGAAAACAAGAGGGTACAACTTTCATGACCTCTAATTCCCAGGATTCTTCTCCATGTTAATTTATTCTTGTCTATGATTTCTTCTTAACTTCAACTCCATGCTTGTAAAAGTGATACAAACACATCTCACTGTTCGGTATACCTCTCAAACCATACTGGCGTTCTGATTTCTAGGAGTGTCTTCCCAGGTAACTTTCACCTCTGCTCACTCTCGGTTGCACATTCTCTTAGTCTAAGCATCAGCAGTAATGACTTAAACAACGAAATGGTGAATACCCATATCCTCACCTCAGACTATGGCCTACCAGGCAATGTACATCTAAGCCACTTCTACTATTTTTGAGTTGCCAGGAAATTTCAATTCTTTCGAAAGTTGAATTAAGGCAGTGCAGTCAAACAAACTTGAGTTTAGTTTTAGGTGTAAATGGAACCATTTTCTAAATAGTATGATTTAATTTCCTAGTATAAAATTATGTAGCAGGAGAGAGGGAACAGCACCAATCCATGAGATGGTGCATCTGCCACTTAAAGATAACAAAACCAGGAGTTCTCGTCCATCCCAATGCTACAACCCTTTAATACAGTCCCTCTTGTTATGGTGCGCCACAAGAATAAATTTATTTTTGCTGTTACTTCATAGCTGTGATTTTGCTACTGTTATGAATTATAATATTTGAAATATGATTCATGTGAAAGGGTCGTTCAATCTGAAATGGGGTGGCAACCCACAGGTTGAGAACCACTGAACTAATACATAGTGTTTGTGAATTTCTTGTATTGATGTTTCCTGAACTGTCTTAGTTTCCTTCTCTCCATAGTCAGTTATGGATGCATAATTGACCTGTGTTTGTAACATTGGCCTACTTGAAGTCTAACTCTTCTCTATTTATTTTCAAAGAAGCCCAAACACCAAAAATGCATCCCCTTCCTATTTTTGTCCTTTCCACAGCCATTCTATAGCTGATGTATAACAGTAGCAAGTATGTCTAGTTTTGCTGTTGTTTACTCAACTTGGACCAGAGATTTTTATTTGATCAGGTTTCCCTGCCATTCTTTTTTATTTGTATATGAATTACTGCTTACATTCTGCTAGCCTTCTAATAAGCTAGTGATCTTATTTTCAGCAAACCAGTATCTTTATACTGAATAGAGACTGTACTTTCCACACTTGCTGATGCTCACACCCAGATTTCTGTACCTTCATTTTTCACTGAAGAGAGTGGCCTACCACAGGCCATTCTGAGCCATGAGCCTCTCCTTTCTCACCTCTTTTAGGACTTTGCTTCATCGATCACTACCTGCTCTGTGCTCATGGACTCCTTTCTATCATCTGCTGTAAAATGTCTTGACAAACCTTATCTAAGTCATCTCTTAAGGAATTGTAAGACATCAATGAAATATAAACATATAATTTATATAATAAAATATTTTTATAAATTTGAAGCTAAGAATAATGCTAATAAGAATCTTGCTACAGTGAGAGAGAACTGTAAAGCGTTTCACTCCTTGACATCTCTCTATGTAACTTCCACACCTGCCCTGACCTAGACAGTAGGTGTCGCAGGAACAGAAGGTGGATGCTTCCTTTTGTCAAAACCTAGGCCTGTTTGATGATGCAGACCAAAAGCTTTCTGAAACACCGAATCCAGGCTGGAGCATGTTTGTTCATAGGAGGCAGTGGATGCCCTGAAGCTGCGGACAACTCCTGATCCAGAGAGTAGTGTTGCTGGGAAGTTGATTCTACTGTCAGGGGAAAATAGCAAAATTAAGGCCATCTCAGAGCATGTAAACATCATAAATAGCAATCAGTTCAGGCTGTTCAACAGTGAATCACCCATGAAAACAAAAACCTAAAGTTGAATTCAGATTAACTATACCCCAGAAAGATGATTGCACTTTAAAATTTCAATTTATAGAACCTATGTATTTTATCGTGAACTTTTTTTGAATATATGAGTTTTGTATTAATAGCTAAAAGTACCATTTCTAGTAACAAAAACATAAATGCATACTAGAAAATGTTCTGGGAAATCTTGTCTGGGTATGATCTTAAAAAGTCATGTGACTTCCACAGAATATAACCCAGTAATATACATGATAAAAGAGATGTTTTCTTTGTAAGCTGAGAACCATGATGGTAAGTCTCCTGACTTGGTCTTAGGCTCTCTTTTTTTTAAACATGTTGACACTTTCTTACAGTGGGAACCTCAGCCTAGATCTCTCATGTGGCTAATATAGGTAGCATAAGTAAGATTACAGAGATCTCTGGTTTTACACTGGACCAAATTTATTAGCGTGTCTGTGACACATCTTTTCCAAAGTAGACGTCACCTGACAGCTCTAAATTTTCCTTTTCCTCATAGATTTGGAGTGGAGTCAAAATAGATCTCCCTCAAAGCATTTGAGATTTTATGAGACAATCCAGTTTGAGAGTGCCAAACGGGCATTAATAATGGTGCCCAGAAACATTTTGAACTTACTGAGGATACAAATTGAGTGTCATTTTTAGAAACATTTTGGGTGTCCACATGGTTTGCTTAGAACAATTAAATCCAAGCAGACGCTAGAGAGATGTTTCTGTAGTGAAGAGCGTTTGTTGCTGTTGCAGAAGACCAGTTCATTTCTCAGCACTCACATGGTGATTCCCAACTTCCTGTCACTCCATGTCCAATGGATATGAAACCCTCTAGTCTCTGAATGTTGCTATATAATAATTTGCATCTACATATATGCAGGCCAGCACTCATATACATAAAATGAATGTTTAAATCTGAACACAGGTTATACTACCTTCTTGTTAGAATCCCTAAGCACCAATATGACATTGGTTATAGCCTGTATTTTCTGGCCAGGATAACTGACGATGTCACATAGTGTTGGCAGCTCAGTCCCCAAGATGGAAGAGTAATGTGCATGTGAGTCAGCGCACTCAGTTTCTTAAAACCACATTTTAAAAATGAAAAAATACACCAATGCTTTAAATATTGGTAGTCTGGAAGGTTTGTTTCTGCGATAGCCTCATCCTCGGAACTCAGACACAATGGTCACCAAGCACCAGCAGTTTTCATCCTTCTTCCTGCCATTTCTTTGTCACATCCTTCTCCTCCCCTCCTTGTCCATACGCTGCTCCCACCACCACCATCTCGAGTTCACTTTTCAATAAGTTTTTTAAAAACCTTCTTTACTTCTTCTCGGTTCCCTAGCCAGAATAGACTTTACCCATTTTCTTTTCAATGGTGGTTAGATTTTAGTATTCTATTGCTAGGTTTTTATCCTGAGTTAGAACTAAATTCATACACTCTTAGCTCACACTGACAGACTTTTAAAGCAGGCTTTATCTCAGTGGGCTATAAGCACTTCTTGATGCCCTGAAATTAATAATCTAAAGTCTTTTATAATAAACCACTCATGATTTCTCCTGATAGAGCACTTCTCTCTGTCTCTGTTTTTTCTTATGAAATTGCACTTTCACCCACCATTGCTAAAGACAACATACAGACTGTTTTTCTTCTTTTCTTCCTTTCAATCTGGTTTGTCATGTTATTTCTAGATAAAAAAGAAAACTACTTTTAGTTTTCAACTTCTCCCATGTGTCCATCCCTGGTACAATGAAAAGCAGGCACCACGTATTTTGGAGTCATGAAGTAACCTCTTTGATCTATACCTTTCTAAATCTTACTTTGTACACTCTTTTCTTTAGAAGAAAGCTTGAGTACTGTTCTAGAATGTCAACATAAATATAATTTTGTGTTTGTCTATTCAGGCCTTAAAGTATCCTTCACATTCCCCCATGTAACCTTATTCTGGAACTCTGCCATGTTCCAAATCTGCCTGTCCTTCAGGTCCACTTATCTACTTGTCTGAAGCTTGTATTCTCTTCCCTAAGTCGCTAGAAGGCATTTCCTGTCTAAGAAATGATGTCATATTTCTAGGACCTAGAGAGCCTCTTTCCTTTCAACGTATCATTGAAGCAAATGTGGGCCTTAAGATGTCTTTCTGAGGAAGATCTTCCTAGGCCATTGTAATAAGTGTGACAAGTCACTCTGACTTTGTCCCTTCATGACACTATCACAATACAGTCTGTTCTCATGTTGTCTCAGAGGCAGTGCAAGCAGAATAAGTTGGGACAACCTCTGATACTCCTCAGTGAGTTAAACAAGTTGTGAATGAATACATTTCTGGTCACAGTTTCAAAGTCATTAAATGTTTGGAACAATAAGGAAAGGTAATACTCTATCTAGGTACCTTTACTGTGCATGCCATACCACAGAATCTATCTGACATATATTGTCATTACACAGGGTTATCTGGACAGAGTAGCCACTTATTGATTTCAGAACAGAGGTTGGAATGATAGTGCTAAAGTCATGGGGGGGGGGGAGTAAGGGGAAATGGGAGGGAGGGAGGAATGGGAGGATACAAGGGAGGGGATAACCATTGAGATGTAATATGAACAAATTAATAAAATAAAATTTTTAAAAAAGAAGAAGATTTTTAAATGAGATATAGTATCTGAAACAGTTTTAAAAAAGTAAGATGCCTTGGAAAATTCAATGGAATTTAAAACTGAAAACATTTTATGAGGACATGCTGGGGTGTGATGCACTGGGACAGGCGGATGGTGCAGTATCACCGTGAAGTGTACTAAGATGATCTTGCAGAACAGAAGTTAGCATTGAGTTCCCCTAAGTTTAGAAACACGTGGTAGGTTTTGGAGTTGGATAGTCCTTTAAGCTCAGTTTGCGAGAAATCCCATCATAAATGTCAAGTGTAAATGAATCATTTTTATTGTTTCAATGTGTGATTATTAGCATAGGCGCTCAACTAATCAAACATCTCTCACCTGTGTTATGCCATCAGGACTCCTTGACCCATGCTTACTACCTGGAAGCTATGTTTATGAAGACATAAGAGCCATCCTTTAAAAGAATTCCCACGACAGAGTCCTTGTTTCCTTAAAGCTTCCCAATGATGTCTCTTGTGCACACGGTAACCTCAATACTCCTCTCATCTCTAAGACTGGGTGTATCACCATTTTGTGCCAGCTTGCTATACTTTACCATCCCCTTTGAGTCTTCATACAGCCTGGCCTCCTGCTGATGAAGAATAATGCTAATTTTCTTCTCAGCTGACTATCTCATGCTTGTCTTCCTTCTTCCTGGATGGTCTGCACCTGGCTCTCTGATTAGAAGAGTCCTTTTCATTATTTAGTCCTATGATGAAAGGAATATCCTCAGAAGTGGGAGTCCTACGACCCTATATAAAGTAGTTCTACCTCCTTTATTTCATACTCCCATATATTTATTTCAGGTTTCTGTCATTAACCAAGCTAGAATTATTTAGTTATCCTAGCATAGAGATCAAGCCTTTTGACAATGAGGACTCTTACATTTGCTGTTCTATCTCAACTTACTTGCATATAAGAATGGAATAAAAAGAAGGAAGCCAAAAATCCAATACATTGAGTTGTTTACATATGCAGGTGTAATGTTACAATGAAATGGCCATGTTTTGAGAGCATAGATATAGAGAAATGACCATGTTTACATGGGGGCATAGACATGGAGAGATAACAATATTTACACATGTTGCATATATATGTATATATATGTATGTTTACATATGGAACAACAAGCATAAAGAAATGAAGAGGTTTCATATAAAGCAATATATGGAGAGAAACACACATGTTTATGTATGGAGTCACACATTAGAGAAATGACCATCTTTATATATGATGGGATAGGTATGGAAAAAATGTATGGGGCATAGATATAAATGAATATATTTTATTCTTTCCACCCAGTCACTATCCACAGGGAAATGTAGCTGTTTTGGTTTTAAGAATGAAGTGTTGAGTTCATAGGCTAGAGTCGTTGCTGTTTCTCTCACCTAGGAAGAAGCAAGCTTGACTAACAGCAACCCAGTTTCTCTTTGATGTGGTGCTGGCTCTGATACTTGCTGAATGAATACTAGACTACCTGCCTCCTCCACAGTCAGTCTTCTTAAAGTCAAAGAGGCTGAACACACATTTCAGCTCAGAGTTGGATGATAAGAGCTGATTGCATTTTCTTAACAACAACTACAATTCTATGAACAGCTCAGTATTCTATGGGTCCAAGAGTTTTGCAAAAACCTCAAATCCTTCCTTAGCAACTAGGATATTGAAAGTAGGCAGCAGTACATCTTGCTAAAGGCCAATGGTTTCATGGATGGTTTATTTGGGGGAATTATCTATCATGTATTAAGTCATGGACAAAAGAGGCACAAGCTTTCTGAGGTACAAAGAGGCAGTTAGGAAAGTTGCCATTTGCCCCTGGCTTAAAGGGGAATTGTTACAGTAGCTTGGTGCCATGAATAAGGATGCTTAATCTCTGGAAAATAGGAGGCCTCAGGAGAAACCAGTGATGTGCTGCATCTTGTAGCCTCCTCCACAAAAACACAGTTTTAATGCAAAGAGCAGAAAGAAGCCCTAGTTAATCAAACCAAAGAGGCATGACAAAGACTAAGGCAAATCCCTTTGAGGCATGAGCCATAAAGCTATGTACTTATTAGCACCAAAAGCACAAGAAACCAAGTCAACATCTGACAACAGTTTAGAAATAGATTGTATAAGCTAGGCTGTGGAAACAAATGTAACATTAATGTGTTACTGATACATAAATAACCGTTTATGATATTTTAACTTTTTCTTCCAATGGTTCACATTGAAGCACTTTCCTTTGAAAGTCTGATACTGAGCTAAATATTATTATCTGTTACTTTTATGCCATAGCTTATTTGTTGCTACATTTTAAGAATGTTTCCTATTGCTTTTAGTAGTTTTGTTATATATAGGGAAATGCCAGATGAAAAGGAACAGGTGGCATATAGACATTTCTTACATTATAAAATTTAATCTCATCCTACATTCTGGATATAATAGTACCTGGGGAAAAATATCTAACATAATTTCAGCAATATTAAATTTAATAGAATTATCATTAACTAAAAGTAGCATAATTTTTCTTAACCATTTGATTTCATTTTTGCTGCTATACAGGAGTACTCCAGTGAACATAATTGTGCTACAAACTGTCAAGTGATTGTATCTAAACAACTTCTCCCATGAATGATTTCATCCATAAAACATGGCACTGACATACAAACTGGCATTTGTTTTATCCTCCTGTGTGTGTACATAAGTTTCCTCTTCTTGATATTTGACCATGATTCCGTTGACACACAGTTCTCACTAAAGCATCAGAGCATCTCATTTGGTCTTAGCTGAACTTCCAGATTCTAGATTGATACACAACATACAGTATGCAGCAATTAATACTTGTCAGTGTGATGAATTAGCAGCTGGATGCTCACTACTTTCTTATTTTTAAAAGTTATTTATTTAGGAGAGTGGAATTTCATTATGTATGTTGTAACTGTTGCAATTTCATCATTTACATAATACTTTTGTAATTACTAATCTTAAAATGAATCCGTGTTTAAGGATTTTTCTTCTTTTGTTTCTATTCATAAAAACGAAAAAAGATTCCATTTGAAACGGGCATTCATAAAACCTTGATGTGTAAATATATTTCTTCGACCTTCTTTGTATTTTAATGTAGTGTCAGTTACCATTTATAATACAGTGAAGTAAATTTAAAATACCTTCATAGTATTTTAATTTTCCCCTACAGATGAGTATATTGCTGTGACATCATTTGTGTTGCACTTCTCTTGACCCTGGGGTCAACCAATCAAGTTACATGCCTGAAGCATGGCACTTGTAGTTCCATGCTAAGTTGACCCTTACGTCTCTGTTTGCGGTTTGTGTTTGTTTTTACACATGGGCTTTGAATCTCAATCCATACCGCAATCGGATCTTGTAAGTAATACTTCCTAGCCTCTCTTGTAATTTGCTGATTGGTTTCCTGCTGAAGTTTATTTTATGTTGTAACTCCACCTTGGACACATTTATGGCTATCTTCCTACTCTTTTCTTATTGCTGGATTGTACTCATCTCTATCTTAATAGTAAAGTCGTGGGAAAGTAGCCTCCCACTCTAATAGAAATGAATGTAAAGTTTAACTGCCCACCTAGCGCTCACCATTGACTTTACACTGTTAAAGAAGTAGATAATTAGACTAAATTAGATAAATGCTTCATTGAAGCAACAGCACTCAAGTACTATCTGCTGTTGCCTGTATAGGAAGAAAAATCACACTGATAAATATACTAATAGGAACATGTCTTCAGACTGTTAAACTAAATATTAGGCTGCTGTGGTGATTTCTTTTTTATTATGCTATTATAATCTATTTGAACATATTCATTTACTATGACACTGGACAGCAGCAATATTCCCAATGAAAATTCCATCAAATATTAACATAGTGAGCATACTAAATGTTCTTTCTAATTTAAAAAGCATTTGTGATGCAAATACGTATGAGGCATCGATTTGGATTTATAATAAAAAAAACTGGTTGACAAGTCTTATCCTTGCTTACCTGCTTTCCCCTGCTGGCTATGGCACTTGGCCCCATAGCTAAGCTCGAGATATAATGAAATTGGGAGAAAGTGAGCAGGGATGAATTCCGTTCTTTGAATGAAGCTGTCCATCGGATACTTGAATTTGTCTTGTGGAGCCATATTTTGGGGTTGGAAACTTTTGCCTGGAGATCTAGAGGTACGGCTATCCTGGAGCACTTGGTGGATCCACCACTGACCCCTTGTCAGAATCCCATCATTAGCCCTGGACCACCACAGACTTCCTATAATCCTTCTTCTCATTCTTCATGTCTCTCCATGCTACCAGTTACAGGGCAACCTCTAGCCAGAGTGCTGGTGTTTCATTGTGCCCAGGTTTGAATGTCAGAGGACAAACACCATGAGATCTTAATGAGATTTCTTGGAATGTTCTCCAATGAGTCTGAATGTGAAAAAAAAACAAAAACAAAAAAAAACAACAAAAAAAAAACATTCTTCTCTTTTCATCTGAAAAAAAAAAAAGTTATTACCTAATCCTGGAAATTTTTTTCAAGGAGTTCTCTCTTCTTCCAAATCTCACATTTCATGGGAAAGAGCTATGTAAATTTTGGCACTTGACCAATGGCTCTCACACCATTTTCCATGTCTCTTTAGCTGACCTGAAGCCTGTTCAAGAAGAAAAAAGACAAAAACCTACTGTAAGTTTTCTCAACCTTACAGTCTTCGTCAAGTTTGCAGGAAATTTCATCTCTTAGTCTGTGAATATATCTGTAAATAGTAATCACATATTTTATTACATAGTGTACAGAATAAGAACACATGCATATTAATAGATAATTATATTATATATATGCACATATACTCGTATATATTATGTGTAAAATTATTCGAGCTTGGAAACTCAGTGTAAATAATTTTTGGAATTATTTACTCCTTCTTCTTAATTTCTGTTGTTTTTATTTTCACAAGTGTTCTGATATGTAGAATTATCTTATGTTAATTTCTTTGCATCCATTTTATTTTTCCTGAAGTCATAGATTTCATGGAGAGATCCAATATAATAGTCAAGAAAGGTTTATGTGCTAAACATGGTGATGCATACCTGTAATTCCAGCAGTTGGGAAGACAGAGGCAGATGGATCTCTGTGAATTTGAGGCCAGCTAGGTATACAAAGAAAGTCCAAGACAGCCAAGGCTGCGCAGAGAAACCCTGTCTCAAAAACAAGAACACAAAAAAGTTTATGCAGTTGGATAATACAAGACTTCTATATTTGTGATCTATACCTGTAATGTTTTGGTCTCTTTTTAACATTCATTGCTAACATTTGCACCTTCATTTTACTGTTTCATATAATGTTATATTTTTAACATCAAACATAATTCTCTCTCTCTCTCTCTCTCTCTCTCTCTCTCTCTCTCTCTCTGTGTGTGTGTGTGTGTGTGTGTGTGTGTGTGTGTGTGTGTGTGGTGTGTGTGTGTGTGTGTAGGATGCCAGGGCTTAAAAAGACCAGAAGAGGGAATTAAATTGTTGACTTCCCTGGAGCCAAGGTTATTTGGAATCAATCAGGTCCTTGAAAAGAATAGCAAATACACTTCACCACTGGGCCATCTCTCTAGTGCTGATTAAAACATTTTTTTTAGGTTCTTATTGAAACCTTATATAGCATATTTCTTTTCTCCTTAATGCTTTGCTAGTTTGACACTCAAGTAGCTTTCAGGTATAGCTTTCTTTTTTGTTTTGATTTTTGAAATGCTTTTTAATGAACTATTCTATTTCATACTTGACATTTGCTTTGTAGAGGAGAATTATTTATGGTTGTTATGATTTTAACATTTGAAATATGAAAAACATCTGTTTTTAGGATAGAAAAATAGAAAATTAGTCAGCTTTTGATTTTGAACTTTAACCTAACTAGATCAGTTTTGTACTGAAAATTCTACTTTTATTCTGTCAGTTTTTATTACACATTTAAAAATCATTCTTTTACAGTTTTTCACTTGACTATCACATATTCATTCTTTTTCTATCTATCAGTCATTAATGTCTGCCTTCTATCTAATTGCTGAGCATAATTTTTAGGGTAATGGAGCAGCATATACAGTTGAAATCTCATTTAGAAATGAGCAAGGACCTCTGTGTATTAAAGGTGGCATTCTCAGTCTTCATGTGTAAAGATGGCGAATCGTTGGCTGTGCTAAAGTAGTTCACGATCTCTCTGCTTTGTGCGAAAGGAGATTCCTCTAGAACTTATATCTAGTAAGAGGGAGTGACACACGAATCTTTCTTATGCCTTCTAATGAACTAATGTTTTTACATGTTTCAAATCTTGAATTTCTGGCTAATGAGTATTAGTTCACAATCACATTTTGGGAATTACTGTTGGGTGAGTGTTACCTAACAGTGTTATCTCTTGTCATGTTGAAAGCATTTCCTGATGGCAGCAGCAATGTTTGTAGTGATGGCCATGACTGTCATGTGACCCATTGGGTCTCCTTCCTGACATTTATGTTGCATAAAATGGTGATGCTCTAATTATCCATGCAAAATTTCAGATAACACAGATCTTTGGGGTACATTTACCCCTGTCCATTAATTCCAATATCTTCCCGTACCCTCTCACTTATTTAGACTATCAGTAGATTAAAAGAATTAACACCCTGTACTAGAATTTTGAAACTCTATTTGAAAATTTCTTTTATTAAAGAAAATGGCTGCAAAAACTCAAGTCCAAGTGGATTAAAGACCTCAACATAAAACCAAAAGCACTAAATCTGTTAGAAAAAAGTGGGGAAGAGCCTGGAATTCATTCTCACAGGAGACAACTTCCTGAACAGAACTCTAACAGCCCAGGCCTTAAGGTCAACAATTAATAAATGGGACATCATGAAGCTGAGAAGCTTCTGTAAGGCAGGGGACACTGTCAACAGAACAAAGTGATAGCTTACAGACTGAGAAAAGGTCTTCACCAACCCACATCTGACAAAGGTCTAATATCCAAAATATATAAAGAACTCAAGAAATTAAACACCACCAAACCAAATAACCCAATTAAGAAATGGAGCTCAGAATTAAACAGAATTCTCAGCAGAGGAATATCAAATGTCTGAGAAACACTTAAAGATATGCTCAGCTTCCTTAGTCATTAGAGAAATGAAAATCAAAATGAATCTGAGATTTCATCTTACACCCATTAGAATGGCTAAGATCAAAAACTCAAGTGACAGCACATGCTGGCAAGGATGTGGAGACAGGGGAACACTCTTTCATTGCTGGTGGGAGTGCAAACTTGTACAACCACTTTGGAAATCAATCTGACACTTTCTCAGAAACCTGGGAATAGGGTTACCTCAAGACCCAGCTATTCCACTCCTTGGAATATACCCAGAAGATGTTCCACCACACAATAATGACATATGCTCAACCATGTTCATAGCAGCCTTATTTGTAATAGCCAGAACCTGGAAGCAACCAATATTCCTCATTTGAAAAATGGATAAAGAAACTGTGGTACACTTATTCTATGGAATACTACTCAGCTATTATAAACAAGGAAATCCTGAAATTTGCAAGCAAATGGATAGAACTAGAAATGATCATCCTGAGTGAGTTAACCCAGACCAAGAAAGATACACACGGTATATAGTCACTTATAACTGGACACTAGCTCAACAGAGGTGTCCGCTGAAAGTCTTCAATTAGCCAGAGATTGGGATTAATACTGGGACCTACTATTGGGATTCTAGGTGAGAGAAGTAAAGAAGATTGGGAAAATAGAAGGATCTAGAGGGTCCTAGAAACCTACAAGAAGACCATTAAGGGTGGCAGATCTGTACCCAGGCAGGCCAGCTCAAACTACTGTACCAACAAAGGACAATACATGCAGTAAACCTAGAACTCCTATTCAGATCTACCCAATGGACAGCACATTCTCCACAGGTGTGTGGAGAGCAGGGACTGACTCTGACATGAACTCTGGTGCCCCCTATTTGACCACTTCCCCTTGGTGGGGCAGCTGGTGGCACTCAGAGAAAGGATAAGCAGGCTACCAGAATAAGACTTGATATGCTGTGACCATATGGAGGGGGAGGAGGTTCCCTTCTGTCAAAGACCTAGAGGAGTGGAATAGGGTGAAAGAGGGAGGGAGGAATGGAAGGATACAAGTGAGGGCATAACAATTGAGATGTAATCTCAATAAATTAATAAAATAAAATAAAATGGCAAGTTAAAGAATCAGCATGCAGACAGTACAAGTGGAAACAAGAGCTCTGAAAACTTTCATCTATTTTAAATATTCGCACCTAAGTTTCTTTACCTCTGTCCTGGCTTCATTTGAGATGATGTGAATATTGACTTTACAGGGCTGTTCATGAATATCATATAAATGAATAGGAATAAATTTCTAAATTCTCATTTATCCTCAATTCCTCCTAATTGTTTGCTTTTATGGCAAATGTCACTTTGTCGTGGTCTCAAAATTAACAGTATTTTAAAATAAGTTTTTCTCCTAACTTATCTTCCTCACCACTCCACTACTTCTATGTAGCTTGAGAGGTATGGCTTCACTCAGCTCTATGAAGCCTTTCTTTATGATTTTATAAACCTGCTAATCAAAATCTCTCTGTGATCCTCAAGAGACAAACTCCCTATCATGTAGATTCTCTTCTGACGCTAAAGGAAACATTATCTGTTATTAACGTTCATGTCCTATTAAATATCGGCACTAGTCAAGGTAATCAACACTTAACCGATTGGATTACGTAGGAGAGATGTTACAAACCCTTCATCCACACGATGGCTTGTGTAGCAATTACACACATGAGAATTATTTCTCATAAATATTCATAGATCATATCTAGAGTTAATGAAGTAAGATGTAATATTTTAAATATCAGATGACTCCAGTTTTCTGAATTATACATGAATTTCACTTAAAATGGTGAAAGTCAATGTAGTCAGATATTGATAGTATTATCTTTTGACAGTAATTTGAAATTTTCTCAGATTTTGTTATGTAAAATAAAAGGGGAACCTTTTTCTAATTATAGATTAAATTAATTTTCAAAATTGAGATATTTTTCTTCAGCTCAGGTAAAGGATATGCAAAGAAAGGAAAAAAAGTTAAAGCCCAAGTGATATTGAAACTCTGTCTTCTCCATGTCTCGAAAGGCAACTGAGTAATCTGAAATGAATTTTCCTAATTGTCATACTTGCTGACCCATCCATACCATTTCTTGTCTTGTATATAATAAGTAAACGAAGCAGGCTGTTTTTCACTGCTGAGCTTCATAGATTTCTTTATATACCTTATGTAAAGTTTACTTTTACACATTAACTCCCATCACACACATTAACTCAAAGAGAGGCAGTACTTACAATTTTAAGTATTTACAGATCCTATGAAACGTCTGTCTCCTTCCAAGAGAAAGAAAAATTAGTGTGCAGTATAATAACAAATGTGGAGTATTTAACAGTAGTAAAGGAACTGCAACAATTTGAATTTCAAGTAATAATAATATGTCTAAATGAATTATAAACTGTAATGTGCATAGCCTCTAAATTCAATGTTTACAAAGAAAACACCTTGCCACAGGGCATTATGACATTGTTTAAATTACAATACAAAGGAATAAAATAGGAGAATATTGTAGTAAAATATAAACATATATAGGAATAAATCATGAAAATTCACATCATTTTATAGTTGTAATATATTTGAATGAATAACTGATTAATTTATTATTCTTCACATTCTCAGTGACATTACTTTCAGTGTTTTTATTTTGTTGTTCTTGTTGTTTTTTTTTTTTTTTTTTTTTTTTTTTTTTTTGAGACAAGGTTTCTCTGTGTATCTCTGGCTTTCCCGGACTAGTGTTGTAAGCCAGGCTGGCCTCGAATTCAGAGATCTGCCTGGCCTGCTCTGCCTCCTGAGTACAGGGATTAAAGGCGTATACAATCACTGCCTGTCTAAACACAACATTCTTTAAATCATCCTGTATGGAAACATTTAGGGCAATAGGTAACTGTCATACTGTATTATGTGGCTAATATCTGCTTATTAGTGAGTTTATATCATGCATGTCTTTCTGAGTCTGGATTACCTCACTCAGGATGACTGTCTCTAGTTCTATCCATTTGGCTGCATATTTAAAGATATCCTTGTTTTTGATAACTGAATAGTATTCCATTGTGTAAATGTACCAGATGTTTTTTTTTTTTTTTTAATCCATTCTTTGGTTGAAGGACATATAGGTTGTTTCCAGAGTCTGGCTATTACGAATGAGGCTGCTATAAACATAGTTGAGCAAATATCCTTGTTGTATGGTGGAGCATCTTTAGGGTATATTCCCAGCATTGGTATGGCAGGGTCTTGAGATAGACTTAGTCCCAATTTCCAGAGATGACACCAGATTGATTTCCAAAGTGGTTGCAGAAGTTTGCACTCCCACCAGAAGTGGAGGAGTGTTCCCCTTTCTCTGCATCCTTGCCAGCACGTGCTGTCACTTGAAATTTTGATATTAGTCACTTGTATAGGTGTAAGATGGAATCTCAGAGTTGGTTTGATTTGCATTTCCATGATGACTAGGGATGTTGAGCATTTCTGTAACTATCTTTTGTTTTTTGGGAAACAAAGGATTTCCAAGGGTACTTATTCCATTTGTATTTTGTAAGTTATATCTATTGGATTTCACCCAATTAAACCAGAGATTACAATAACACTTCTCAGCCTATAGAATTATTATTTAGCTACTTAGATTGTTTGGACCCAAGATCACAGGTTCAACTTATGTCACATAGTTTAGTTTTAAGGATATGTGTCTTTCTATATTTGGTTTCTTGTATGTTTAGCTTAAAATATGAAGCATTCAAAGAAAGTTGTCAGTGAGAAAATAAGGATGAGGAAAGAATAACATGGAAAAATAGATTTGTGCACAGAAATAAATAGAGGTTCTCATTCATTCTGTGTCAAATTGTAAGAGATGTTAAACATGAATATTTTAGTATAAACGTATGTTCAATGGGTATAAATAATATTGGGTTAATAAGTCTATAAATATGAGATGTTTTATAAAATGAAGTCTAGTTTTCAGAAGAGATTTTTCAAAATTAACTCTGTTATGAGAACAAATAAATATATTTGCTTGACATTTCTTCTGTTTGTAGCTTCTAAATTTTAGGAAGCAAATATTTCATCTCAATCCTTTATGGACATTATTTGCTAATGATTCTTCGTAACTTACTGGTTAAAGATGATTCCTTTGGCTTGGCATACTTTTGTTCCTTTCACTTGAATTGATGATCCTGGAGTGCCGAAATGGACATGGAAAGACTAACATAAGGAAAAGTTCCAAGATGGAAAGATCTCTTAACAATGTTAGGAAAGCTAGCAAGCCTAGGTTTGAGTGGAGGACCTTCTTACCACTGTACACTTAAACAGTTGGTTCCTAGCTTATCCCTCATTAACACAATAAAACAAGTACAATTGTATTAGTTTCTTCTTCTACTTGAAAATCCCCAATTAACGAAGCTAAACAAGAAGAGGCACATGCAGGAAGAAGACAACCTAAGAGAGTCTGCATGCCTAGATGTAAGAAGGCTCCGAAGGAATTCATGTGTGTTGGGGGTGGTCAGGGTTCCCCACCAGATAAAAATGTGTCTGATGAAATCACAATGCAAATGGATTATGAAATTCTTGTGTTGGTTTTTAATATTCAGCAGGATAGGTCTTCACAATTGCATATTTGTGAAAAAACATGAGTCAAGGCCATTTCCTTCTAATTATCATTGTACATATGCAATGGCCACGTGTGAGCAATTTTTAGGGTAAAAATTTATATTCTCCCACTTGTTTCTGTTTGAACAAATGCATCTCTCCTCCAGATCTTCTTTGACAAAAGAGCACTCAACAACAGGTTGTGAAAGATAAAAGTCAGAATAAACCAGTACGCATTGTTGCTGCATGCATTTCTGAATAAGAGATCCTGGATCCAAGGTATCCACTGGTTCCATGTGGATGATATTTAATACAGCTTAGTGTTCTATGTGCATGTAGTGTTTTAAGCCCTTAAACTTGTTTACTCTAGAAAGTATACCATCAATGTAGAGTATATTGCCGTTGTCTCAATGGTTCATCAGACTTCTAAATATGTCAAAGTCAAGTAGAATGTGGTGTTCCCCCTAATTTGATTTTTAAATGACTGCAATGGAATCCTTATAATTTGAAATCACAACAAAACTGAAATTTAATGTCTTTGAATCAAATATTTTAACATTGTTTTAAACAAATGAAATAAAACAATATTTCACATTGTTTTATTGAATGCTAAAAAGATTTAGACTTTATGGGGTCCTGATCCAAACAAATTATAAATAGACGAGTCAGTGCTAATCTGCATGGTATTAATGAAACATATTGATATTGATTTGTCAAAACATCAAGTATGACCAAAACCCAGTAAGTATGCACTGCTTTTTGGGGCCTTCAATGTTAGAGAGATTTTGAACCTTAATGTGAGAGTGTCAACTGAGAATTTATTCCATTTTAAAGTGTTTATTTTTAAAAGTTTGAGTTGCACCAGGTGTAGTAATAAACACATACATCAAATTCAGTAAGCTGAGGCAAGAAGATTGTGTCCATTGATAACCTGTGCCAGCCACATGTCAATACTGTTTCCCCAAAAGAAACAAAAAACATGAGATGCAAATACTTGAGAGCATCAATATGTATCTTTTACTTTTTGTACAAAACAAGTCTATTGACTACTTCTGAAACTGAAGGACATATCATGGTCTCATGCCTGGCATGCCAAGGCTTTGCTCTGTTACCGAAATACTCTCACATTTCCCTTAAGATAAATACGAAGCAAAGTTTGACTTTTGATTCTCAAGCTTTAGAATCTAGTGTTTATTGTCTGTCCCTTCTTCATCACCTGACCTTCATAAATTTACCTTAATATAACCATAGTAGTAATCCTGTTACACCATGGCATGTCTTGTTACAAATGCCAAACTTATTCATAGATTGATACATAGGTTCCGACTTTTGTAAGACTTTGTGAGATAGACCTGTAGGCATGGACTACATAAAGCACAGTGTTGAATGAACATATAAATTGACTGGTCAAGATCTGGTTTAGACTGACTGGATAGCAAGGTGATTGGCTGGAGATAAAAACAAACAAAAAAAGATGAAGTAGAACTTATGTAACAGATGAGGTCAAGAGATTGCTCCTATCCGGAAGTTAGAAACTTTCACAAAGATGTATGTCTAACTCATTTCCAACATTACAAGGTTGTTTTTTTTCACACATTTCATCCATTGGCAACAATAGACATGCAATCAATACAGGTATTTATGATGATTATCAAAGGGCAAGAAGCCTGCTCTCTATTTACCAAGTGCATGTGGTCATTTTGTTACTGATTTCACTGGTGTGTCTGACATTAATGAATAGAGCTCCTTGACATCTCCCAATACTCTGCCCTTACTTGAGTTCAGTTTCACAGAAGACATTGTTTTATTAAGCCAGTAGAGACAATTATACACTTTAGAGAGAGTAATCATTTACACTCATCATTGAATTGTAATTTTAAGAGAAAAATCTAACATACTTCGGTGTTGGATTTTGTGAATTTTCTAATCCAAAGATATTTCAGTTTGGCAAAGAAGGAGAACAAACTGAAAATGTTTGTCTGACAAAATGTAGACATTTCTTTGCCCATGAAGGCTTCATGGAAATCCATGAGGTCATCACTTTGTATTTTATTTGTCAAATTAAGCAAAGATAAGGAGGATCAAATAACCAGTCCAATTTAATATTTGTATATATTTGTATTGTGGATGTACTCATAGTAGGAAACAGATGAGTAAGGGATTATGTCGTAGAGAGGAAATTTCTTCCTTTTACACTAAGTATTTCTTTAAAAGGGAAAGAATGAGCAAAAAAGGGGAAGAGATAAAGCTTACTTGAAAGCTTCATTTCCCATGGCATATTGTGTATTTATAAAATTGAGAACAGCCTAGAAACTTTGGACTGGTTTGGACAAGAATGAAGACTGAATTCTGAAGACAAGATATAAACAGCATAGACATGCTATCCACTGAAAACACTATACTGAAGCTATACAATTGAATAATAATAAAAAGTATTATTTATATATAAAATGTTTCCCAGATACCAAAAGATCAACTAAAAATCCCACCCCACTTGCTGTATTCCTATGTGTACAGTATACTCATTTGAGAAATGTTTCTTAGCACTTATTCTCAGGTTCACAGGGCTGGAATCAGAGATCACCCCCACACCCTCACACACACACACACATTAGGGACTTGTTATTTCCTATAGCACCATATGGCAAGATAGGTGTTGGGTGATGGCTGCAAGTGTTGACTGTATTCTTGTGGAGAACTGGTAACTGGCAGCCTCAGCTTTGGGCACCAGGGCCCTTCTAATATACTATCTTTTCATTTCACAACTCAGGGAGTATCTGAAGTCTGTATGGCCCGTCTACTCTTTTTGGTCAGTGTATTACCTAACTACTTTGTGAGGTCTTGAGAGAAATACTCTTGTATGCCTCTTCTTTTGTTACTTAAAGTGATGTGAATCATTGGATGTGTGATAAACTGACCTTAATTCACAGCAAGGTAGATAATGTGGTACAGTCTAAAAGAGAGTGTTTAATATACATAGGAAGAACAAACCCCAATAATTTCTACTCTACCTTAGCAATATAGATTGGTCAACAGCAGCATTCCACAATAGCTACCAGTAACTTAAAAGATTGTGTTATATTAAAAAAGACATACCAGAAAATGAGAGGAAGCAAAAAAAAAAAAAAGGTGTGATAATCAGTCTGCAATTAATGATGTATGTTATTTATTTACTTACAAATATGTATTCCCATCATAACAATGAGGAAAATGAAGCAAACTCAAAGGTATCATGTAGCAATGATCATGTCCTAGCCAACTCATGAGCTTGAAGAACAAAGCAATAATGGGTCAGGTATCTGCCAGGTGAGGTTACTGTAGAAAGTCTCAGTGCTTTCCACACGTGATACTTGTCATCTGGTGACCTGAGATGTGCCCTTTGAGCTTAGACACTCTGTAGGAATGCTTCCCTGCTCCAAAGGAAACAAAGGCTACTTAAACCACCACAAATAGCCATTTCTGTGGTGGATTTTTGTCTTGAGCATTCAAAAAAAATAGCAATAACTGTAAACTTCCCATAACATAGCCATTGAATGTGCCTGACACTCAGTATTTTCAGAACATGGGGGAAAATCATAATCATATGATATTCAGTCTCTCTTTTATTTAAGTAAGATGACATATTGAGACTTAAGTTATATATCTTATGGTTTTTGTTTCTGTTTTTGTAAAAGATACATTAAAATAACTTCAGTTACTCAGAGTACCTGTCCTCCTAGTTAGAAGAATGGCATCTGTATACAAACAATATATAACATTTTAAGGACAAAAAGCAATAAGCTAAAAACAAAAAGCTAAAATAAAATAACACCGCACAAAGTTGACTTCAACACACCAATGTGGCCTCACTGTTGTTTGACACTCAGGGTGAATAACAACACAGTGCTCCAGTGGATGCTTAACTCTCAGGATTTTATACACCTACAAACACCTACTAGGACTTTCTTACATAGAAAGTATTTTCAAGTAAAGACTAAGTTGAGCAAGAATATATGAAAAATCTATAGTTTTGGAAAACTATAATAACGTTACTTCTCTATTCAAAACAAAATTGTAATAGCTACTAATGATGTCACAAAACTTTTGTCAGATAAAAGGTAGGTTTCCATCAATGTGTTTTCAGCATCCAAGACCTTGGATTCCTATTAAACAGGTTCAATTAGATTTTTAATGCTCTTTCCTTTTCCATAGGTGGTATTTTATCTGTTATCAATGAATGTTCACAGATAACAATTTGCAATATAGGTAACAGAAATAACTTACCTCAAGAAAGAATTGTATGGATACTTTGCTTGAGACAGAAACCAGTGAAATATTAAAGAATCTTTCCCAACACTACAGTAAAAGCAATCTTTTATGTACTTTCAAATACTGTACCTTTTTATTTAGACAGTGTAAACATAACAACACCACCAATAATTGAATAAAGACTGGATATGTGAACACTAGTTTCCTTGAATGCCCCATGAAAATAAGTGAAAATAAAACAGACACACGTCTCCAGGAGAGGTTTTCAGTTCACCTTAGCAGTGGTAAAAATATTGCTTTATTCCAAATGAACATACAACACAATTTATTGTTTGGGGCATTGCTTGTGAACTGAATAGTCTGGGATTTGTGGTTTTCAACCATTTATTCCTTCCATGTTAACCACAGAAGCCAATGCCTCTGTCTACACAGAGCCGACTTGCTATAAAATAGCAGTGGGGATGACAAGAAATAAAATGGTCAACTGTCAATTTGATAATTGGTTTGTGTCAGTAATTTAAGTAAATGATTTAAAATAAACACAACCTCCATTAATTTGCTTTGTGATGCCAATATCAATAAGCCATAGGCTGTCCTTTTCAATAGTATTCACATCAGAAAATGGTCTAGACATTGTCAAGAGTTTTATAAGACCCAGCCATGCAAGTTACCTTGGTTCAAGAACTCGCTAACCAAATTTATATTTAATGGAAAATTTAAAGTGAAAAAGATCTAAGAGGGAAAATCTCTTCTGATTATTAGATTCCCTGATGTTTCAGAACAAATTTTAGCAAGCTTAAATACACACACACATGCACACACATACGTACAAGGAACACATGTGCATACAGCATAATTGCTTGGGTGAGCAAGGCCACACCCTTGCACCCTCACACCTGTGCACTCAGGTACACACACACACACACACACACACACACACACACACACACACTGAGAGGTGCCCTTTCAGAGCTTCTAAGCACTCTCCAAGAAAAACATTTCTATTAGCATTATTTTAGTCACACAACATTGTCATTTTGTCTCTTTTCCTATAATAATTTCACACCTCCCTCTGAGGTTCTGTGCTTTCAAATTACAGAGAAGGATGGCACATAAGAGTAGCTAAGATTGCCCAGATTACTCCAATTTTCTGTCTTCCTTAGAACTTATGTTTTCCTGCCATACTTTAAAAATCAAATACAAAGCACTACATTCCTTGACATGACATAACCTGTGGTGAGAGCATTAAAGAATAGAAATTTAAGGGTTGTAACTCAAGAGTAAAATGGCCAGGGCTGCCTGCTTACTGGCACATATGCCCTTGGGCTAAACCTCATCTCTTTGAAGCTAGGTGAACACCAGTTGCTTTTTCATAAAGACACTGGCACTGTGGGACCAAAGGGTAGAATTGGCCAAATCTTCCAAGAGCCAAAGAGGACAGTGTGGGGACCAACTGAAATTGGATTCTGAATTCTCCCCAAAAGCTTTAGTGGTAAGCTTTATCCCTCCTGAAACGTTTCTTTCCCTTTAAAAAAATATTTTGTTAAAAAACACTATGATATGAGGGCGGCAGACTATTTGGTTTCTTCTAAGTAGATGCTCTTAAATTAATGCATATAAATAATTTGTATTTAATTTCCTCTCTTTCCTGTTGAGCAAAGCATAGAATGCACAGATTCCTACATCTCAAGTCACTTGGTTAACACAGAGTCTCTTTGTATTTCATTTCTTAAGACAAATTGTGCCTCTCGTTCTGATTTGGCTGTGGGACTCAGGGGGAGAAAGGCTGTGTTTTCGCTTGCACTGTCCTCAGTTTCCACGCTGGCCAGTTCATAGTCTTCTGACCGTCTGGCATCAGTCAGAATCCGGATCTGTTCCTGCACAGTCTCTAGTAGTATCTTCACTTCCTGTTGTTCTTCTAGAAGAAGATCGCTGACTGGAATACTCGTATTGACAATGTCAGCAGAGTAGGAGTTTTTGCACCATTTAATGCTTTTGACTTCAGAAATCCCTGGCATTTGCATGCAGGTTTCTTCTAGACCCACCGAAGGGATGATGGGCACAGAATTGGCCCTTGGGGATGAATAACCCACCAGGTCCTTTTGATCCAAACTATTAAAATAGGGGGTTGTTTCTCTTGAAGGCAGTTGCATATTTATTGATGCATTCTGTTGGGTTTTTAAGCCATTGGATGTATACCTGAAAAAGATGAACAGAGTCATATTTTGGCTCCCACTGTGCCTCTGAGAACAATTCCATCCAAAAACTACTTTCCACATGCACCATCTTACTGACTTCTCACAGCAACCCCATGAGACGGATACTACGCTCCCACGGACAGAGAAGTAAATTGAAATTTAGATCAGTGAATCACGTGACTTGCCCAAGGTCACACAGAAAAATAAGTGACAGACTGAGACTCAAACCCAGATCTTCTTACTTTAAGTCCAGGGGTCTTTCAACACACCACAGCTGTATAGGCAGATGGGATATAGTCTTCCTGACCTCTATCCTAGAATACAAAGTAAATGGGGATTGAGCACGTAAGTGTGGCCTTTTTCATTGTGACAAACAGGACACTACCATGGCATCATCACTCATAACTCAGCCACCCTCTCAGTCCTGGGTCTGTCTAGTAGACTAGGGTGGTCCCCGTGATTGGGAGACATCAAGAAGTTCTTGATTGACCATCAAGGTATTGCAGTTCTCAAATCTTCAGCTTTACATTGGAATGCAAATCATACCACTGTCGGCACTTGTTCCTGTAGGGACTGTTTTGCTGGCCCATTGCTGAACCAGAGGACAAAAAATAGGCATATCCTATCCCTCTGCCTGGCCAGGGGGAAGATAAAGTGCCTTCCATAGGATCCTCCCAATCCAGTATTGTTCCTCAGTGTTCCGGCAGTGAAAGAGGGCACTGGTGTACCACAATGGCTTGTCACAACACCAGTGTGCAATTCTAGGTAACTTCTGGATTCCAGGAGCTGGGATATGAATGGCTCGGGGCTGCTGATTTTTCTCTTTTTATCTTTCCAGTGGCAGGAAGGAGACAGATGCATCAGAAATATGTTTATGGGCCCTGTATGGTAGTTTTAATTCTACTTCTCATAAGTTATTCTTAAATATTAAGCATTAACATGTAAGCATAAGATAAACATACCTAATTTCCATAAACATTCCTAATTTAATTTTCTTGGCATAGATTCTAAGTTAAATAATTGTTTTTACACATGTTAAGAATAGTTGCAATGAAATATATTGCATAGCTACAGTGAGCTTCCTACTGTGAGGTCACGATAAAAGCAGTTTCACCAGAATTAGAAAAGAGGGGTGAATAGTCATGTCTCTTCTCACTGTATCCAGGACAGACTTGGCCACCAATAAACCCTGATCTAATGGACATACAATGAAGGAATAGATCTCCAAAGAAAGTACTCTTGTGGTTCATTAACTAATATCAGGAATAACAGCCAATATTTACACAGTGATTTGAGAAAGTAATTTCCCCTCTAATTTCCTCATAAAACACATTTTAGTTCATGATTCTTATGTGATGAATGAATAGAGCGTGCCAAGAGGCATCCACATGACCCACCACAAGTTGGATCTTCACAGAAAGGAAAGAAGGAGGCTTCAAACCCATGTGTCAAATTGTCACTATAAAATTCAGCTAGTGAAGGGAAATCTTAAGGTAAACTAGAGTATAACATCTTTTGGGTGCTTAATTTTATACAGCTGTGCATAAAAAAAAATATTCGTAGAATTTTATCCCTATGTCTTATATGACAGGAAATCAGATTGCAAAAGTGTGATCCATGAATCAATTTCAACAAAAAGAAAGGAGCAAATCTAAGGGCCATTTGTTTAGTCCTTCGCACCATACTTATAGGATGGATATGAATATAGTGAAAATATGCCTTTCATATAATTACATATAGAAAAGAGCCAGGAAATGTGACAGGAATAATAATGCAGTATATCCATGCCATTAGGGTAGATATATAGGTAGAGCCTAATAAGCTGTAATGTGATGGTGATACCAGCATATTATTAAAGACAGATAAGTTCTATTTGTAAACTGTTGAGTACCTTAGAGGATGTTTGTAATTCACTGCTGCAAGGACTCATCAATGTGGCAATGACTAAGCACAAAGGCAACTAATGGCAAACTTCAAACACCTATTCAACCTGTCTGAATTAGGAACTGAAGGGAACTGAAATGAACTACCCTGTCCATTCCCCAAGACAGCTACTGCATAACCAGTCTCTAAACTCATGCTAGAGCATGAAGGTGGGCTTTAAAGAAAGACAGTTCTAGGACCCTCTGGATCCTTTTACTTTGCTATTCTCCCATGCTTCTCTCATTTAGAGTCCCAATAGGATGTCTTCCCCTCTGTCCCAGTTTCCTGGTAAGTGAAGGCTTTCGTGGGACATGCCCCTTGGGCTAGTATGCAGATATAAGTGAGTATATACCATTTGATTCTTTCTGCCTCCGGGTTAACTCACTCATTATGATCATTTCTACCTCAATCCATTTATCCACAAATTTCAGGAATTCCTTGTTTTTAATAGCTGAGTAGTATTCCATAGTGTATATGTAACCCCTTCCCAGATCTCTCCAATGGTCAGAACATTTTCCACAGTTGAGTGGAGAGTGGGATGTGACTTTCTCACGTACTCTGGTGCCTCACATTTGACCATATCCCCTGGAGGGGGAGACCTGGTGGCACTCAGAGGAAGGACAGCAGGTTGCCAAAAAGATACTTGATACCCTATGAGCATATACAGGGGGAGGTAATCGCCCTCAGGAACAGTCATAGGGGAGGGGAATAATGAGAAAATGGGGGGAAGGGAAGAATGGGAGGACACAAGGAATGGGATAAACATTAAGATGTAACAAGAATAAATTAATTAAAAAAAAAAAAAAAAAAAAAAGGAAGACAGTTCTCCAAGGCTGATTTATTCTGAATACGAATTGGTTGCAAGCCCCAATGTCATAACATGATTTTGAATCTCAGTAGAATGGTACTCTTGTTTGAATTTTCCAAATTCTTAAAATATAGGGGCTGGTGGTATAAATCAGTGGAAGTAGAATCTTAGTTAATTACAAGGCTAGGTTCAACACCACACCCAGACAAAAATACAACCCATCATACTATTTGGGTGCATGTGGGATGGTGATGCAGTGAACTTTAAGTGAAACAGCTGTGCCATATTTTTGCATCAGAGGCACAGGATGACCCTCAGAATTTAATTGAGATTTCCTTGTGGGGTTGTGCTGAGGAATCTAGATTTCTAGATAGGATTCTGATATAGAAGTTATTCAGAGTTCTATGTCTCTGGAATCTCAACAATTCTCCAATAGTTTGATACTAAAATTACTCACTAACGGTTATATTAGTTTGGACTGCACCCTATCATCTTTTAAAGAAATTAAAGGCCACAAGTATGCCTTTAAAGACACAGAGGAGTCAAGAAGCTTGAAATAATTGTGTCTTTTTGAAATGGTGTAAGCTGTGAGTGTGAGTCAGTTCCAGAGCTTTGTTACTCTAATTGACACTTTTTTCTTTTTTTTTTTTAATTTTTTTTATTAATTTATTCTTGTTACATCTCAATGTTTATCCCATCCCCTGTATCCTCCCATTCTTCCCTCCCTCCCATTTTCCCATTATTCCCCTCCCCTATGACTGTTCCTGAGGGCCCAGGGGTCCCGCTCAAACTAAGGCACCAGCCAAGGACAATACAGGTGGTAAACTTTAAACCCCTACCCAGATCTAGCCAATGGTCAGAACCATCTCCACAGTTGAGTGGTGAGTGGGATATGACTTTCTCACGTACTCTGGTGCCTCACATTTGACCATGTCCCCTGGAGGGGGAGACTTTTTTTTTTTTTTTTTTTTTTTTTTTCTTGAGATTGGATTTTTCTGTGTAGCCTTGGCTGTCCTGGAACTCACCCTGAAAAACCAGGCTGGCCCTGCACTCAAAGATTCACCTACTTCTGATTCCTGAATGCTGGGATTAAAGGTGTGCATCACCATTGTAAGGCTAATTGACTCTGAAGAGCCAATTTCTGAGGATTATCGTAGTGGAAAGAACTGACTATCCCTACTATGAATTATTCCATTTGACGTCATCAGCCACTGCTGTGTTTTCAGCACCTCCCTTTCCTAGTTTTGTAGTTGATTTGGTCAGAAAGCTAATACACAATCTCACCATTTCTCATGCGATGACCAATGCTAATCTGACATGGCCATTTAAACATCCGTATCCTCCCTGTATTCACCAAGAACACCTTCCAAGAATCCCTGTAGTAAGGTGTCAGGTGCCAGCTAGCTGAGGTGGGAACGCAGTATGTTTTGTACCATGCCCATTTTGAGGATGTTAATCTGACTTTTCTGAATGTATTTCCTTTTATTAGTTTGTAATAGATCAGTTAATTGGCTTGCCATTATTACCAGAGCTGGCAATGATGAGAGCTCCAGTCAGAGAAAAGTATGCTCAGTCTGCATCTTCTCCATTCTAAGTCCTGCTGTCATAGGAAAAGTAATGGGTTCAGGCTGGGCACAATTTCTACCCAGGAGAGAAGCCACACACATGGAGCCTATTTACCAGACAACAACCACATGCTTGATAAACAGGACCAGGTGGCTGATGGCTCTTGCAAATTCATTCACTTCCCTTTCAGGCTCAGGGCAGATATGAAGAATGTTAGCTGTGAAATTCTATTACCAACACCATTTCCAGTCCTGAGAGAGGGTCAGTCCCCTAAGAGTGGAAAATGGCTATTTTTAAGAAATGACGATTAGATTGCTCCCTAAGATTCATTGTTCTGAAGCCAGAGTGACTGACAGAGTCATCATTTATCACTAGTGTGTATATATGTCACAGGCAAAATGTATGTGGATAGCCAGTTACAGAGACTCTTGCCAATCCAGTGGTGACTGAGCCAAAACAATACTACAGACATGCAGGCACAGGAGGAAAAAGACAGGACAGAAAATGAAAACCTCTGAGCCCTGTAAGGTCTGTGAATTTGTGATTCAAACCACGACCTGACATCGGCTCTGAGCATCCTTACATCAGGAACACCTGGGGCAAACACTAGCGTATTGGCCAAGAAGAAAAAAAAATGACAGTAAAAGATGGGTTTTCTAGACACTCACACATTCTATTAGTGATCATAGAGAAAGAAAGGGTGTATGAATGTACAGAGTTCTGGGGGAAACCATTAGTTACTGATAAAGTAATTATAAAACCGGGTCAGTATAGGTACAGGTAAATGGAAAGACCCTTTCACAGATAAGGCCAAGCAAAATGCCGAACGATTATTCACTTCCATCAGTTTGGACCACTTAGCTGCCCTGTCTCCTTGCACCCTATCTCCTAGCATCCTTTCTTTTTCAAGAAACCCACATCAACATTAATTAGACAGGACAACAGCCTATCTATCCCATGTCTAAAAGAAAAGAGAAATGTAAATACTAGGAGCAGGACATCTCAGAACTCCAATCTGAGATAATCACCTGAACCCTGGCCTGACTCATTCAGAAAGTCAACTCCTAGACACAACGAGAACCTCATCTACAGTAAATCTAGATTCTTGAAATTAACATAGCTTATGAAAATCACTAAAGAAAACACTGCATCTGTGAATTCCATATGACTGACCCAGACTCTTAATTTTCCTTTTTGATCTGACCATCAACTTTTGGTCAGATGATGCTTAGGCTCAGATGACAACAGTTTCTGAAATTGTCACTGGTTGTAAGGGACAAGAACCAAACTTTAATCACATGTTGTTCCCTGTACCCTTGAGAGGCTTACACCAAGAGCATAGTTATGACTAGAACCCATCTTTAATTCCACTCTATGCCTTGAGCCCTTTGTGTGTTTGTGCCTCCTAGAGGTCATGGTGCTTTTGTACTGAACGCAACAGAGACATGGTGTCCAAAATCTCTGATGCCACTGTAGCACAAATAATGAAGACATCTGAGTTCTGAAAGTTCCTCTGTGACTTTCTACTTGTAATATTTGCCAAAACCCCAGATTCAAGAATACTGGAATGGATGTAGATACCTCATTTATATTAAAGGCTATCTTTTAGGGTTTTGTCAATACTACTGACCAGAAAGTTAATTTTATTTTTTTTCTAAATTCTCTGATAAAACAATACTTTATCCTTCCAGGCTTCCAAAAAAGTTTTTTTTATATACTAACCTACTGTCAGACTTCTAGTAGTCTCCTATGTAAGTCCCTTGCTTTAAGACCTACCCTTGGCAAGGTATCGCTTCATGGTCGGGGATTCTTGATTCTTCCAGCTGTTGATATGCTGGTCCTACAATCCCACCCAGTCGATTTCGGGGTGAAGGTGGTGTTCTTCGGAAAGCATTCCTATGGAGCATCCCACTCCTTTGTCCTGGGCTGCAGCAAGAAGCAATACTCCTGCTGGGTTGCAGAAACAAAATAAAACCAGGAAACCAGAGAGATCATAATAACCCCTGCAAAGTGCTAAAACATCTCAGACATTGAATTCAGGCCTCACATCCTTAAAGTTCTATGCTATGAATGTCAAATACACACTCAGATAAAATTAGAAGTTGCTTAATTCATTTATTGTTGGAGGTGCTGAGAGAGAATCCCCCATGTTTCTGGCTTTCTAGCTAAGACAGAATTGGGTTTAAGGAAGCCTCAAGATCCCAATTCCCTTCCACCCGGATTTCCCAAGCTACAGTAGCTGTCTTTCTAATTGGCATAAAAATGCCCTCATTAGGCAGTGATGAGAACAGAATGAAGGAAGCCCAGAGGGGATTTATGGGGGAAATTTCCATTTCTTAGTGACAGGATAAACAGACCTTACTTTAATTGGCATTCTTTCCTTCACATATGTGTTAAATTCTCAGTTTACCGTCCCAGATTTTCATCAGTCCCAAGAAACTAGTTTTGAATTCCAGTTTGCTTTTAATAAGTGCCTGCTTCAGTTGTGTTGGGTGTATGCATCCAAACATTTCAAATGACTAAATATTGGTAGAGGCCATCAAAAGCAAAATGCATAAGTGACCTATATACTTCATCTTAAGAAAGTAAGTCCTAATACACTGACTGTTTTCAAGCACTGGATTCTATGAGAATAAACCATCACGTTAACTGAAAGATTCTTTATCAGTTCCATTCTCCAATGCACTGAGTTGCCAATGTTCAGACTTAAGTGTTCCCTGAGGTATCAGGTCATATGGTCCAAATTTTTCTTACATGAGTATATAGTGAGCTAAAAATCTTATGCTACACCCACACTGTCTAAAAATATCACTGCAATTATACAGGCTAGGAAAAAAAATACTCAAACATCAGCAGTGTACCCATAGGGGACAGCTTGCAAATATAATCTTAACCCTGTTACTTTATTATTTGGGATTTATCACCTTTTCCATCAATATTACCATTATCCCAATTTTATAAGTATAAAACACATTTTTAAAAAATATTTTTAGATAGGGAATTACTATCTGGCTGGCCTGAAACTTGATATGTAGACCAGTCTGGACTTCAATTCATAGAAATCTACCTGTGTTTGCCTCCTGAGTTTTGGAATTAAAGGCATGCACTGCCATGTAAGCACATTTGGCAAATATTTCAACTGTGAGTTTGAGTAACTGATAGTTGAGTGCGAAGATCCATTTTGCCAGTACTGTTAAAGTGACAGGTTAACACTAACTTGTCTATTTAGCTCAGACACCAAATCATGTCATATTTTAGTTGTTAGCCATGTCACCTGTTGTAGAGCTCCCAGATGCCTGGTGACATGGTCATCATATTCAGTCTCTTAGTCAGTATCTTTAAGGAGATCTCTAACATTGACTCTGCTTTCTTCACTCCCACATCTGTCTAACCCCATAGGAATTAGAAGCTAGGGTTGGGGGATTTGGCACTAGAGTGAGCTACTCATGTCTCTGTGCTATTAGAAGCATGGTGGCACTTGTGCTAAAAGCCTGGAGAGAAATAAAAGGCATTTTAAATTGGACCAATTGAGGAGTTTATAAGAATCATGATTGGGGGTCATTACTTGGGAAGAAAAGAGAGGAAGCTACACAAGACACTGCTGCACTTTAGGCCACCAACAATACGAAGCTATTACCATCAAGTCGAGGGAAAAATTTTCAGAATAGAGACAAGGGTTGAAATTCATGTAGCCAGCTTTGTGGCCTCAGAAGGCCAAGTGGCACAGAAATGAGGCAGGGAATGGAATGACTGACATCATTGTTCAAGCCCTTTCATCCCTCATCAGTACCTCACTTGGATAAGCCGGAAGCCAGATGACAGGGAAGTCTGAATTTCAACTGGTGCATATGGTTTTGCAGAGAAAGTGACTGGAATGAGAATGAGGGCAGAAGTGGACAAAACAAGATGTTCGCATCACCCTCAGGTATTTTTGTGGGCTTACACCATAGAGTAAAAAGTTCAAGTTCACTAAGTGTCATGTGCGAGGCCAACATATATGAGGTACAAAACACCATGTGTTCTATGATTTGTGGCGCCATAACTGGCAGTGCAAAGACTCATCTATGTCACTGGATGCTCTGGGCTCCTGTCACTGTTGATAACCTATATTGCTATCATTGTAAGCAAGTTAGATTGCCAAAATATAATGCAATATACATGACATGCCTTGATAGATTTTTTTCCAACAGGTAGGTTTTTCATTAAACATTAGGAATAACAGTTTATATTAATAGCTTTGTTTCATATTAAGGCATCCAAGGGAGTCATATTTTCAGTGCACAACAAGAAATTAATTATTCATAGCTTGCTGAACTGTCAAAACAAGGTCTACCAGTATGAAGTAGTGGACCATCTTTAAAAGCAGTTGTAGACCTATTGGTCAATCAGTGATTCAGGCCTCTAAGCCAGGGGCATTCAGGAAGTTATGGAACATTTGGAAGGAAATATAAATCAGCAAACATGTTATCAATCATAAAACTTTTTAGTCTATTGCATATTTTACAAAACAAAAGCTATGATGTATTAATCTATAATTTCCAGTTCTAAAGGCACTTTATAAATCAACTCTTTCCCATCTTTCAGCACATAGACTATGCGAACAGATACTGCAATGTCATCAAATCAAAGAACAAAAAAAAAAAAAAAAAAAGAAAAAAAAAAAAAAAAAGGAAGGCCCTTTAAGATACCCTCATTTAATCTCGGAGTTCTAAAAACCAAAATCAAAGGTAAGGATGGGAGACTAACAAAAGCTAACTGGCTACCTGGACACAGTAATGCTATAGTTCCAACAGGGCAGAAGTCATCATTTAAATTTCTCAAATTCAAAATATTTCTGCCATAATATGCTACAGAGTAATACTATACTATTTTACCCAATAGTAGATAACTATGATAACATTATTTTAGAATAAGCCTGGGAAAGTACTGTTTGGGGGAAACTATTAACAGGCTAGTAATTTCGGACTCCTTTAATTAATTAGCTTCTGTGAGGCCAAGTGAAGTAAATGGCTATTTTCCTAGGAAGTATGTAAATGCTAGGACAAATCACAGACTTGCCAACAGTAATCAATGCAACTATTCAAATGGCAAACTATCTCACTCCTAAGCTGAAGATCCTGAAAGTGTTTTCGTTGTCCAATCCTTGGTACTCTAGAATCTATCTACTGCAGAGGTATGAGAATGAACATTACCATCAACTGCTGGGGGTTAGTGTGCTCACTGTTAGAATAACTGAACATCTTATAGGAAATACAGCCAGGATAGTAAAGTCTTTGGGGGAGGAGATTAGGAATTCAGCTCTTTTCTTGTGTGTTTCTGTCTTGCTAGTATACAGAAACATATAGGAGAAGATATAGGAAAAAATGTCCGTGACATCTTCTATTGCTGGACACAATTGATACAACTTTAAAAGCTTTAACTCATATACATGATTTTAAAATATTAAAATTATATATAATATTAGATTAAAATTGAAAATATTATATATATACAGTGCTATTACTGTATATATTACATATATAATATATGTACATAATTTTAAAGATTTAAAAGTGATTGTCTAAGAGAGGGAATGTCCAGTTTTTGGACAGCTTTTACAGATTAAAAATATTAATTTTAATACAAACAAATATAGTGCCTATTCTAGTATTAGATCCACATTCATCCTTTGGTTAGGACTATATATGGTTGATGTTTAAAAATATATTCCTCATGCACAAAACAGAAAAAGTGGACAAAAATATGGTGGAGAACATCCTCAGCTTGAGCATTTCCTATGATGTATTAAATGACTTTGTAGTTGTCCTTTATCCCCAGTGAAATAGTTTCTGTGATCAACATGGCAGGGGGCTGGGGGAGAGGGGAGGGAGAAAGAGAAAGAGAGAGAGAGAGAGAGAGAGAGAGAGAGAGAGAGAGAGAGAGAGAGAGAGAGAGAGAGAGAGAGAGAGAGACAGAGACAGAGAGAGACAGAGAAAGAGAGAAAGAGATGCCACTGCTCAGATAACAGAATATCTTACATGTCCATAGAGTACTCTCCAGGATTTGCCCCTGGAACTTTTGTGAGAAGTATTTGGAACATTTGGTGCATGTCACATAGCTGCCTAGAGGAGAAATAGATGTTAGCTTTGCAACCAGTGATCAAGCAGGCTAGGGGAAAAATCCTCTTTTAATAGTTTTTCAGAGTACAACTGCTCATTCACTGGTCTGTGCCTGCAGCTCTGATGCAAGCTAATAGTTCCTTTATGTTATTGTAGAGACAGAGTGATGCTTCTGAGGGAAGCTGGAGTGTTAATGTTTGGTTTCTGGCTGTGGGCTGTCTGAACATCACTTCTATAGAGAACCATATTTATAGATACCGGAATAATCACTCCTATGGATTATGGGTCTGCCTGTCATTTCTGGGCACCTGTCTATTTCTAATGTGAACTCACCTACCCCAACCAAGATTTGTTAAGCATACCTGTGGTGCTTGCCAAGCTGGCTTCCTCTGTCAGGAGAAGAGACCTCTGGGAATGACTGGGGACCCGCAAAACTTGACTCCATTATTTTCTCCAGTGCAGTAGCAGGATGCCTGTCCGCCTTTGAATACTGTAGGAAATCACATGCAGAGTTGTGAGCTGTAAGTACATTATGAGAAGGGGGCTGACAACACAAGAGCTAGGCATTGAAAAGTCCTTTCTTCTCCTCTCCTCTCCCGTCCCCCCCTCTCTCTCTCTATAAAAAAAAAAAAAAAATATATATATATATATATATATATATATATATATAATAGGTATTAAAAAAGAAGAGCACTTATATTTTAATTGAATAGGCCATTTTTCATTAATTGGCAGCAGCTATTTAAAGTCATGTTTATATAAATTTTAGGAATAACATGGGAGAAAGGAACTAGAAAAAATATTATGACCGCAGGAGGATAATCCAAAAGTATAGCTTGGGATGACGTAGAAATATTCTAGAAATCTCCGTTTTAGATCACATGCAAAACTAAAGGGCATATAATTTCAAATTAGCTGAAGATGAGATATAAAAAGACTAGAAAAGATTTAAGAAAACAAGGCAGAACTCATTCTATTTATTTTGGTGCTGAGGATTGATCCGGGGTCCTTGCTCATGCTTCACTATTGCACTATACCCCTCAGTCATAGAACAAGACATAAGAATAAACTGTCACTCTGGTTGCTCAAAGTAAGGAGTTATAAATTCTGATTAATCTTTGATATTGGTGGATACATATGTGTTGTGACCAGGATATAAGAAACATAGAAACCAGAAAAGAGAAAAAAAAAAAAGAAAGAAAATATTATTAAGTCAAAAGAAACCATAGACAGCTGTGTAACAGGAAAGAGTGATACACTGAAGAGGAAAAGAGCCGTGATGAGTGTGAAACCCTCAATGATGAGGACCGAGTTGCTAGATATAAACATTAAAAGACAAATTCACACAGCAACAATAACGTCAGCCATCTGACTTATGAAGGAGCATATTTATAGTCAGTGGAGGAAAGATCACAATGTAGGTGTCGGGTGTGCTACTCGCAAGTCAAGGCCTGGTGAGTTTGAGGCTATCATGAGCTGCAGAGTAAGACAGACTCTCAAGAACAAAACAAGCAATAAAATAAAGATCATGCAAGATGGATAAAGACATTACGTGAAAATTATAGGGGGAAATGTGTAACAGTAATAATATCAAGTAAAATACAATTTTCTACTTCTATACAAAATTACTTTTAAAGATGGATATTTCATATAAAGGAAAAACAACTCAACAAGTAATAAATATTTATAAATTTTCTACTTAAAAACAGCTTCAAATGTACACAGTGCAGCTAATAGCACAGCATAAAACCCTGGAGGAACTCGGGCATGTTGACAGCTTTTATTATAGGATAAACAAATACATGAAGCATTGAGTCTGAAGGAAAAGCATAGGATTCAGCAAGAGGTAGTGAGACAGCAGCTATTCACGAAAAAAGAGTAAATTTGTTTCTAGTTTTGTTTAAGAAATAGCAACCTGCTTAAATGATTACATGTAAACAAAATCATAAAATATTAGAGAAATGAACTGGGTTTTTAAAGGCTTTCTTAATAAACTACAAAATAATAAAAGATTTGGTTAACTTAATTATGATAGAAAATTAAACATAGTAAACAGATTTTGTAAGTTAAGAGATTCTACACAGCACAATGAGTACAATTATGTATAACGTTAAAAATAGAAGATCAGTGTGCCTTTCAGAATTGGATGAATGAACTCTCTGGAGGGGCGTGTCTGTGTGTGTGTGTGTGTGTGTCTGTGTGTGTCTGTGTGTCTGTGTCTGTGTGTGTGTGTCTGTGTGTGTCTGTGTGTGTGTGTGCGTCTGTGTGTGTCTGTGTGTGTGTGTGTGTCTGTGTGTGTGTGTGTGTCTGTGTGTGTGTGTCTGTGTGTGTGTGTGTCTGTGTGTGTGTGTCTGTGTGTGTGTGTGTCTGTGTGTGTGTGTCTGTGTGTGTCTGTGTGTGTGTGTGTCTGTGTGTGTGTGTCTGTGTATGTGTGTGTGTGTGTGTCTGTGTATGTGTGTGTGTGTGTCTGTGTGTGTGTGTGTCTGTGTGTGTGTCTGTGTGTGTGTGTGTCTGTGTGTGTGTGTGTCTGTGTGTGTGTGTCTGTCTGTGTATGTGTGTGTCTGTGTGTGTGTGTGTCTGTGTGTGTGTCTGTGTGTGTGTATGTGTGTGTGTGTCTCTGTGTGTGTGTGTCTCTGTGTGTGTGTGTGTCTGTGTGTGTCTGTGTGTGTGTCTGTGTCTGTGTCTGTGTGTGTGTGTATGTCTGTGTGTGTATGTGTGTGTCTGTGTGTGTATGTGTGTGTCTGTGTGTGTGTGTCTGTGTGTGTGTGTGTGTGTGTGTGTGTGTGTGTCTGTGTGTGTGTGTGTGTGTGTGTGTGTGTGTGTGTGTGTGTGTATGTTAGTAATTTGTCCATAACCTTAAGTGACATGCTTTCTATTTGGACACAACATCCAGAAATTAAAACAGGAGAATGTTTTTATTTAATAAGTGCAACCAAATCCTTCAAGATGAAAAATTATTTTTAAGAAAGATGGGCCTAAGTATAAACTTGGAAAAATATTTTCTAGCCCACCTAGAAATGAAGAATATTGAAAAACTATCCAAAACCCAAATGAAAAAAAAATATGGAAGGTAGAATGTGCTTGCAATCAGTTTGTGATCAATTTAGAATGCAAATTAAGAGGTTTATTTCAGAGGGACTTCTTAAGGCCAGAAACATCTTGAGGAATCTTAGTGTTCTAGATAAATTATTGTATGTCAGCAGCCCACTTCATTTTATAAAACCAACATATTTCCAAGAGAAGACTCAATCTGCTTGAATCCTGAAATGGAGGCTCTATCCATAGTCCTGGTTGAAAGGCACCTATTACCGTGTTTTGCTTATGGCTAGTATTTATAATACATGCTTTATAAATCTTTTTAAGTGTTCAGGATACTCTTATATTACACCTGTTTTCATTCTTCATGGCATTTGGTTCATTAAGTACAAATTTCTTCCCAAAATGTTATTTTTAGAATGGGCTTCTCTCTTAGTATTTTGTATTTAGCTTGCAGTGCCAGCACTGCTCTAGTAGGATGGGAAGTGGAGACAGGAGCATTGCTGAAAATCCATGGGCTGGCTAGTCTTGTGTACACAGAAGAAAAAAATCAAAAAAGAGGCTCTGTTTTAAAATAAATGAAAGGCAGGAACCAATACCTAAAGCTGTTCTCCAGCCTCCACACATATTCCATGGCATACACAGACACACAACTACTCACTCCATACATCACACACAGAATTAGAACAAAATGGCCTATTCAGCTTGGGTGTAGTGGCACATTCCTTTAATCCCAACATGCAGAAGACAAAGGCAAGAGGATCTCTGAATCTGAGGCCAGCATGGCTTACACACTGAGTGACCCAGTCTCAGAAAGAAATGATCTATACATTTGTACACTCACTTTTCAATCTGTTATGTCTGTTCTATTTAGCAAAAGCTATAAGTTATATGCCAAGACAAGAAGAAAATAACAGAATTGTTTGGAGAGAAAAAAGTAACAAAACTCATGTCATATGTTTACATGGTTACAAAAAAAAAAAAAAAGCATAAAGACATGGCTGTGAATTTACTGGATGAAGAATGGTTCCAAAAAAAAAAAAAGCATAAAGACATGGCTGTGAATTTACTGGATGAAGCAGACACATGTCACGGTAGATGGTGTACTGGATAGTTTTATATCACGTTGATATGAGCCCGAGTTATCTGGTAAGAAGGAGCCTAATTTAAGAAAATTTTCACAAAAGATTGGGTTGTTGGGCAAACCTGTGGTATGTTTCTTTCACTGATGATTGATGTATGAGGGCCAGCTCATTGTGGACAGTGCCATGCCTGGACTGGTGTTCTTGAGTTGTTAAAAAAGAAGGCTGAGAAAGCCATCAGGAGCAAGCCAGTAAGCAGTGTTCCTTCATGGCGTCTGCATCAGTACTTGCCTGTAAGTTCCTGTATTGTTTGAGTTCCTGTCCTGACTGCCTTTGAAAATGAATTATAATATTGACATGTAAGGAACAGAAACCTTTTTCCCCACAAGCTGCTTTTTGATCATGATGTTTTATCACATCAATATAAACCCTAATGAGGACATTAGTAATTAATATTGGGGTTAAAAAATCTGTATTTGTCTAGTCCTGACTGTCAAGGAAACGTTGATTTCTTAGTCATGATTTGACTGCTGTAAAGAAACACCATGTCCCCAGGAAATTCTCATGAAAGAAAACATTTAACTTGAGGTATGATTAAAGTTTCAGAGGTTTAGTCTATTATCATCAGAGCAAGGAGCATGGAGGCATGCACGTAGGTGCTGGAGCAGCAGTTGCAGTTGAGAGGGCTACATCCTGATCCATGGGGGGGGGGGGTGAGGAGAGAGAGAGAGAGAGAGAGAGAGAGAGAGAGAGAGAGAGAGAGAGAGAGAGAGAGGAGAGAGAGAGAGAGAGAGAGAGAGAGAGAGAGAGAGAGAGAGAGAGAAGAGAGAGAGAGAAAGAGAAAGAAACCAGGGGCTTGCATGGGCTTTTGAAATCTCAAAGCCCATCCCAGTGACACACTTCTTTCAACAGAGGTATATTTATTCCAACAAGGTCACACCTCCAATCCTTCTAATCCTTTCAACCTTTCAACAAGAGCGACTCCCTGGTTTGTAAGCACTCAAAAGTACAAGTTAATGGTGCCATTCTTATTCAAACCACCACAGGGGGCTACTTGGCAAACTGCTGTTAATAATCACTATACTGCCTTGTGAGTTATTAATATTCAATGAATTCTGACATTGCAAAAAGACACATGCATGTTTGACTCTATCTCTATCACAAGCTATCAACAAAAAAATGAGAGACCAGGCTCACTGCACTTGGGAGCAGGGAAAAATACACAGGATCCTCTGAGCAATTTAGTGTCTCCAAACTTCGTAACAGCAAAAGTAACCAACTTCTTCAAAGATAAAGACTACCAAAATTGACAAAAGAAAATATGTAACAATAAAAGTCTTAGAATTGCTAAAATAGAGAGCTATACTAATATCATTAATGACATGTAAGTGTCAGGGGTTCTCATGAAGCAATGTAGACTCTGATAAGGAAATCAGATCTGTCTGACGAGTGTGTCAATGTGCACTTTGGGCAGGTAACGTTGGGGAAGGAACACAGTCTTATGCAACTATGGAAATAAGGGGTCCTAAAAGTTAAGGAAAGACTTGTTTAGATGTCAAGCATACGACACAGGTATAGTGTTAACTTATCCTACTGATGTGCGTTCTGTGAAAGAGAAATTATGTACATGGATAAGGGGATAATGAAGCCAGGTTTTTTCCTAGTGTAGTGGAGGGGGGCTGGATGAAAGGCAGTGATTGATGGGTACTAGTTTGGCTAAACTACTATTTAGCCATATTTAGGTTCAGATAGTTACATTAAAAAAATTATAGTTGTGTGTTGGTCTGTGATCCGTTTGCCAAGAGGGCTTATAAGCAAACGATTTCATTGCCAACAAATACTCATAGCTCACAGAACTTGTTTTGAACCTCATCTGCCATGAAATGGATGCTATTGGGAAAAAAAGCCTGATTCACGATTGAGCCAGATTATCTAGACAATAAACCTGAAATATCCTGTAGTGTTCAACACAAATACTTTAAGAGCTGATCAGTGGATATTTACTATCCAAATGATATGGGCAACTGAAATATTAGTGAAGAAAGCCAGAACAACCCAATCACAGAATAAACTTGTATTAAAATAGGCATTTAAAAACTGTATTTGGTGCAAACCATCAAACAACAACAACAAATCCCACAATTTCACTGGAGCTTACAAGGTAAATAAAGTCAAGATAAAAATCCTGGCATTTTGGCCTTCATTTTGTGCCTGTCTCCTTTATTTTGTGGTAACCTGCTTATCTCTTTTTTTTTGTTTTTTGTTTTTTGTTTTTTCGAGACAGGGTTTCTCTGTGTAGCCTTGGCCATCTTGGACTCACTTTGTAGACCAGGCTGGCCTTGAACTCACAGCGATCCGCCCGTCTCTGCCTCCCGAATGCTGGGATTAAAGGCGTGTGCCACCACGCCTGGTTTACCTGATTATCTCTAATCATGGTAATTACTCAAGGAATGTTTGTCTAACCTACTTCATCTTCCTTGAAGGGTAAAGGCACATGGATAAATCACTGTCTTAACCCTGCATTTTGCTTAAAAGCAGCAGAAACCATGGATCAGTCTCTTCTCCTGCACATGAGGGTCCTTGTCCATGAGGGCAGGGCTGTCCCCTGGACGAGAAACAATCCCCTCAAGCATTGGCAGACATGACAGCATACAGCAATAAGACTTCTCTGGACCACCTCACAGAACCAGAATTTACACAACAACCCTAAAGACTACACCAGAACCAGGCCCACGTACCTATGCTTTTGCCCTGTTTTTCTCTCAAATTTAGCTTTACCTCATGTTTCCACCTTCACTGCTGATGTGGGATAACTGACTTCATTCATGCGTTCATTTTATTTTGTCAATGTAATTGCATTACATAAGTTATCTTTCATTACTTCTTCTTATCACCCATCTCCTCAATTAGCGTATTAAATAAGGACAGTAGCCTGGCTGAGCTTGTTCTGGCTTCCCTAAAAATATATGGTTATATTTAACTTTTTGCATTGTAAATCCAGGTACAAAAGAGGTTGCTACAAGTTGGTATAGAGATTATAGAATAAATAAGTGAGTGAGTGAATGAGAAGAAATCATCCCCTGGCCAGAATATCCAAATGACTCATGAAGATTTTTTTATAATAAGGAAGAAATATGCTTTCTTATTCCTTATATGTGATGTATATATGACCCTTCTTTCCAAAGAGTACTCAGTGCAGAGGAATGGAAGAAAGAAATATCTGAGTAGTAAGAGAACTTAAAAAAAATTACAACCTCCGAAACAGAGCAGTGTAACATTGATACTGACTCATTACACACTCAGTGTTCACACCTGCGATGGTGGGAATGGTGCTTCTTCTGCATGACAACAAGTCTAGCATCACCACAAGTCACACTTCAAACAAATTTCAGCAAAGGAGAATCCTACTGACTAGTTCTACTCAGAACTTCCCAGATCAGCGGAGCCATCCAAAGCTTACAAACTGAGAAGCATAAGGGGATGCCAAATATGTATAACAGCTGTATTAGCAAGGCCATTCCTGGGTGAAGATACAAAATAAAAAGAAACAAGCAAATCAATCAATCAATAAATGGTGAGGTAAAAGTTTCATTTCAATCAGTATTGGGATTCAGTAATAACGCACAATTAATTACTGATGCACATTTATTCATTATTGTGTATTAATCATTAACACACAATGAATTATTAATAATTTATCAGTTTTGATTTTTAAAGTTTTTATAATTTGTGGCATTCCATTGTACACTTCTAATTTATTATTTTCTATTATGAAAAACAAAGTATAGAATATATGAAAATTTCTATTAGCAGTATTTTCTTAATTTTTCTGTGGTTAAAAACATATCCTTGAGAGTATACATAAAATGAAAAAAAGAACAAAAGACACCCATGAATACATACAAAGAATCAAAAGACTAAAGACAGAATCAGTATCTCCTTAGTTTTCTATGTATCTAAACTGAGAGCTCTTAAAATTTGTACCAGTATCTGCCAAACAGTTCATCTGTACCAAGCCTTCCTCCTGTGGGTCAGCTTAACTGCTGAGGATGAGAACCTTTGGGGATTTGGAGTCTATAATAAAAAATTTAGGTTTTGCTCATGCTCTTGGGAGAATCTCAGGCCTACATGTTGGGTGGCTTTACCTATCAGATCTAATCTCAGTGAGGTTTGACTGTTTTGGTCAAAAGCCTGTCTGGACCTTCCTGTTAACACTCTCTAGATTGTCACAAAGTTTGGCGTAGTCTACATGTACTTTCTTTGACTCAAAATCCTGATGATCTAGTGTTTATGTTGCATTATGAACTCACTTTGCAGAAGACATACAATGTCATTTATTAGTGAATGAATAGATTCACTCACTGGTCTACAGCATAAAACTGAATGACTCACTGTTCACCACACTGTAGATTCTTGGGGGAAGCCCTCATCCTAATCACTCTCCTGTGTGGAAGTGCTCTCTGTGTGGAAGTGCTCCCTGTGGCCATGGAGGCCGTCCACAGCAGTCTGCCCCCTTGCTGCCTTGCTCCTAACAAACTGCTGGTGGTGTATTGGAATGAATAGGCCTGTCAAATTAAGCAGGCTGGTGTAGGCAGTAAAGCAATGACATTGTTTTTCCCAGGCCTGGTGCATGCACACAGTAGGAGTTAGAAGGTTCAATGAAAGCAATGTTGACATAGCAGATAATCACCTGATTTGGAACCCCAGGCCATAAAAGCTGTAGGGAGAATGTTTGAAAAAGAGTTTTAAATGCATATCTTTCTACACGGTTCCTGGCTCATCTATGAATATGTCAAAAGTTCTTTATTACCAATATAACACAGGAGCCAAGAGATGGAAAACTGAGGGTTTATGCCATATTTTCAAGAGTGATTTCTTTAAAATACAAGTAATTAAAAGCAACTTGCCCATTGTTGCTTTGAGAATTTCTGTGCTCATGTAGTTTAATAGTAAGACGCTAACAACTTCTGACAGATCTCTAAAGCAAAATGTTTTAACTATAGCCGTTTTCAGGCACAAGGGACAACCTGCTCCCCTTCCATCTCCCTTCTCTCTCAGGTGCATCCTTCCTCTAGGGTGCCAAATACAGGCTACAGCTTCATCTTTCAGACAGCTGTTTTCTTCTAAACACTAATGCCCCAGCCTGCTAGAGGCACTCACAACATGCCCCCTCCATTGGCAGTAGGAGCCAGCCCACTTTAGGTCCCAGATCCAAGGAGTTAGTAGTTATTGCTTGTAGCAATATGTGAATGCCCTGAGTGCAGGGACATTTTACTCATAATGGGAATTTTGAAGGACAGCTCATCATGTGCCGGCTGTTTACCCATCAACACCTGATATTTATTAATTGCTTAATATGTATGTTAATGTAAAGATGAATACATGAATCAATAAAGTATTGTTTGATATGTTGAACAAGAACCAGGTTTAAAGAAGAACTACTAAAAAGAAATAAATGCTTAAAAGATATGACCTTGGCTTAAACCTACAAAAATGCCAAAATGCCATGGCTTCAGCTTATTCTCATCACTCAAATCAAATATTGCTGCCAAGGAGCAGGCTTCAGATGTCCCTAAAAATTTATACATACATATATATATATATATATATATATATATATATATATATATATATATATATATAATTTAAAGTAGCCATATTATAGACTAAGATATATAGAGATATATAATTTATTTAAGTAGTCATTTTATAGGATGAGATATACGTACATATTGTCAGAGAAATACAATCCTACACAGAGAGGCAGTGAGCATGGTAGAAATACATCTAACCCCACTGTGCTATCCAGAGGTTGAAAGCAGCTCAGCAAAGGCCAGGGTTATATACAGGTCACACATTAACAGAGTCTCACTCCTGTACCCTAAGAGGAATGATTCCTGCCACCTACCCTTCACCTCACTTCTCTATCCCTGTAACATCATATAAATCATACACAACCTAAGATTGTTCCCTCATGATTCACCTTCCCTTCCCCTTGGACACCATTAAGTATAGACACCTTGCTTCCAATTTTAGACTCTGGCCATATTACCCAGCTGCTACATTAATAACACTCTTGACTGAAAGATGATTCCACTCAAACCTGTTTATCTCCACACCCCCTCTTCTCCCTATCCTAACCTAGTATATACCTGTTTCTACTATTGGCCCATGAACATTGAGGTCACCAACCATTGGTATTGCCACATTTCCAAAAAATATTAAATGAGGGTTTTCTAATAAATATGCTCCTAATAATTACTAACTTTATACTCACTGTTAAATTCTTTATCATTATCTTTTTAGCAATGTTTATTAACTTTTAATTGTCATGGTAGCATTAGAGGGCCATTAAATGAAACATTTTCTTCTGATCCAGAGAATGGAATCTCTGCCTGGGTAGAGACCTAACATTCCATTGGTCAGGTCAGTCATCTGGCTAGGAAGCACCCTTCATGAAGGCACTGCTTCCTTAAGCCATGCTAAAGAGATAACAGAATAATTATCCCTTGAACAGAATAATGCACTTTTCCTTCCATGTTCCCCTCCCCTAGCTCAACCACTCAACAGGGCCGAGCCATGCTTACTCAGGAAACTATAACCTTTTCTTGTTTTGGTTCCAACTCTGTTCTAAGCAAGCTTTTTCTAATATTTCTCCAACAGTCTGCTCCTTCCATAGGCTGCCTTGCCATCATGTGGCTGAGCTCCACGTGTGCCTGATTCAAAAAGGCATGCCTTTCTCTTTTTCTGTTCTATCTCTCTGTCCTCTAGGCAGCTGATGAGATTTACAGCTAGCCTGCTTCCTAGTTTTTCTTTCAAACCCTAATAAAATTATACTCAAGTTACCTTTTGGATCTTTACTTAAGTTCTCTTACTAATGAGACAAAGGCCCCCAAGAGAGGACCCTAACTTCCCCATAATTCTCATCAAATGACACTCTCTTCCATAAACCTGTCTTTAAAGTGGCTATATTATTTTCTTACCTTTCTTGGGGGTTATGGGTAGCTTTCTTGGTTTTATGTGAGAACAGATCTACTCCATTGTTTCACACTGTTGTCTTGATGGCTCTGGGGGTCATGACACTATCCTCAGCTTCTTCTCAACTAGCACACAACTAATAAGAACATCTCATATTTAAGTCACAAATAGTTTACCTATAAATGGAGGTAAAGGATGGCTGTTTCTAAGTCATTGTAGGTATAATCTACTTTCATCTATAGCCAGAGCTCAGTGTGTCTGGAATGTGACTTCAGGTGGCTTTCTTCTCTTGTTAAGTGAGTGTAGAGTGAAATATTTTCTGTGAATATTTAATGAACAAAAGGGATGCCAGACACAGATAATTCATTTCTTAAACATTGCAACTTGCAAAGAATATTTGAGTAGTTAATATGGGCTTCAAGATAAAGCAAAGAGCTGCCCAATATCATAACCAAGTAGGTGGACTCAAGTACCCTGGCACTATTTTGGGTATAAAGATAAAAGACCAAATGCTCACAGGAGAAAGCTAGTAATGGAGGTACATGCATGTTCATGGATCCCCAATAACAAGTTATATTTGCAACCAGAGAATAGATTTTAGCAATCTGCAGTAACCCTCAAATTTTGAGAAAGAGAATTTTTTATTATGGGAGGTGCTCATGCCTCCAGATGCCCTGGTCTGTGCCTACTATATTCAGGTGCCACTATTCTTCTGAGTCTTAATAGCCAAAGTGTTTCCAGATTTTTCTTAATAAGGAAGAAAGACAAACCACCCTCTGCTGAGAGCCTATTGCCTTATAAAAACATATGCTGCTTGCCTTTGAGAAAGTGACTCTCCCAAGTTCCCAACCCATGTCACTTTGTGTATGTGATGTCACAGGTAGGTGTCTCACAGCCTTACAAGTCAGTGTGCTCCCACCCTCGTTGCAGTCTCTCCCTGTGTGAAGCTGTGCAGACTTACAGTTCTCAGAGTTTTTACAATGAGTCAAAGTTCACTTCTCTTGAAATCAGTGGCTGCCTGGCTGCAGGCATACAGTACGGCTTACTTACAAAGGTTGATGCTCAGGCTATGAGATGGCTTTCTTCTAGGAATATTTGAAAATGAACACAAGGTACCATTTTTAGTCTAGAAGAACCAAAGAATCTCTCCTCAAAGCCTCCCATACTACATATAGTTACCTTAATAATTCTCCTAACACACTTCTTACCCCAAAGAGAAACTCCTCTCTTATCTCTCTGTCTCATCTACCCATCCTAATGATACTCCTCTCTGGGCTGTAAAAGGGAGCTAGCTTCTCTTCATATGTAAGGCCTTGTTTAATGTGTTTTAAATGCATTTTTTCTTTCAAATCCCCTCCTCCATCAAGGATCCATCATAGTCCATAGTCTGAAAACTTTTTTTCCTTATATAGATTTCTCCAGAACAATTAAGTTCCTTTCCTGAGTATACTCTGCTTTTATAAAACTCTTATGTTTAATAATGTGCCATTGGCATAGGTATTTTTTCATAGTTCTTGTCAGAAGGATAATATATGCAATGAAATGACAAAAATATTATATATATTTCATAAAATGCCATTTACTCATTTACTTCAGAGTAATTCATCTAGGAAGACTGCTTAGTTATCATTTAGTGACTTTCCCAAGTTCTGAACCCATGTCATTTTTCTGTATGTGACATCATAGGTATCAAACAGCCTTATAAGTTAGTGCACTCCCACTCGCCTAGCAGTCTCTCAAATCTCATATAGAATAGACACCAGAAACAGTTGAAGAGAAGGAACAGGACAGGAGCCTAATATGGAGGTCCTCTGAAAGACTCTACCCAAGCAGATGCTGAGACTCACAGCTAAACTTCAGGGTGGAGCACAGGGAGTCTTATAAAACAAATGGGGCTTAAATGGAACCTGGAAGGGGCAGGAGCTCCACAAAGAGACCAATGGAGCCAACAAATCTGGTCAGGCAGAGGGGGCTGTTACAGAGACTGATGAACTAATCAAGGACCATGCATGGTGAGGACCTAGACCCTCTTCTTAGATGTAGTAGACAGGCAGCACAGTTTCCTTGTGGGTCCAGGCTACAGAGGAAAAGGATACAAGCAGTCCAGATGTGATTTGATAGGCTGAGGTCACATGATAGGAGAGGAAGGCTCCCCCTTTCTGAGGACTACTGGAAGAGGGGATGAAGGAATGAGGTGGGATCAGGAGACAACAAAGGAGGGGACTACATTCAGGATGTAAAATGAACAAATTAAAATTTTAAAATGTAAACAAACTAAAAATAGATTTATGATACATTTTTAAACCAAACTTTTCTTTTGTTCATCTGTCTCCTATTTAGAAGCTATTAGAGAGAAGGTAGTAATGAAACAAATTGTTTTCAATTCATATCCTTCTGCTGTGCAACAATCATACTAATAAAAAAAATGTGCCACCCATACACCATCTCAAACACAGAGAAAATAATACAGTAAGTTTTTTTTTGCCCTGCACCAACACAAAAATTTCCATATCTAATAGCCTACAGAAGAAAGGGGGAAGAGGCAGAGGTGGGGATGAGACCTTAAAATCATATGTTCAAATGTTAGGAACATTATAGGTAACTCATTTCTTCATTGTAATTTGAATCCTAATATTCCATCCAGGGGAATAAGAAGAAGAAAGCATGAATATAATTTTCCCTTTAATATTTCCTATAGTTATACTAGAGAGAAAACTGAGTAATTACTACAGTGGTTGAATGGAGAAACTAAGGAGGTCGCATTGTGGACAACCACACAGTTATCCCAGATGAGTTTGTGACAATCTTATGAAAAACAGTCCTTCTTCCAGACCTGATTTTGTTCTATTACCTCTAGCCTATAGTTGCAGAAACTGTAGCCTCTCACCATTGGTGCTGTTATCTCTCTATTCACTCCACCATAGAAGAGTTGAACAAATACTAACTTACTTTCAAGTAATTTAGTTCTGCTTTCTGCCAGTAACACTTGCCCCTTAACATCCTTGCCTGGGATCAGAATAGAACGCCGGAAACCTGAAAGGCCTTTCAGGCTTGTTCTTGCTATACGTCCTGACAGGTCCTTGGTTTCCCTTCACAGTGCATTTTCTGGAAAGGTCTCATGATTATAAATATGGATCTTCTGTGCTAATGAGCGCATTCCATGAGCACCTGGAGGCCATTTTTTTTGAAATGCATTCATCAGAAAGGGTAGAGACTCGGTCTCCCAGCCCCATGGGAAGGTAGATTTCTGACCCCAATCTTGGCCAGCCAGCAGACGCGGCAGCCTGATTGCATTTACACTGTCCAACCTTTTGTACTCTTCCTTCCCTGTCTCTGATTAAGCCCTTGCTCTGCCCTGGTTTACTACTCTCATCCTTTTACAAGGTCTGGCCATTGCTGAACCTATTGAAGTTAAGTACAGTTCAGGATGGACGCCTTTTCCTTTTACCTGTTACATTGCTCAGAGCAAGCCATCCCTGCTGCTTCCACAGGTGTCTGGCTTTGTTTATCTTTCACAGGGCCAGTTGCTAAGGAACTGAAACCCTCATCATGGTGGATGTTGAAGTTGCTGGGATTACACTCATTAGGAATCATTAGCAAAGGCATTCTGTTTCTGAAAAGAACAATCCTGCACATTGCCATGAATAAAAGTTTCAGGAAACTTTGCTGGGAAGCAATTCAGATTTATGAATTTCACATTAAATCAGCTAAGTACATCTGTTACACTCATCATAATGGCAACTTTTGGGTAATGATTTCTTAGAATCACAAACGATGTGCAAATTCTTAGCAATTTAAGCATTTGGAAGGGCATGCATGCGTCCTGGGTGATTGCCTATTATCCTCAAACACCCGGGTTTTACCATGGCCTTTGTTCTTTCATTTCATGCCTCAGAATCTGGAAGCACAATCTTATGTGGGGGCAAAGAATTAACCGTAGAAGGCATATCTCGGCATGTGTTAGATGGCGTCCCATTTTCTCTAAATCACTATTTTGCAATGTATCTCAGAAACAGCTAAAAGTACTTCCCAAAGAATGAAGCAGGCAGAGTGTGTCTTTGCCTTCCAGATTTATGATCCACATAGAGTATAAGTCCTGGTATTAGAAGTGACTTTGTGATTACATTTCTCAATTCTCCTTTAAGTCTAACTTTTCTTGTTCTTTTACAATCTGAGTGGGGTGTGAATCAGCCTCCAGAAGTTATGACATTGTATCCCTGCCATATATACAGTATAAAGTAAAGGCCCTAAGTGGTTTATGGAATAAAAAAACAAAACTCTTATCACTGTCCAAGGTCAGTTATTAACAACATACACACACACACACACACACACACACACACACACACACACACACACACACACACACAAAATTGCCAGATGATTTAAGCAAAAATTGCTACAATGCTGAACAACTATACAGCTCTGCTCACAGGTTTCCTATCACCTCTGTGATGGTTTTAGTAAAAATGGCTCCCATGGGCCCATAAAGAGGAGCATGATTGGGAAGTGTGGCCTTGTTGGGGTACTAGTGTTGTTGTTGGAGGAAACATGTCACTCGGGCAAGCTTTGAGGTCTCAGACGTTCAAAGTCACACCTGGGGTGGCATCCACTTCCTGCTGATCCAGACATGGAACTCTCAGTACTGCATACTGCCGAGCTTCCCGCCATGATGATAATGGATTAAACCTCTGAAACTCTAAGCCAGCTTCAATTAAATGCTTTTCATTATAAGAGTTGCCTTGGTCATGGTGTCTCTTTAAAGCACTAAAACATTAACTAAGACACCCAGTGACCTAAAAATTCTGAGATACGCAACAAATGGAATGCATAGACACTCAGCTTACACTTTGCAGTTGGACGTGGCTCTTCATCAAGCTCTCCGACTTTGTCATTGTGCTGGATGACTTGAGGCTGTAGTTTTTCCCATTCTGTGACTCTTTCAGCTGCTCTTGGATTTGTTTAGCTTGTTTCCTGCAGAAATAAATATGTTGATAAATATTTGCATAAATATATTATTTTTCCAAAATCTTTTACAGTATCGATATTTGTTACAATATCCCTATTTGTTAAAGCTAGATATGAACTGAGCCACAAAGCCATCCCTTAACCCCTTTCAACCATACCAAGAAATACTTCTGAATAGAGACAGTTTGACATTGCTCATTATCATAGAGGGGTTAACAGTCAATTGCACCATAAAGAGAGACTTGAATAGAAGGTGTTGTTCTGGCCCTGTGTGCCATGAGTACAAGCAGTCCCTAACATAAAGTGTCCATGTGTAACAGTTAGAGAGGAGGTTTTATACAGAAGAACCCAAAGGTGAAAATCTGAAACTAGGGCTTGGCTATCATATTGGCAAAGATATGCTAATATTTATATAGTTCCATATGTATAGCTTATGTATATGTTAATGTGTATATTTAATTATATTTTTAGTCTGTTGGGAGAGCTTTACTTTTGTTACCAAGAGTCCAAATAATGAAATTGTTAACTTTTTTTTTTATAATGGTGCTGAAGGTCAAATCCTGAATCTCGTACAGGCTAGACAAACCCTCTCCCACTGAGCCATATATCCATTCTCTAACTGAGCTGACTATTAGTGAACGAGTGCTTACACAGCACTTTGTAAAACATTGCTTTTAAAGTCCATTACACTCATTGTTTTATTTATTTCCACAACAAATCTTTGTGAGAAGGTAATATACCATACCCATTTAATAGATGAGAATGCCAAGGCACAAAGAAATGAAGTCATTTGCTTAAGGACATTTACACTGGAAGGGTTTCAATCCATTCAATCTCGCTACATGCTTTACTCAGAGTCACTATTCAGAGCTGTCAAGCCACTTGTATAATGTCTCTCAGCTTCTAAATAGGAAAGGTGAGATTGCTCTAGGATTTTGAACTTCACAGGAAATTGTTCTTACATTCATAGGTTTATACCATTCAGTGTCTATACCATACAGGTGGACCAAAACCACTGTGTGTTTAGTTTCCCTTTTCCAGGCTTTCACAGTAATTATCTATCATCCCTAGACTCATAAGCATAACTGCACGGCCATTCTCTGAAGTTTGCTTCTCCAGTTCTCAGGCAAGGAGAGACCCGATGGTAAAGTGCCTCTCATAAGGCACGCTTCCCAGGCAGGCAGCACCCAGAGCATGGGCTCTGCTGTCAAAGAGGCTGACACCTGAGACCTGAATCTGCCACCCACCAGCTTTACTACATTTATAGTTACCTAAACTTCCTTGAGCCTGTTTTCTTTTCTGTAAGTTGCATTCATAAAACCTATCTCCAATGGATATCATAGCAGCTACAGGCAAAATGTTCCTCTCTGTTACCCAGCATGCTCAGTGCTGTGGAAAAAATACTACAGAACAAGGACATCATTGCTCTAAAGATGTGATCACTTTCCCTTGTGGTGAGGCCAGGTGGCACACAGCGGAAGGAGAAGCAGGCTATCCAGATGAGACCTGATACGCTGTGGCCATATGGGGGGAGAGGAGTCCCCTTCTGTCTAGGGAGGTCTAGGGGAGGGTGTTAGGGCAGAAGAGGGAGAATGGGTGTGAATGGGAAGATACAAGGGAGAGGATAACAGTCAGTATGGAATCTGAATAAATTATAATAAATTAAAATTTAAAAAAGATAAAAGATTGTATTAATTGCCTCTCTCACACAACACCATTACTTTCTAAAGGATTTGAAGGTAATGAGCATCTCTGAATTTAAACCCCAGTATGAAGTGGTTGGCTGCTTAAGCATTTCTTTTATCTTTTCAATTTTTTTTTTTTTTTTTTTTTTGAGAGTAATTTTAGGTCTAACCCTCTCAATTGCTTTAATCTAGTTAAAATAGTCTCCTTACTTCTTAACAAATCTCTAGCTTGTTGAAAGGAATGAATTTATCTCATAAACATTTATGGAGCAAAGAACAGTCACAAACAGGAGACAGGGGAGTGGGTAGCCAAGTGAACCATCACAAAGCAGTAAAAGGAGGTTTAGCACAAAGCAAACACTCAGTGCAAACACTGTCTTATATGTAATCTCATAATTCAGAGACTATACAAATAAGCTTGTAAAGAAATATTATTCATAAAATCATCTGAATGTATTTCTTGAATCTTTTATAATTCTTCTTCTACACCTTTTTCATGCAAGACCTGACTAAGCAATATTTCTGAATAAATGGCCTTACATTTGGCCCTTTGCTAGCCCACTCTTTCCTGGTCTTCATCTTTCACAAGTACAAAGATTATTTTCATGTCTTTGTTCTGTGTTTTCCCTTCTCCCCTTAGCAAATGGGAATGAAGAAATGACCAATATCTGACTGCTTTCTTTTCCACCCTTGAGAGCAATCTCAGTGTACAAGGTCTGTACAAGCAGTCTGGAGTGCTACCAGCTCACTAAGATCAGGACCCTGATTGACCAGACTACTGAGTGACAGGTACCTCTGGCCCAGTGCTTTAAAAGGGTATATGTGTGTGTAGTGGAACTGTAGATGCCACAATGCAGTTGACACATGTCATTTCTAGTGTCACAGGCTGAGTGTCTGAGGAAGCAGACCTTAGCAAAGGGATAGCATTCAGGACTTTTACTGGGTATGTGTGATGTCACCATGTTTGCGTGTGAAGAAATATGGATTGTGGAGTGGGGGAAACTAGAATAGAGTTCAGTGAGGATGTCAGCAATCCTGACTAGGAATTCCAGATCTGGCCTGTTTCTGAACCCAGACTTTTGGTCCATTCTTCAGAGGGTCACACTAGTCTCCTACTGCAGGTGAGTTATCTCAGAGCAGGTTGCTTGAGATTTTTCAGTATTGTGTCCTGGCAACATGGGGATAAAGACCTCCACTGATGAAGAAGATAGCAGCAGTGAATCACAGCATCTATGAGAGCCAAGAATCTTTTACACAAACCACAGCCCATGAGAAGAACCAGGTGCTCTCAACAATGTATACATTCTCCTGGCAATTCAAATTCCCAGGTTTCCCACTATTTTTCAATTTTTGATAACTCATCTCTGATTCTACCTATAAACATTTCCTCTGCTATCCATGATTTGGATTTTAGAGTTGGGCCGTGTGATTGATATTCAGTTAGCTAAGGTTTGCTTCAGGCAACCTCATCCTTCTTTGCCATGTAGGATAAAAGTACTAAGACACTCCTTTAAGAATTCAGTTCCCAACTAAAGCAAGTAAAGGCTTGAATAAATCATCATATTATCTGTAAATGGGGACCTGTGGCCTCATTGGGAATGATGAGAAATTCTTTGAGTCTATCTTTCGGCATTGCTAGAGGATTCAGCTCTCCCCACCAGAACATTCTCTGACTGTAAGACGTCTTTACATCTGTTACCTCATGTTACTCACCTCAATTTTTGTTTCAACCATACTGCTATATTATATGTGAGGTTGCCTGTCAGAACATGTTCCCTGAATAAAGTTGTGTGAGGAGAACTCTAAGAGCTTGTGAAAAAAGACTTGGAAAACAGCGTGGAACTTTTGTGACCTCTGTTCCTCTATAACATGAGTTGCTCTGAAAATGTGTTGCCACATTCCTCCCAGGTGTAGTAAATAGAAGTGGGGTTACTTCAAATTACCCATCATCTGCTCTAACTATTCAGATGATGTTTCCAAGACCTGGTTGTCCTTGTGACTATATACAGCCTACACTTATGTGATCTTTACTCATTTGACCTTACTTAACCCTCAGAACACCGTTAGAATATAAATTGTTGCCTATTGCATGAGGCTCTATTCCTCCTCATTTTTAGGCTCTACTCTCTGAGATTTGTGCTGCCAACTAGAGCAGTAACAGTTGGTGAGATACCATTGCGGACGGCATGCAGTGCCAAGTGTAACAAAGACAGGAAGAAAAGATTATAGCATCAATATCTGAGTGGCTATGGGAAATAAAATATAAATGACTGTGAGCAGGGAACTTTTGGCTAAGACTCAGCTCTTTCAACCAGAGGTTATACCTCAGTACACAAAATGGATGCTCCAGTGAACTCATTTGGAGAGCAATGAAACATGCCTCAGGATCCTGTTAGAATGGCAATTTCAAAAGCTGTGTGTGTGTGTGTGTGTGTGTGTGTGTGTGTGTGTGTGTGTGTGTGTGTTTATACATATAATCCACATTTTATGCATAAAAATTGAGATCAAGCCCATTCTTCTATGTCTAATGTTAGGAAAAAGGACATAGGAATCCATGAATCCATCAAAGAAACAGCAGGTTTTACAACAGCAAACTTCAGTTTTGGTAGCAAAGTGTTAGCACATGATTTAGAATATTCACCTCAGACTCTGGAACACAAAGGCAATTCACTTCAGACTTCTGATCAGTAATATGATTCAGTTGGAGAGGCCTTTGATTTTCATTATTTCTATTTTTATAGAAACTTGTTTACTTTTTATCTTTTCTTCTATCCTCCAGCTTATTTTTACATTATTTAATATTCATACATTTGTACAATATGGTTCAGTCAAATCGATCCCCATACCTCTCGCAGATTGCTCCTCTACCGTCTCCCACCATTTCCCCCTCTTCCAACTTCATGTGGTCTTTCTCTAAAGCCAAGTCAACTTAGCGCTTCCTGTACGTGCATGAGCGTAGGACCATCTGCTGAAGACTGGGTAGCCTCTCCAGACCTACATTCCTGAAGAAATCTGTCTCTTCTTCTCCGAGCTCCCATAAGTTGCCAGTATCTCCTCAGCTAAGGCAAGATGAGGGAAAGCATCCCAGTGTGCGCTTCTCTATCAGCTTTGGTCCTCTAAGTCTCCTATGAAGAATCTGGACTTTAGCAATGTTTCCATGAAACACTCAGGCTTCTCATTGTGGCACAGCAATAGATGTTGATTTCAGAGCTCCCCAGCTGGCCAGAAAGAAGCTCTGAAAGCCCTGATGTCAGACATCCTGTACTTGCTTGATTTCATTGTTAAGATGACTTTAATCAATCTTTTGCTTAAATGTGTTACACCTGCAAGCTGTACTCTAGAAATAAGTGATTAGTTTTATCTTTGTATCAACTTACTAATTGATCTCTAAATATAATATAAACACCCAATTTCTTTCCAGTACACAGCTGTTTGAAAATAGGCACTCATAATGTCAACCTGGGCGTGGCTACCCTTTGTGGGCTCTAGTGAGCCTCTTAACTTATCGAGTCTCCAAGTTTCAGAGTGGAAAGCCATAAGTAGTAACAAGTCAAGCCACCCTGGAGTGTTTCTCATGTAAATAGTAAGAAAGCCTTTCACAGCATCATCTAACTTGGTCCTCATCCTAATTCCATAAGGTATTTTTAAGTTCATATTTTGCCACAAAGAAAGCAGGAAGGAAATATTCCTAGTAACATGAATTGAGGGCAACTTGGAGATTCAAGTGCATCTGTGCTTAGTATAATATCCTAACCAGTGCTCTCACGTGGCCTAACTGGGGCTCCGTCAGGGCGAGAAAACTCCTAACTCACAATGGGCAGATATGCCATTCAGCTGGAAGACTATATAATCAAATTTGATACTGAGGTTTACAGCATATACTTAAATTAAAACTCCTGGGAGTCATAGCACCATAATTGTGTTTTTCTACTTTGGTCCTTTCACAGCTTAATATTTTAGAATAAATTTCTGTATAATTTAGTACATGATCTCTAAAGGCTTATGTGTTGTCTTAGTCCAAATTGGCACTCAGAGAGATGGGTGAAGACTTTAAAATGTGGACCTATTACAAGGTCTTATGGTGATTGAAGATATTCCCTTGAAAGTGATGGTGAGACACACCCCTTCTTCTTCTTCTTCTTCTTCTTCTTTTTTTTTTTTTTTTTTTTTTTTTTTTTTTTACATTCTGTTAAGTGGCAAAAGGCCCTGCCCTGCTCTACACCTGCCACCATGATGTGCTGACACTGCTTGCTACACGAAGTAATGGGAGCAATCACTCTTAGAATAAAATGAACCAAACTGAGCCCAAATAAAGTCTTGAAAGTTCAATATTGCAGCCTCTTTGTTAGGGAAGCAGAAGCTAACTGCCACATTACTTGAAAAAGGTAGTAAAAACACAACTTGGAATGTTGCAGAGCCAGAGTGTAGTCACTACAAAACCCAGTGTGCCTGGCACATGTTTGGAAACATGGCACAGACAATAGTCACAGAGATATGGCAGGAATGTCATGGGGCATCCTGTATAAAAGCCAGAGTTAAAAAAAAAAGTGGGGTCGGGAGTCATTATGTAAAAAACTAAGGAAGGCAAAATGTATGGATCTTAGTTATGCAGTAAGATTATTGGGCATTATTTTGACTAGAATGCCATGTTAATAGAAGACTCTAATTACAAGGGTGCTAGGTCTAGAGTGCATGGGGATTTTCTTTCTTCTTACTATAGTGGTTCTGAAATTCTAAAATCGTTTTTAAAAGTCTGTTGAAATAAGTTATTAATCATATAGTCATGACCCAATATTTTTATTTAAAGTCATAAATGTAGCTTCATTTAAAAATTGACATATGTGACCTTCAGACAGGTGTTACAGACTGTATCTGGAAAGTGGTCCATTTAAAGAGGGGAAAATGGATAGAAAACCAGAGGTCTAAAACAAAAAGCAATTATACATTGCCTGTGATTACAGACAGGCCACAGGAATGAAACTGGAGAAATGTCTTGAGGCTCAAGAATTCAGTGGACTAACACTTTGTTCTGCCATTGCTATTTTAAGTGCAAATGATATCACTTCCAGAAATAATTCCACCCATATTTATTTATAAAAGAGCAGAGTTATGAACACATATGCATGTATATAAAATACTCTTAATTCTATGTTATGAATCATCATAAGTCCCTTCATTTGAAGATAGTTTTTGGCAGATGAAATTCATAGCATATTCAAGTCCTATTTCCCAAAACTGTGAATCAATTCTTTTTTTTTTTTTTTTTTTTTTTTTTTTTTTGGTGTTCTTTCATTAAATGTCAGTTACATTTTATGACTACAAGGCAAAAGTTGTTTGAAAGCAAACTTATACTTTTTTGTAGTTCTTTTTTTTTTCCCCCTGATAAAGTCTTTTCCTATTTACAATAGTGATAGCATTTAGGTTCACAGCAGAGGCTCCCCACCCCCACCTCAGTTCACACTGAGAAGAGTTGGTTCTTTCATGACAGCCACTGAGCCTTTAATGCAGACAGGTGAGCAAGTTGTGCAGACAGTCACTGTGTGAATCTGAGACCTTCCTACAATGTGTATCTGAGGACCCCCTCCACACATGACTGCATACATTCACTGTAGTCCATAGAAGGCTCTAATGTTCAGCAAATCACTGCTGAACCCATGTGCAAAGGATCCCTCAGCTTGCAGCTGAAATTGAGGCTATAAAGAAAGAGAGTTTCCTTTCACAAGGAACCTTTAATCACCAGAGAAATGGTCTTACTTGCTTTTGAAGTAGAACGCTGCACAGAACATGCCCACGATGACAATTCCAAAGATGATACAAGAAATTGACAGCACCTGCCTCTGGTAAAGGTCTTCACTCTCTGCGAATTTGAAAAACACAATTAGAATTCATGCTAGTGGGGCCCAAAGGCTGCAATCTCCATCTCTGTGCTTCTGAGCTGGTAGGAGTCTTTCAAAGCCAACATTTGTGGTGTTGTTCCTGTTGTGAATAGGAGAAAAACAGGAGTAAGATACTATGATTCAGTTTCTTTGTAGAGATCTTTACAGTAACTGGCTGCTACTTTCAATTTTTTCCTCTTGATATCTGATCAGACACATATGTACTCTCTCTCTCGCTCTCTCATACCTTTAACAACTTGGTAAATACTATAAAAGAGTTATATGACTTCTGAGCATTGTGGGAACATTTGTTTTGGAGACTGTGGTGGGGCTGTAATTAATGAGATAGATAGAAGGTTCCTCTGCACTTTCTGGTGACAGCAACAACTTTGAGTTTAGATTCTATGATGCTCATATCTTTGTGTTGTGTGATTCTGGTTTGGTCCTTGTAGATCTGTACATTATTCATTTTTTTACTACTCTAATATTGACATCACTCATGAAAAGGATTTATATAAAAATCATGTTCATCCCCTTATAGACATCTCAGTACCCAAGTTCTGTCCCAGTAGACACCAGCCTCTATACCAATGTGGTACCTTTTCTCTTGGCATAACAAAGCATACCAATTCAAAAATAAACACTAGATTTTCAATTACCACAATTTACCCTCAACTCCTTTTTAAAAACGTGCTTACTAAAACAATTCTTCATCTTATCAAGAGCTTTACATACTTTAATCTAGAACTTTCTCTTAGCAAATTACCATCTCTTGTTTTCATTTCTCTCTTCAAACAGCATAAACCCCACGGGATGTGATTGCAATACTTGACTCAATTGCATATGCTATCTTCAACTGTTCCAGGTATGTTTCCACTCATCCATTTGGCAGCATATCCACATGTAAATTTAAGAAACTGGCAACCTTTACAACACCACCTTGAGCATCTTGTAGCATGCCTAGAAGCGTATGCTATTGGGCAGCTATTTATAAGAGATGAAAATCAGATTTCTTAGGCGGGCATCAAGTCCTAACAATGCCATCAATTACTAGCTCTCATATCCAGGTTCACCCATCTTCTTCAAAGATACTCAAACATCTGACACACTGACATTTATCTTACTCTCAGATATCTCACAAGTTCTAAGCAAAAAGACCCATGTAGAGAAGCTATTCCAGTATCCTAAAGAAACACCCCAAACTAGCATATTCATTCTCATGTATTCTACTGGTCAGTGTGCGAAGAGAAAACCAGAAGCAAATCCATTGCAATTGGATCAGTGGATGAAAGTCTATTCAGACTTTGTGGTCATCCATGTAGGCAAGCTGTTGGAAATGACAAAGGTGCTAGGGAAGCTGGTAGGTCATGACAGTATGCTCGCAGTACACAAGGATGGAGGGATAACAGCTTTGCTTGTATATGTACTTAATAGAAATGAAGTATCTGAATATGAAAGGATATCATGGCAGCAGAAAACACTTAAAACACACACACACACACACACACACACACACTGATAAATTTCACAAAACCTACGAAAGCTCTGTTGAAAAGTTTGAAGACTGACTGAGAGTATTAAAAGGATAGACACACAGACATACGTGTTATGATAAGAGGAATCATATATAAATTACGCTTCTTCCCAGCATGGGATAGTACAGTGCTAAGGAAACGGCTGAGTTTGGTAGCACATACCTATATTCCCAGTACTCTTGAGGCTGAGAAAAGGACATGATTTTGAGGCTAGCATGGGATATAAAATGAGATAGTGTCTCAAAATCTAAACTCCTTGGAGACATTTTGTTGTTGTTATAGAAACTGAAGAGCTGATTTTTTACATTTTTGATGTAAATATAAAACATGAAGGGTGAATACGACATTCTTTCTGAAGTCAGGTGAACAAAGTCAGATTTTATCATAAGAAAAGCTATACTAGTTAGAGAAATGCCTGATTCTAGAGAACGAAAAGTGGAGCATATAAGGGAGTCCAGATGTATGTGTCCAATCCTTACAAAAGTATGAAAATATTTTCATAGTGAAAAATCAAGACAGCATTGTTAGAATAGTAGGGCAGTGTTTTAAATTGACTATTTCCCACAATTTTATGTTTTACACAGAAATAAATGTTTAAAAGATGTAACCATGAAAAACTTTAAATAATAGATACAAAACAAAATTTTCAATCTTTGACATTAGAGGAAAACATTTGGTAAAAATTCATAATACTATGGGTTTGGAAAAGTTAAAACTAAAAGACACAAACTCAAAACTGTTTACAAATTAGTATTATAGACTAAGCCACACTATAGTGTTTTTTCTTCAAAGATGCCATTATGAAAATGAAGAGGAAAAGCACAGGCTTGGAAAATAATAGGAAAATAAGCACCCAACATGAGACCTGAACATGAAATATAAACTACTCTCATGACTTAAGAAAATAGAGTGAGGTAACCCAGACCTAGCAAGACACACATGATACATACTCACTTATAAGTGGATTTTAGCCCAACATAGATGTTCTCTGAGAGATTCCACCCAGTGGGGGAATCTGGACAGATGTTGGGACTAGCTCCTGGACTCCAGGTGAGAGTGGTATGGAAAAATAGGGGGAATGGAAGGACCCATAGTCTTCAAAGTGCCATAAGAAGATCATCAAGGCTGTGGATCTGGACCCAGATGGCCTGCACAAACTGTTGCACCAACCAAACACAATGCATGCAGTAGGCCTAGACCCTCTGTTCAGATGTAGTCAATGGACAGCTTCTTCTCCACCATTGTGGGGAGAGCAGGGACTGCCTCTGACATGAAATCTGGTACCCCCGATTTGGTCACTTCCCCTTGGTGGGGATGCCCTGTGGGCACACAGAGGAAGGGGAAGCAGGATATCCAAAAAGAGATGTGATAGGCTGTGCAGATATGGTGGAGGAAGGCTGCCCCTTCTGTCGGAGGTCTAGGGAAGGGGGATAGGGATAGGGTGGGAATGGGGAGATACAAAGCAAGAAGATGACAATTGGCATGTAATCTGAAAAGTTATAATAAATTACAATTTCAAAAAAGAAAAAATAAGAAACCACATTTTGAGATGGCAATTTTGAATAAACTCGATTCTGACAATAAATTCTCTGAGGAACTTGGAATGATTAAGACGGACCCACAAGCCATAATGGAATTTCAAATAAACTATCATGATGTTGGTGGGGCTTCTAATAATATAGCTAAAAGTCAATCCTTAGTATGCTATGGCAAGGATATGGAGCAATGACCTCTCTGACACATTCATATATTTTAGTAGGTATGTCATATCACTTTAAAAACAGTTCTGTAGAGAGATAAGAATTTACCTACTTTATGATGGAGTCATTCCATTTCTAGGCACTTAACCAGCTTTAATGAAAAGGTAATTTTACTTTGGAAGCCCACAAAGCACCTTTTTTTGTAATCCGCAATAAAAATTGACCAAATGCCCAAAAACATATCATTGGAAAACTTGTGGTATATCTCTACAATGTAACATTACTCACCACTAAAGAGAAATTAATTAGTTAAGTAATCAACAAATTAGATGAGTTTCAAAATAATTACTCTAAGTGAGATATCAGACAGAGATTCACACCCTCCATACCCAATCATACAAAACTGTGGAAACTGCAAGTTGTCAACGGATAGAATGGATATCTACTGTCTGGAGAAGGAAAGGCTGAAAATTTACACAGAAACATTAGGATTTTTTTTAACTTACAGATACATTCAGTATCTTAATTTCAGTGTTCATTGTTTTAATCTCAGTGATAATTTCATGGGTAGATAGCTATTTCGTGGTGCATCATATTAAACATTTTAGACAAGGTTCATTTAAACTCAGTTATAGCTATAAAATATTAATTCTAGGAGACAAATTAAAATAAGAAATATATTAATACTATAAAGAATTTTCAGAGTAGAAAATGAAATCAAGCCTCTTTTGAGTTCCTTTTATTGTAATACCTCCGTAAACCGCTCCCCACAAGGCAAGCAATATGAATCTATATATAAAGTTATATATATACATGTATGTTTATATGCACACATACATGCATCTTAATGGCTCCCATTTAGACTAACAATAATGGCACAAACCTGGAATAGAAAAAGAAGTGCTTGATATGACAAAAGCCATTTTCTTTCCTGTTGCCCTAAATAGAATATAACTATCTCAACCATGACACACTATGGCAGTAAGCCCCATTTGTTCAAGACACCAAATTCTCGTGTTCGTTCATTGGCTCACTACTGTTTGCCTAGTTCCTTTACCAGTTCTTCTCAGCTGACTGACTGAGTAAATGAACGTGCATTTCTGTCTTAAGCCAAATAGTTTATGTTGTGAGTGGCTGTATCAGCTCTTACTTTAACATACACTTAGGTTCAGCACCGCTGCTCTTCACAGTAACATTCCCAAAGCTCTGAACATTGGTACTGTCTGTCCTGAGCTGAACCTCTACCACTGAAAGGACCCACTCTTCAGTTGATACTCCCAGTGCAGGAGGTGGGGGGATTGGCGAGTGTTTATCATCAACCTGACCTCCTCACTGCAACTCTGTATTCCCGAAAGTCCTCTTTACAGAATGCAGTTCCACAGAGAACATGATACTATCACTTGTCCCCAGGCCTCAGAGATCATCACAGTATGGTACACTGACTGATAAAAAATTCATTTTTATGTACTGGTCCCATCACACCCACCCCACTACTGCATTGAGTTGTTGCTCGTCTTATTTGGTGGGGGGGAGGGCTGCCTGTGTTTGGAGTCGATGGCAATTGATAGCCAGAATTCAGGCTGTGGGTTGGCTAAAGGATACAGAATTCCTCACATCAGGATTTTCCCAGGTCCTCCCAAAATGCCCTTAAATGGTTTCAGGAGCAGATGAAATGAACCCCTGTCAAGTGAATTTTCTCTCCCAGTAAGGCCACCTGCAGTACCAAACCCATCGCACCTGTCTCACAACCTGCATGGAAAGAGGTTGTTTTATTTCTCTTTCTGGGACCATCTGCCATAGATTCTCTTTAAATTTGAAAGCATACTTTCGAGTTCCTCATCTCCTGAAAGTGTAGCTCAAATCAGTGCTTTACAAGCATCCATTCATTCTTCTTACATTTTAATTGCTGGTTTATGCTAGAATGTTGGAAAATGCAAAGTAAACCTAAGAGAAAATGTTAGCTTATTGTGTCTTCCCAGCAAATAGAGAGGGACTATTACAGGGTCTAATAGACTGGGGTGAACATTTTAAACTTGAACGTTCTCAAAGGAAAAGAATGTGAAATATGTCATAGAACCTTGTTGGGAGCATATTGCCATGTTAAAATTATTTATCCTTTCTACTTCACACTTGTGAGTTCATTATGGGTCCCAGTTCATCTTAGAAGCACGGAATTCTAAAGCATCCTATCTTGCTAGATTGTAGTAAGATGACTACAGCAGCACAAGTGTGAATTGCAGAAGACAACTGACCCCTTCCTCCCACTACCAATAATAATTTTGAATATGAAGGATGATGGTACCCATCAAAATAAAACATGGCAAAAAGGTTGTTCCTACTAACATGAATGATTTCCATATAAAAAGGAGTAAAGGCTTAAAATAAATTTATAGACCCATCTGTCATCAGGTAATGCTGTTACTGGAGCCTTTGAGTCACAGAGAGCTATACAAAACACCCAGGCAGCAAGTAAAGGCCTGGGAGGCAGGCAATTTGGGAATTCAGGTTGGTTCTGGCCACCTTAAGAGATGACCACAGCTACACGATCTTTAAGACCTTAGTTATCCAACAAAAACAGTGATAAGATCTGTGTGCATTGTGGGAATGATGTCAAACAAACTTTCCTAAGAACTAAATGCACTATAAACCATTTAAGAAATTCCAGTTACTTTTCAAAAAATTTGGCCCTACTGTAATATTTATCTTAGAAAACACACTTTCTAGTTTCATGATGGGTCAAATATTGCACACAAAAATGCAAAGCTGTCCATTTTTTTTAATGTGTCATCAATTTAATATTTTTAAGTCTTTTTAGTTCATTACAAATCAAGTGCACTCTGTTGGTGTGATTGCCCTATTAAAAGAAAATAACACAAACAAGGAATACCAGAGAAATGAGTGGATTTCTAAAGCACATTTCCACATGTACACACACACACACACACACACACACACACACACACCCATGCACACTAACTCACACACACACACACATGCACACTCACTCACACACACTGCTGTAATCATATACAGGAGCCATGGTATCTCTAGCTGGGCAACTGTATTCTCAACATATGCATGTCAGACCCTATGTGGCCACTAGGTTACAATGAACACTTGATTTCTTTGACTGTTACTCTAAAAGTCAGCCTAACAATAACACCAGGCTTCCTTATACAGAAGCAAAATCATAACACAACAATGTTCCCTGATGAAGCCACACTATGACAGGAGCAGCATCCCTCATTGCCTAATTCCAACACTTGCTCAATCAGTCAGGTCATCCTTCTCATCTGTGTAGGTCAGGCTCTCCTTGACTGTTAGGCTCTGGCTTTATGTCCTCGTTGTAATGAGATTAAATGGAAGTAGATCTATTACAGCATTAATTACTCTTGTATAAAAGAGGCCTTCTAAATTTTGTTCCTAAACATCAACAAATGTTAAGGAGAGATTAAAATACTTGCCATGCTATAGGAGAAGAGGACCTGTTCAGTCCTGATAGGACTTGATGAGCTGGGGTGGAGTGGATGGGAATGGGGGCCTACCTTTTTCTGAGAAATAGGAGCATGGAGGAGAGGGAGGCAGGGTGGGACTGGAAAGTGAGGAGGGATGGAGCTATGACCAGGATGTAAATAAATAAATAAATAAATAAATAAATAAATAAATAAATAAATATATTAATAATGTAAAAGAAGCTTAAAAAGGAGTTGTAAATGTACCTTAATCAGTAAAGAGAATAAATTATTATTTTGAATTTTTGGAAGCTGAGATTGGCATGTTTTAACTTGATGACTAGAAATTAATGAAATTATTCTTTTTTTCTCCCAGGCATAATGTATGGAAATTATACACCAGCTTTTGAAAGCTCATTCCTTATAGTCAAGGGGTAAATACTTTGTAAAGTCAACATTTGAATGCACTGATGAATTAGGTTACCAAGATTAAAAAAAAAAAACCCTCCTTAAAAAACAAAAAAAAAATTTTGAATGGAATTAAATAGTCTAATATGTACACTAAAAGTCATTTAAAGATAAAAGAGATCCTGACGGCAAGTGAAAGAGGTCCTCACTGAGTTCACACTGAACACTGGGTGATGGTCCTTTAGAATGTATATAATAAGCCTGTCCACAGTAGTTAGGAGGTTAAATATGCCTAGCCAAGTGCAGAGAGACTTGGACATCCAGCATGTACAGCAAGGCTCCATAGTCAACCCAATTATTTTCTTCTGGAAGTTTCCTACCATCCCCCAACATTTTCTATTTATAGGTTCCATTCTGTTACTGTTGGCACTTATCTATAGAAAAGTGCTTTTTAAAAATATTTTGACTGGTGCCTTAGTTTGAGCGGGACCTAAGGCACCAGCCAAGGACAATACAGGAGGTAAACTTTAAACCCCTTTCCAGATCTAGCCAATGGTCAGAATATTCTCCACAGTTGAGTGGAGAGTGTGATATGACCTTCTCACGTACTATGGTGCCTCACATTTGACCATGTCCCCTGGAGAGGGAGACCTGGTGGCACTCAGAGGAAGGACAGCAGGTAGCCAAGAAGAGACTTGATACCCTATGAGAATATATAGGGGGAGGTAATCCCCCTCAGGAACAGTCATAGGGGAGGGGAATAATGGGAAAATGGAGGGGGGGAGGAATGGGAGGATACAAGGGATGGGATAAACATTGAGATGTAACAAGAATAAATTAATAAAAAAATCAAAAAAATATTTTGAAAAGATTAACTACTTTACAATAAAATGTCAACATCCACAATTATCTTTGAACCCATGCAAAACCTACTATGGATTGAATTGTGTCCCTAGAAGACACTGGGGCACTTGGCCCTGATGCCTGCAGAAAGGCATTATGTCAATAAGCCATACTCTGACTGGAATACTGATATCCATTCAAGTTAAAATTCTTATGCTGAGATCCAGTTTCTAGCAGAAATTTTTAAAAGCTGAGGCCTTCAGGCAGTAGTTGATGATGAAGGCTCCATTTTTCTGAGGGGATCAAGGTCCTCACAACAGAAGAGGTTTGGAAGAGCATCCTTGTCATCTCAGGTATTTGGGAACATAACAAAAAGGTACCATCTAGGAAACAGAGAGCAAATTTTCCCCAGATCCATAATAGAATGGTGCCTTGACCTTGGACTTCTCGTCATCCACCATGGTTAGAAGCAAATTTCTGTAAACAATTACCATGCCTCAGTTTATTGCTTCAACAGTTGGAATGGACAGGAACCCAATCCATCATTACTGCATCATTATCAAAAGGGGAAAGTCGGACATATGCACAAGGGGGTGGAAGTGGGAGAATGAACCATGAAAAGATGAGATTCAGGATGACCTATGACAAGGATCACCAATGATTACCAAGACCCTGGGGAAAGGAGGAACAATTTCCCCTTCACAGACTGAGAGGGAATCACTCTGCTTTCTCTTTGTCTTAGACTTCAAGGTACAAAACATGAAGCCAAACGAATCCTCTTCTTTAAGCCATCACTTTGTGGTGTTCATTAATGCAGCCCCAGCAAGCTAGTACACCTGCCAAAGGCCAGCCAAATCATGTGCACCCATGAAAAGCACTATGAAGTCTGAAAATTCTTCTCGTGCTCTCTTCTACACTTTCTATAATTATGTACCCAAAATATACCAGTCTGTCTCCATGAACTGCACACAACTATCATCTTTCTTCCTAGATCTGCTGTCTCGTTAGAGAGGGTACTGCACAGCATAGCTACTCAGAACCCTTGAGTCAACTAAGTTAACGTCAGGGTTGGCTAACTGATAGGATGTACCAGTAGGTACTCTGGATCCTGGGCTAATAAAAGAAGGCAACTTTTTTTTTTTGCAAGGAGGGTTGTTCCATTCCTCTTCCAGGGATTCATTCTGTGCTCTTTGCCATAATGTCTGATAAAGCACATTTTAATATATATTAAATATGTTTATATATATATTAATTTTGTCACAATGAAATGCTGATGTTAAAAATGTATAAATGAACATGATCTATTAAGTTTGATGTGTTGAAGGAAATGACAACTTACATCTCAAACACATTTGTTCTCAATCCATAATTTTGTTAGCTTCTCCCCTCCCAGTCCAACATGAGCCTACAGGGTCAGACTTAGTCTTATCTCCTTTCTTCCTTTCCCAGGTAGTAACCGTACTGGTTGACTACATGTAAGTGAATATTATAATGCATAGTTTTAGAAGAATGGGAAAAAATAAAGGCCCTGGTTCCTCTCGTTAGTATGTCTAACGTTTGATGGTCTCCCAAGGGTTATTTCTTCCCCCAAATAATTTATAATGAAAAAGCAAGTCTGAATCAAAATAAACCTATGAGTGATTTATCAATGAGGAGGAAAAATCTGTCTGCGTCTTCTGATTTCACGTTTCAAATGTCCAAGAGGTGTGTTTCTTCAAACTATAGATTCGGTGGGCTTATAATTTAGTATTCAAGAATACAGCCATATTCTCAGAGCAATATAAGTAACTTGAAATGATAAGATTCCACCTTCTAGGCAATGGTAAGAACCTTACCAAAAGGCTTATGGAAATAATATATTATTTGACCTATATTGTTAGTGTAGAAATTCTAATACTCTAAAATTCTTTCTGTCTTGCTTCGCAGGAAAAATCCAGGTTCAAGACTAAAACCAAATCTCTTTAGTTGCCATGGTGGCTCATCACCTCAAGCAGCCTGGTAAACTGTGGTGGGGGATCTCTGATCCTTTGCTTTAATCAATGGTGAGAATCCTGCAAGAACCTTTTGCAATTCCAGCAACTTGAACCATCCCATGTGGTCTGTACCCTCCAGCTTTATTTCCCAAAGTTCCTGCAAGCAGCTGCCCTGAGTCAGGAGAGAATCAGAGGCCATAGATAGCTAGATACCTAGACTAGGTATATACCTAGTTATATAGCTAGTATATAATAGTATATACCTAGTTACAGCCTAGCTCATGAGCTGCACATTTAATGACCAAAATCCTCCCATGAAATGCAGTCTTGGAGTTTTGTTGTAAGATTGACAAATTCTTTTTAGACCTTCTGCAGCTCCTTTCTGGTAAGGACATTTAAATACCTAAGATATATAGACTAAATATTCTCCCCCAGATATATATATATATATCATATATATATATCATGTATTTTTATTAAAGTTTAGAGACTAGAATTATAACAATTATCCTCTTACATTTTTCTCCAAATTTTCTAATGTATGTTACTACTCTTTCAAATACATGGCCTTTTAAGAAATTATTGCTACATACACAGACACATAACACACACATTGCTACTGCTAAATATATAAATAAACATGCTATATACATATGATGTTACTTAAATGTACATGTTTTAAGGCTGACCATTTCTCCTGCTCTTAGCATTCCTTAGTTGCTTGATATGCTTAATTGAAGCTAATATAAAACAACTTACTGGTCCACCAGATTATAAACACACACACATGCACACACACACACACACACCTCTAAGTTGATAATGATACTGAAAGCCTGTGTTACTGGCTTATATGCTGTTTAGGCTATATTATGATTTTTTAAAAGTCGGTTCCTCATATTTACGTTTAAAAAGTTATATTTCAAAGCCTAATGTGTGGATTCCTTCTTGAGCCTATCTCTGTTGGTATTGCTTGACATATAATACTGTTTGTGATATACCACTGTATGCATAGGGATTATCAGAATATATCCTAAATGTTAAGTGAGATACCTAACTTATCTCAAAGAATCAGTTTGCAGAGCATGGTCATCGAACACTAATGTATCTTATTTTCATCCCAAGTCTTTGCCATCATGTGTATTTTATATCACAGCCCTTGCCACATCAACTAGTCATATACAAAGTGCTCACCTGACCTCTGTTAGGTACCATGATGGACAGTGCAGATAGAGGATGACACAACGCCAGTCTCTTTCAACACCCTTTCTTTAACTACTAACGGGAATTTATGCAGTTCTAATTAACCTATATGTGGCTCTGTTTTTATTATAAAAATGAGTCCATTAAAATTAGATTGGGTACTCTGTATAGTATACTTACTGAACTTACTGAACATACACCATGCCTTGTATCTTGACCTAATATCAATAATATGAAGTATCAATGTTCCTTACTACGTCATCATTATCATTACTATTTTAATGTGTTATGGCAGAGTTTACTGAGAAAATCCACTGTAAAAGTTGGATTTGGATGACACTGAAACTCGACAAAAGCAAACAACTTCTAAGTCTTTAAGAGCATAAAGGAAGTAGAAGGTTTCAATGTGGTAAAGTTCATGGATGTCAGGTCCAGGGGCACCAATAAACTAAGCAGTGTACTGTGCTCTTTCCAGTAAGTTCTGATAATGCTGAACTAAGCCCATTTTCAAATTGGTTTGGAAGAGTTTATCAAACTAGAACTGGAAATGAATTTCCTGGCTACTGACCCCTCCCCTTACCATTTTGCCACCCCTGTCACCCCACGGTCTGGGTTGTTTCCAATTTTCCTAATCGGCCTCCTCTACAGGTTAACAGTTTCTATTTCCTCAGAAATCTAGCTTACTCATGACCCTATCACTTATTTGGCCTAACAATGATCTTCCACTCTGAATCTTATTTCATGAAAAGAACAGTTTCATTTTGTTTTTTTCTTTAAACATTCAAACTGTCCTTTAGAGTAAACTCCATACTAAAATGTACAATAATAAAATGCATAATTATTTAATTTATAATATGGAGACATTAAAAATAAACATTAATTTGTAACCAGCATCTCTATCAAGAGATAAAATATCACCAGTTCCCCAGAAGCCTAGAGACTTCTTTTGGCATACTAAATACCATGTCTCCATACATACCCAATAGTATGACTTCAAGCACCAAAGATTAACTGCCTGTGTTTTGGAACTTTATATACATAAAGCCATAATCATATATTATTTTACACTAACTGATTTTGTTTAGTATTATGATTCTTAAGATTTAATTATGTTGCTGCATGTTATGAATCTTTTATTTTTACTTCTCTTAACATACTTTTACAAATGTATGGTAAAATTATGGAAATGTTTAAGTATTAGCTTTCACAGGTCTATTGTATTATTTGAAATGAGTGTGTAGTATTCCATCACAGAGTGAAGTCATATGGACCCTTATACATTTATTGTGGCAATGTTGTACTGGTTGATATAATACAGACTCTTATACGCATGCAATAAATACACTTTAGACAAAACTGGCACACTGTAAGGATCAAATAGAAGCACAAATAAAACAAATGTCAGAAAAAAAGAAATGAAATAAAATACATATGGATAATACAGACTTTGAGTGAAGATATTTCCTTCCTAATTTTCATATTTAAAGTTTCTCTGCCTGTCAGCTCTCCACCATATACAAACCTTGTGTGTGAGTTCTTCTCTCTAGTTAACACTATGTAAAAGTCATTGCCAGAATTCTCAAGGGAAGGGAGTTGGTGTTGGCAAACAGTAATTTTATTTAGTGACAGAAGCTACTAGGAAGCCTTCTTAATGTTAAGATTCCTGAGTAGACTATGAAATATTAGCATATACAGGTTTCTAGAACAGACAAGAGCAGCAAGTGTAGGATGCGTGATCAGTCTTATAGCTCTATAAGGACTTCTGATGCTCAATACTGGAAATTGTGGTACACTAAGAAGTCCATAGACTCTGAGATATGAAAGACATGAGACAAGTCATTATTCTATCATTTAAAATTTTGTGATTTTTGATTTTATCCTATTATCTTTTTTCCCATATTTTCCTAGTCAAAGAGCAAGAGGGCTAAGGATCAATACTCAATGATGGAGTTGGGGTAACATAAAAAAATCTCAATGACCCTCAGCAAGGAATGGAATTATGCCCAGTTCTGTAGTGATACCAACATGATATCAATGTGGGCAGCTCAGAATGAACTATTGCAGCAAAGATGATGACCAGTTAAGTTCCAAGGGATCAGAAGAGTGAGGTTTGGTGTATTTGGCTTGTAGTTCCAAGGACTAATACAAGCAAAGAATATTTGAAGCATGTAATCCAGACACAAGATAGCCTGTTCCCGACACATTAGCAAAGTGCTGTGTGCATTTATTTAGAGAATACAATAGGATTTAAGATCTTTGAGGGATACTGAAGTGTTGAGGTTATCTGTCCATGCTGTCTCCAATGGTGTGGGTTCGTTATTGTTTTGGTTTATCATACACATGACGAGAAACAGTTCTATAACTTTTGAACCAACTGTCCACCAACATCCATCCAAGTATGTGAAGTGTTTACAAGCTTGCCCATATGCTAGTTATTCCTACAGATACATGAATCTCTTTTGGTACCCTGGGCTACTTCCAAACAGTATTGGATTTTCAATATTTGAGGCTATGATAACTGAGCTTTGATAACCATGGTGGTGAAGTCGGTTTTCAAAGACATAAATTTCTTGTCTGAGAGCTTGTTTTTCAAACACAAATCAAACAGTCCAAAATCATATCTAAATCCCTTCCATTACAATTTATGTCACCTATACACCATTTAAAATCATTCCAGACAAGCAGGGGCACATTTCTTGCCCCCAGAGTCCTTGCAATTGTTCGAATTAGCCAATATTAAGGCTGGTTACAATGCCTTATCTGGTCCTTCCCACAGAAACAGCAATACATGTTGCTGGCAATGATCCCTTCCTCCTTTCCTTTGCCTCTATAATAGCCCTAGTCTTGCTCACATGGTCTCATATGGTGTGGTGTGCCCCTGACCATGGTTCTAAAGCACATTATATTCTCAGTAACAATTATTTCACAATTAGAAAATAAACAATAGAAAGAATGAGTAGTAAACAATTATTCATGAACATAGGTTATTACAGTAAATATTTCCAAAGAATTACGTATCATTTCAAAGACAAAAATAATTCAAAGTTTGGGGAGATATGCTCTTCTAAGGCAAGAAAGATACTGTTCTACCAATTTCTATTAAAATAAGTTATAAAGAATTCACATCATAGAGAGTAAGGGACTAGAGGAGCAGGGTGGTTCTTCACACACTGACTAGATGGTGGGGAGGGAAAGGGAAGACCAACAAGGGAAGGGGAGGGAAGAGCTAGCCAAGGGAAGGAATATGGGGAGTGACAGCTAAAACTAAGGGACATTTAAGGAATCCTATGGAAACCTAATGCAATAGAATCTTACTAAAACATATATGAAGGTAAGCTAAATGAAATTGCCAAATAACAGTGAAGATAGAGGCCCAGCTGGAAATCTCTCTTTTCCAAATGAAGCTGCAGACACTCTGCACATTACCAGAGTAGAAAAGTGAACACCAACCCACCTACAAATCATTTGATCTACAATGATGTCCTGACTGCAGGATATGCTGGTACATTAGTGGCACAAGGCTTATGGGAGAACCAAGAAATACCTGATTTGAATTTAGGCCTACTCCCTAAGACAGAACCCAAACACAAAGCTGCTTTGGTGGCCAAGAACTGAGAATAGACAGGCCAGGGACCAAGGGCAAAATTAATACTCCTGAGTTGCTAAGAGAATGTAGCAATAAAATTACTCCCAAGACATTCTGCTGTTCTCATTTATGTGTGCCTTGCTTGGCTATCATCAGAGAAGCCTCCTCCTACAACAGATGGAAAGAAACACAGAGAACCAGAACCAGACATTATACAGAAAGTAAGACACCGTATAACACTCAGCCTTAAAAGGTATGTCTCCGCCACATTCCCCAACACACCAGGTTTCAGGGAATTCAGAAGAAGAGGAGCTGGAAAAAAATGTAAGAGCTAGAAGGGATGGAGGACATCAATGCCTTCTAGACACGACTCAGAGACTGTGGCACTACACATTGGACCTGCTTGAGTATGCCCCAGTGGTGGACTTAAAGTTGAAAGAAAAGGTGGACACATGCCCCCATCCCTAATCCGGAAGCTATGTCAAATTGACAGTCCTTTCAAATGAAAAATTAGTTTTTTCCAAGAGAGTCTCACTGTGGAAACAAACCACACTTAAAAGTGGACCACCTGTCCAGCAGTAGATGGCCAACACAAAATGAACTCAACAGAACCTTTGGCGGTTCTTTCTTCTTTGTCCCATAACTAAGTCATGTTAAGTTAGAGGTTTTGTTGCTGTTTAGGGTTTTTTTTTTTTTCTTAAATTTTTAAATTTAAAAATTTGTTTACCTTACAGGCATTTGTGTTTATACTAAGTGTATTCATGGTTTCCAGTGTTGTGTTTTTCTGATTCCTCTGGGTGCAAATATATATGTCTCCATATCTACATGCATTTGTGCATTTTCTTTTGCTATTTTTCATGTTTAGTTGTCTTGTTCTATTCTAAATTGTTCATTTTATTTTATTTTATTATTATTCCTTAGGTACATGTTTATTTTCTAACAAGAGACAGAAGAGAATGGATTTGGATGGACAAGGATACGGAAAGGAACTGAGAGGAATTGGGGGGACTGTAATGCGACTATATTATATGAAAAACATCTATTTTCAATAAAAAATTTTCAAAGATTCACCTCCGAGAGCTGGAGAGATGGCTCAATAGTTAAAAGTGTTTATTGTGCTTTAGAAGACCAAAGCTTGGTTCCCCAAGCCCTTATAAATCAACTGAAGCCTCTTATAACTCCAGGTCCCGTGTATCTGACGTCCTCAGCTAGTCTTTATTGGCATCTGGACACGTTTTGCATACACACACACACACACACACACACACACACAGAGAGAGAGAGAGAGAGAGAGAGAGAGAGAGAGAGAGAGAGAGAGAGAGAGAGAGAGAGAGAGAAGCAAAATAAAAAATTTTTAATTTTTTATTATTAATTTATTCTTGTTACATCTCAATGGTTATCCCATCCCTTGTGTCCTCCCATTCTTCCCTCCCTCCCCCTTTCCCCTTATTTCCCTCCCCTATGACTGTTCCTGAGGGGGATTACCTCCCCCTGTATATGCTCATAGGGTATCAAGTCTCTTCTTGGTAACCTGCTGTCCTTCCTCTGAGTGCCACCAGGTCTACCCCTCCAGGGGACATGGTCAAATGTGAGGCACCAGAGTTCATGTGAAAGTCAGTCCCCACTCTCCACTCAACTGTGGAGAATGTTCTGACCATTGGCTAGATCTGGGTAGGGGTTTATGGATAATGAAACTGTGGTACATATACAGTATGGAATACTACTCAGCTATTAAAAACAAGGAATTCCCGAAATTTGTGGATAAATGGATTGAGCTAGAAATGATCATAATGAGTGAGTTAACCCAGAAGCAGAAAGACTTAAATGGTATATACTCACTTATATCTGCACACTAGCCCAAGGGACATGTCCCACAAAAGCCTTCACTTACCAGGAAACTGGGACAGAGGGGAGGACATCCTATTGGGACTCTAGATGAGAGAAGCATGGGAGAATAGCAAAGTAGAAGGATCCAGAGGGTCCTAGAAACCTACAAGTAGAACATTATGATAGGCAGATTTGGGCCCAGGGGTCATGCTCAAACTAAGGCACCAGCCAAGGACAAAATAAAAATTTTTATAGCAAAGAAACAAAACAAAACACATACAATAACCAAAGAAAATAGAGTTTGCCTCTAAGCTAGACTGAGACTGATGATGAACAGATGCTTGCCAGCAAAGCTTAGTGGACTTTCCCCTGCATTCTAAAGCAGACAGTACTCTAGATTTCTTTTCATCTACAAGCATGATGTTCACAAATGACAGAAGCCAGCTAGAGGGATGGCTACAAATGAGTAAATAGGAAACCTGTGGAAGACTTTTAGGAAGTGGGATGTGACTATGACAAGGTGGTTTAGAGAACAAGCCACCTGAATAGAAGACAAAAAAAAATATAGTGGTGTCAGAGAGATATTAGAGACAGTTGCTGGAGTGGCTCTAGAAAAGAGGAATAGCTGTATTTCCATTAATGAAAATGACTTGAAGCAGTGTACAAAATGTAACATTTGGCATATGGTACATGTTACTTTCTAAAGTACCAGAAGTAAAGTAACATGGCTCTTTCTAGCCAGTCACCAGGAAATGACTGTCAGATGTAAGTCCCATGTACTAAGCAATAATGATAGAACCATTTTCTGCTTTCAAGGAAAGAAAATTTTTAATTGATTCATTTAAATTTGAATTATCTAAAGTATATTTTGAATTTGGATCTCGTGCCAATCAAATATATTTGGAATAAGGACAGACTGAAGAGAGCATAAGAGGGCAGAGAGATAAAGAGGAAGAGGAGGTTTAAAAACATCCCTTTACTAGAAGTAGGGGAAGCTTTTTAGGGGAATTTAAGATGGGATGAGGAGAAAGGTGGGCAAAGGTGAAAAGGAAGAAACTAGGCCAACAAGTCCCTCCCTCTTCTGGAATCTCTCTGCTGAAGATCACAGCTGTTCTAGCTCAGGGACCTTCCCTTCCTATTGAAAAAGTGAGCAGAACAGCTGGATTTCTCCCACTTGCAGGAAATGTATTTTTTGTTTGTTTTATCCTCAGTCTGGTGTAAAAGTCCAAACAGTAGAAATTGTAGGTAGTGCCAGCCCCTTCACCTGGTATTTCCTGAAAAGTAATCAGTGTTTACTGAATCATCTGGCCCTGTTAAACTTGGCTCTGTCCACAGAGAAACCCACAGCCAGAGGACTTTATCACACACACACACACACACACACACACACACACACACACACACACATACACGCACACACACACGCACACACGGGCGCACGCTGTGTGCACAAGTATTTAGCAGCTACCAAGCTGTCAAATTTGCATCTCACCTTTGCCCAAATCATGAGACTAATTACAAAGCCTAGTACATTCAAAGAATCACACCATGATACTAGAACGATTGATATGTCTTACCCGAATTTAAAGAAAGAATAAGAAAATTCAGCTGAATTGGCTTTATCAAATTTTCATGGCTGTTAGAGATACAAATTTGATGCACATAGAAAAACGTTGTTGTGGATATTTCTGCTCAAATCATGTCTACTGCATAAACTTCACTTGCAATACTTCACAGAAGACTGTTAGAACTATATTGAAAGTCAAATACAAACTTCCTTAAATATGTTTAGTTATCTAACTATGAAGATTAAACTGATTTATTTATGGTATGTTTTCTAGAAAATTTAGAGAAGAAAGCAGGCTGTGGAGCTACATCTGGAAATAGGTTTTAGATGAGGAAAGACCAACCTTAGAGATGAATACAAAAGTGCAGTGTGAGGTCTGAAGCACACAGCAAGCAGGCAGCTAAATCATTGCTTATAAAGACTACTATATAAGCACTTACAATGTAAGGCCTACTCACAAAATGAAAACAGCAGAAAGCATGTGAATGTGGACATTGACAAATGAAGCTGAGAGCTGCTGCAGGACATTGGATTCTTCCTTGTGGTCTTTCCCACTGGGTAGGAAGGAAGAGTAGATCCAGGCAATGTCCATCTGCGATCATGTCAGCAGGTTAGTGCAGAATAATGCTATCTTCATTCAGAGATGTGAGACAAAGGCTGTGAGGGGAACTGATGCAGATAGCAAACATACATCCTTGATTGCCATTGGCATAGTCTGCTCTTTCTCTTCATCTCCTGTCCCAGTCTTGAGGAAGATAAAAGGGAGCATATTCATCCATCCACTGGCATGAACCCAAACAGTAGATGATACAGGACTTCCATACATTACCAGCCGAGCAAATGCAGAAACGCCAACCAAGGAGGAGAAGCAAAGACAGAAGGAAGAAGATCAGGTGAAACTGGAAGAAGAGGAGGAGGAGGAGGAACAGAGGCAGGAGGAGGTTGTGGTGGCCACCGTGGCACACAAGGAGCTCAAAATCAAACAGAAGAAACAAGATAAATTTAAAATACGAGAATTGTCAAAAAAAAAAAAAAAAAAAAAAAAAAAGGAACAGAACCTGTAGTGACAAGAAAGAGGCCCCCACTATTTAAGCTGGGAAGATTCAGTGCAGATATTGAACAGTGTGCCATTGGCTTCTCTCTATCCAGGTTCCAATGTCTGAGCATCTCAAGTGGCCTCTCCAAGGAGCAACCATGATGTATTGAGTTCCAAACGTAAAGCTTCTGTGACTTTATTACCTTTGTCATTGACCTTTATTTAACCCAAGCATTAAAGCCAGTAACTAGAAAACACCTAAAAAAGAATTTATTTAATATAGGATTGTCCTTGAAAGTCCTGAGGCTCCTGTCCACTATAGTATGGAAGCTATAAAGTAGAAAGGACTTGGAAAGATGAAATGTGATGCCTATGCTTTCTGGTTTAACCAACACTGAGTCATTTTGCAGGAGGCAGAGAGAGCACAGCAGGTGAATGGTGGGGGGGGCGCACACGGTGTGTGCTTGGTATTCTGCACTCTATGGACCTGTACTAAATAACCCATGAGCCTTCTCTTTCACCATTGCATCCTGCATGTTCCACTCCAGGATTTTTGCCCTCTTCCTCGCCTCCATATCAATGTACATTTTACTCCTGTATAGAGCTTTTTGCCCTGCTTCTCTCATTACTTCCACAAAACTGGAAACATAGTATTCAGACCTGAGACTTGCATGAAGTGGAAGCTTCTCCTTGTGTTCTATGACACAACAACTTTCTTGGACGGGAGCATTCCATTGTCTATGGTTGTAGACAACAGACACAGGGAAACCTCCACTGCATGAACTGCCACCCAGTGTTCCAGTTCCACAGTCAGATTTTTACATTACAACTTCCAGGGAATTTTGTTGTCACTTTGGGCCCCACGCTATGAAAGAATTTGGAGGATGTAGCACAGTGAGACTGCAGTCAGTCTGGACCCGGACTGAGCAGACAACAGAGCCATTTGGACTATGTAGACTATATATGAGCCTGAGAACATCATATATAACCAAGTGTGGGCTTGGTATAAGCAGGTTGCCAGCCTCATCACTGTATAGTGATCCAAACAGATACTTATTGTTATAGTTTGCATGAAACACTCCCCCCCCCATGTGCTCCCAGGGAGTGGCACTATTGGGAGCTGTGGCCTTGTTGGAGGAAATGCTTCACTGTGGTGTGAATTTTAGGGTTTCAGAAGTTTTCCCTGCTGCCCCCTGACCCAAAGGTTTGACTCTCAGCTACCTCACCAATTCCTTGTCTGCCTGCATATCACCATGCTCTCACCATGATGCTAATAATAGAATAAACCTGTGAACGTTAAGCCAGCCCCAGTGAAATACTTTCCTTTATAAAAGCTGTCATAGTCATGTCTCTTCACAGCAATAGATACCCTAAGACACCTATGCAGTCGCTAGATTGAAGTCACCTTGGAATCTTTTAATGGTGTCTATTAATTAAACATTCTTAAACTTTACAACTATAGTGAGGGCATATTTTATGTCGTAAATACTAACAGAATGCCTGTAAATAAATCATCACAAAAGAGGAAATGGAATAAGAAAATGGTGGAATGGGGTGTATCCACCGTGTGGAAGAATGAGCAAAAGCTCCCCCTCTTTCAGTATCCCCTGATATGCACAGCCATCACCACCTGAGAAAAACTTCACAAAGTGGGTATTCTGAATGAGCCCAGCAATTATGATGAACCTACAGAGATGAACACAAAGTCTGGATTTGCTGCTGTTCCGGTGGATGGCAACAGAAGGCAGGGGTGAGTATGTGTATGTGTGTATGTCTATGTTCAATGAGCTGAAACATCAAAACATTCAATTTTCTTATACAAAGGTTTGTTTCTGTTCAAGTCAAATAGCCATTGATCACGTTACAAGAGGTAGATAGCATACAGTAAGCATGGAAGTCAACTTTGCAAAGAAATAGCCATTGTGCCAAACTTAAAATAAGTAGCTCACAGTCAGAGGAAAATCCATCCACGTAAACAAGCCCACAGCCACTGCTGGCAGAGGTACCATTTGGAAAGAGAAATGGGATACCTAGGGACTGTTTTAATACTTCTTTTCTGAAAAGCAAAATGGCACCAGGATCCCTAAGGCCATAGAAATGACAGCCCGTCTTTGCTAACAATGGCTCAAAAGACAACTTCATTTTAGGAGAAAACACCAGAGTAAAGAGAACTGTCAAAGCACAATGTATTAGGAGCCCTCCCTTCTCAGCTCCACAGCTCTCCTTCCAGCATCTTCCAGAGTTGTCAGGAGAGGGTATTACCATCTTAGTTTTCAGCACAATATCTATGTATGCCTAAGCTGATACACATGCTTTGGTGACAGAAGTGCTACTGACTTGTTTCCTTGGAGAAAACATTCCTCTTTATAACACTGGAAATTTCCTGCAAATGCACATGTCAGCTGGTGATCCTAAGGCATCAGTTCTTTAGGCAATTCACATTCCATCCTCAGTTCCACAGCTGAGGAAACCCCGTGCAATTCTGTGAAACAAATATTCTCAGGACCAGGGCATGCAACATGAATAAGAAAAGGAAGAATCATGAGCACAGGGCTATGTGAACACACTGTTGAGTGTGTGTGCACTAGGAAGAGTGGGGCCTGAGGACTTCAGCCAAGTGCACTTACATATCTATAAACACATGGTAGGAGGATGCAGTCTTGTCTTTCTGTTGGTGAGTGTCCATAGCTGCTCTGTAATAACATGGTGGATGGAGCTGAGGAGTTGAAGCAAGCCCTACACAATATAAATATTTGCCTACCTGTGTTCTCTCTCTTGTGAGAGAGAAAAGGAAATACAGCAAGTAATACTATATCATTTGTTATGTAATAAAAATAAAAATTAAATTACAAATTAAGTAATGCCCCAAATTAATATTTAAGTCTGTTCGTTTTTGTTTTTGTTTTGTTTTGTTTTTTGATTTTCTAATCTTCTAAAGCAGCCTTTAAACTGATATAAGAAGAGGTTTTTAGTCTTTTATTGCATTGTATAAATAGTGGTGTGTTATTCTATGGGAGGCCAGCAGCCTATGCTAACAGCACATAGATGAGGAATGCAGCTTGGGTATCTTCTGTGTTTAGAATTCTGCTGGAGTAGCAGATTTTAAGGTGCATATTTCAGGGCAAGTAGCCCTGAGCAGGTGTGTAGCCTTGTACACTGTTAGGGTAGCATACATTCTACCCTAAAAGTGATAGTGCAGTGAACCAGAGCCAACTGGGATCTTTCCCAGGAAGTAAATTGGAGACCAGGAGTAGAATAGAAGTATTGACAACATACAGAAATGCCTGAGCAACAAACGAAAATAAGACAAAGCAAAAACAAGAGCAGGGGAGACACGCCCAGTAGTTGTCCAACCCAAAGAAATATCCATAGAGAATTCTTCCCAAGACACTACAGGAGGGCTGTCTCATCCTTGCAGTCTCACCCTCATGCCATCCCAGACTTTATGTTTCATAGTTTCTTCTGAGTGCATGACTCAATGTCCCCAATGTTTGCTTTACTTTCTTTAGAGAAACATTTCAGAGAGCTTGAAAGGTGAACAGCTTCCTGAAGGCTTCTAATCATTCAGCACCCCACATTTACATCTAAGATGAGGGGACCCCTTTAAGATACAAAATGAAATTACTTTATGCTAAGCTGTAAACTCTCTGAGGAATAGAATGCTCCCAAGGTGCCAGAAGTCTGTACTCCTGGGTGATACAGTCAGCTGGTGTCATTTAGTCATCACTCAATAATTTGGAGCCAATACTATGCTTGAAATAAATGTAACTTCTAGCTTTTAGTTAGACCCTTTTTTATATAATGCCATCTGAATGGCTACCCTGACTGCTCTGGCTCTTTCAAATGCACGGGCAGCCTGGCCCTGCTTTATCCAGCCACCTGCAATAGTTTTGTTAGTCTGGCTAGGCCTCTCATCAGGCACACACTGTTGGCTTCTCTCTGGGAAAGCCTGCAGCAATAGATGAGGTCGCCAGTTCAAGCTGCAGGTTCTTCACATTCAAAGCTGCCGAGGTACTCAGGGTCTCTGATCTAATCGCAAGGAAGGATTTAGTTTTCTTGTTGATCCATAGCTCATAAATTACCACACCATGATCTTCTATTGATGGATGGGATCTGATGTTGGCTAGTAAGAAGTGATAATTTCTACCTCAGGAACAGGCTTATTTTTCTGCTACTGAGCCTTACGACAGGGTGTGTCACTAAAATGTGTTGTGCCCTGGTCCACTTGTGTGTAGCCATGGCTGAGAGAAAAGGCATTGGTTACAATAATAGGGGCAACCAGAACAGGATCGCCTTTTGAGCATTTACATTAGAAAGCTCTTAGATACCATGTCACTTATCCCTTAAGACATTTCTCAGATCATTATCAACAAGAGTTGCACAATAAGAATTTAGGACACAGTGATGTGAACTACGTCTAAATTTAAATTCATTTACATTCACAGAAATAGTAAGTGGTCACATAGGCCTGACTATATAGCCTATGTTTTAAACTTTTGTCTATCTGGGAGAAAAAAAAAATGGTTTGTAGAAGAATGCTAATTTAGAGCATGGCTGTTCTGGCAAGAGATCACATCCAAAGACCTTCTAGGTCTATGTGATCCAGCTGGAAAGAGATCACATCCAAGGACCTTCTAGGTCTGTGTGATCCAGCTGGAATTCAAACATGCCTTTAATTAAGGAGGCAGAGCAAAGAGCTCTGAGTTTAAGGCTAGCCTGGTATAGAGGCATATCAAGTATGTCTGGTATACCTGGTAAAGAAAAGCCTATGTCAATTCATGGAGGTACATGCCTTTAATCCCAAAGGAAGGTAAAGTTAGTTTGTAGGAGAAAACACTCATGTTTGAAAGTGGTATCTATTGAGTGACAAAAAAGGTGATGAACCAGAGAAGATTTGACAGAGTAGAATATGCCCAACTCTCATGAGAAAAGAGAGGAAAGGGAAACTGCTTAAGAGGCAGTTTTACAGAGAGAGAGAGGAGGCAGTTTTTACCAGGACAGTGATAGAGAGATGGGTTGCAGAGAGAGAACTCTGGGAAAGATGGAACAGGCCAGAAAATGAGAAGAATCCAGAAGATTAGAACAGATTGCTGAGTTAGTTTGTGGCCAAGCAGAGCAATTCTGGGCTGAGAGAGAAGCCAGATTGAATAAGTCAGCTAGGAGAAGAGTTTAAGCTAAAACAGGTGAGTTGAACCAGGCAGCATAGAGCTTAGAAAGAACAAGTAAGTGTGAGCTCATTAAGCAATAAGTCACAGAGACTAAAATATTCTAGGCCTAGGTTAGATTGTACAGAGGCTAGAAGCTTCCAAGACTAGGCCTAGGTTAGTAGAAGGAGGAAGTAAGTCTTTCAGACAAAAATTGAGCAAGGAAAATAAAAATTACCTTTAAAGCAATGTGTTCTCATACTTCTGTAGCTGGAAAGTCAGTACCTTACCAGATCAAGAATGTTACAGTAGATGAGATAAGAAATGAAATAATACTTTGCGGAATCAAAGAGATGTTAAGTTCAAATATCAATTCTATTTTAAATGCTAAACTTGAGGAAGAGCTTTAGCCTTCTAGGTTCTGTACCATTACCCAGAAAATAGGGTGCTGATGATTACAGTCAGAGTTTTATAAGCACAGAACAATTTTTTAAAATTATGTAGGTTTCAGTGCTGTATTTGACACATGATCCTCCATCATTTCAAAAATGGCATTGTTCTTTTCCCTTTCTTTCATGAAGATATAAGGAAAGTATATGAACTTTTTTAACCTTAATCTTCTTAATCTTATAAAAAGCCTCAGAAAAGGCAAAAACAGATTTTTTTTTTTTTCTGAACTGCCCAACACATAAGATTCCTCTTTGGAAAGCCTGGAAGGCACAAAACATCAGAGAACAGTTTGGATCCATTAAGATTGATGGGATCAGTTTCACAAAGCTTAATCTGACTCCTCAGGATGCCCTTCAGCTTTCTCTAGGAAAGCAAGTGTCACACGGATATATATTTGTCTAGAACGATGATGTCCTGATTGTACCATCACTCTCTGAGACTCTAGGTGTGCACAAACTCTCCGTATCATTCTCACCATGCTTGATAGGGTTGTGTTCCTGACAGGACCTCTAAAGAGGAGACCAAAAAGCCGTTTCACAAAATGTTCTCAAATTTGATCCCAAATCATGAGTTTATTCAGAAAGACAGGACTGGCTAGAGACATAGCTCCCATAAGATAGACACCAAAAAAAAAAAAAAAAAAAGAGCCAGATGAGGAATATAGCTACTTGGTTCAGATAGTTTTAATGGCAGCCCACTTGCAAAGTCACTATTGATTCTCAAGCTTTCATCTGTAGACTCGTCAAGGAAAACTTACTCAGTAGATCTTCAACAAGGCCACCTAAGGAAACAGAGTCAAATAGTCCAGGAGAAGAATTCCAGCACTTAAAGTGGACTTTTTAAAAATGAGTACTCAAGATGAGGTTCATATCCAGAGAAAACCTGTACAAATATTTAAATTTTGGAATAAAATATAGAGTTCATCATAATGCTTAATGTTTATTCTAAAATAAATACACTTCCTGTCTGTGAAAGTGTTTGTGTTTCTGTTTCATGGACTATCAATAGCTATTATGAATGTCCAGATCTCCTGAATATTTCTTAACAAGAACCCAGTAGAAACCTAGATGAAAATCTCAAACATTTAAAATATCCTTATGTCTGGGTGTGATGGCACACACCTATAATCCCAGCTCTCTAGAGGCAGAGGCGGGCTGATGTCTCTGAGATCAAGAACAGCTTAGTCTACAAAATGAGTGCAGGACAGCCAGGACTACATCAAAAATCCCTGTCTAAAGAGAAAATAAGTAAATAAACAAATAAAAAACCCTTTTGTCTTATTGAACCCTATTTCAATAAAACTGAGAATGCATTTGGGAGACAATAAAAATTAAGACTGAATGTCTTTAATATTCAAATGATACAGATGTGTTCTAGTTACTGAGATATCTTGATTGGTCAATTACTTACATAAGACAAGGCTGTATTACATCAAAAACAAGAAGATTTATTTTAAAAAACAGGAATTTATTTATTAGCTTGGAATGATTTTAATGGTACAATATAGCATATTCAAAATTGAAATATCAGAAGAAAAGGAGAACAAAAGAAACACTTTCAAATAATGGCATCTGAGAACTATAAAGTTCACAAATGGCAGCCTTCCATACCATGTACTGCACTGTTTCAATCTCACGGCATGTTAGAAAAAGGTAAATTTATGGTCACTGAAAATGATCAGGTGGTTGTCAGGGTTTTGGAGTCTGATCAAATGGAAAGTTGAGCACAGAAGACATTTAGGGAAGAGTATATATATATATATTAGTATCTGAAGTCAAGATAAAGAATTTCATCTTTATCTTAGTTGTGGTTTCAAACAAGTACTTTAATTAATGTATCAGTAAGTACATTTTTCAACATTCAGAAACCAAACTGTCGCAATCGTCTTAGCCTAAGTCTACTGCACTGAGTTTTAATTGATTTTCCATCAACATTTCTTTACTTTGCTAGATGTAGCCCAGGTCTCCACACCACTGTTTGGCGAGATGCTTCTACAGCCTTTCTGTTTTGACAGATTTCTTTGGCCTTCTTTGTTTAATGGTTTCAACAGTTTTTAAAAATTTATTATAATTTATTCAGATTACGTCTGGACGGTCATCCCCTCTCTTGAATCCTTGTATTCCTACCCTATCTGCCTCCCCTACACTTCTAACAGACAGGGACCCCCCCACCATATGACCACAGCCTATCAGGTCTCATCTGGATAGCCTGCATCCCCTTCTACTGTGTGCCCACCAGGCCTCCCTACCAAGGAACCAGAGTTCGTGTCAGAAGCAGTCCCAGCTTCCCACACAGCAGTGGAGAATGAGCTGTCCATTGGCTAGATATGAATAGGGGGACTAAGGCTCTGCGTTCAGGTTTTGAAATTTTTATGAGTACTGATTGAGCACTTTGTAGAATGCTTCTAATACTTCTCTTATGGTTTGATTTGTGTAATTATTACTAAAAGAGAAACATTGAGCTAAAGCACTATTTTAGGTATCAGGAGTTGTGTCTTCTGCCTGTAATGCTTGCACTTGCAAGGTGGAGGCAAAATTCAAAGGCCAGACTTGGCTACATAAGGTGTTTACAAACATACTGAGCTATGAGAAACCATGTCTTAAAATACCAACAGAAAGACTGTTCTGTTACATTTAAGTATCAGTATAGTTTACCAATGTTAAGGTAAACATTGGTCATGTAACCTCAACTAGTACCTGTCAGGTTACTCAATGGTAAATTTACCCCATTTTTCTTTGTTTATACAGCATGGTGTATAGAAAAACCAGGTCACTGTGTGAACCTCACAATTAGTGTAGGGAGCTAATATCCCACTCTTTAAAGATAAGAAGGCTATATAAATTATTCAGAAAAAAACACCAAAATATTATTCAGAACGTTTCTGCATGGAAATTTCCTCTTCTCTACCTTTAATGGATAATTTAGTTATTTAACTTGTATCACGGTCAAATCAACTTTTCTAAATATAATCTAAACCTTTTTTATTATTTTTACTCGAGTTATTGTGATTTTTAGCAATTTAGAACTCTTTCTGCTGTCTTCCTGGATGGGTTTACACGGCCATACTTTCATGATTAAGTTTATTTACCCCATTATTTATTACTGTGGAGTACTTCCTTTCTTCCCAGCACTGTAGATACCCCAAGCTCATCCACAGTCCTACAGTCAACTGTGTCTCGAGGGAAATCAGTGTTCTCATACTAATTATTAAAGAATATTAGAAACACCAATCTGGCTCCTAGGTGTTCTCATGGTTATTAGAGTATCACTGTGTCTAGGTTATTTCAATTCACTATGCCAGCATCTGCACATATGTAAATTATCCCATACATATCTCTTACTACTGTATGCATAAAAATGTGTACATTTCTCCATGTGTAAATATCAGTGTATATGTCAACATGAGTTCCTATCACTGTATCCAAAATGATATATTATTATGTATATTATTCTGGTTTCTTCTTCTGACCCATTTGTAGCTTGTCACTTAAATGAGCCTGACCACCACAAACTACACTTGTGCCCTAATTTTTAAAAATTATACTATAAATATGTAATAGCATCAGAATTCTTATTTCACACCTCTGAGAAAAATAAGTATTATTAAGATACTGAAGTATATTCCCTTTATTTACCACTATTAGGATTTTTAGTATAGACTGTAATTTCAAAGCCACTAAGATCAGCATTATTGTGTCATATCCTCTGTTGTTTTTCACATATACACACTGTGATGTTTTTTACATTGCATATTTCATGTGAGAATTCTCTAGTAGGTTAAATTATTACTTGAATTGGTACACATTGAAAGTCTGCTCTACTCTGTATATCTCTACATATTCTGGAAAATGCATATGCTTCAGCATTAAGTACCATATGACTTCAGATGCTAACATTTATACTCTGCCATTAAAGTCTTCTGTGCTTAACATTCCATTTGACCACACCCCAAAACCCCGACAACCGCTTCATCATTTTTAGTGACCATAAATTTGGCTGCTTCCAACATTTTATGAGATTGAAACAGTAAAGTGCACGGTATAGGTGGCTGTCGTTTATGGATTTTATGATTTTCTGATGTCTTTATTTTAAAATGTTTCTCTTGTTTTCCTTTTCTTCTGATATTCCAATTTTGGTTATGTTAAATTGTACCACTAACATCATTCCAAGTTATTAAACACTCTTCCGTTCTCCTTCCTTTTAGTTTTGGGAAATTCTGTTTAACTTACCTTGAAGCTCTAAAATTCATGTCTTGGTCATGTAGAATCTACTGGTAAGACCATTTTGTTACAATGCTTTTATTTTCTAGCATTTCCTGGTGAGCTTTTCTTAGAACTTCCTACTCTGCCTGAATTACCATTGGGTTTTCTTGTACATGGTATTTTTTTATTTTTCACTGAAAGTCCTGAGCATTTTAACCATGCTTAAATTGCCTGTTTGACCATTTCAGTATCCAAGCCATGTTGAGATTTTGTTATCTTATGTCCTTTGTCTCTTTTTCTCCCTTCTCTTTTGAAATGTTGTGTAACTTTTTGTTGAAAGCACGCATATTGTATCATACAATCTTCATTAAATAAATAGTGGTTACACTATAAGAATTTATGATAACCTTGTTATGAACTAGCCTTTACTTAATGTTTCTTATTCCTATTTGGCCAGAGATAAGGGATTTCTCTAGTGTTGCTTTCAAATATTCAGATGATTTGGGGCTTCTGTAACCACCGTTTGTCATAAACAGTGTGCTTCTTGCAGCATTTTTAGTTATATCGTACTGTGGAGCTTTAGTTATCTGGCAGTAATAAACATAGGAGGGATTCTCTCTAACCTTATTTTCAAATTTCAATATTTCAGTAGTTTGTGCCTCTAGCCCATCAAGTCTGTAGTTTCTTCCTTTGCAAAAGAAAAGCTGAAGAGGCATAGAGAGGGGGGCTATGGCCTAAGTTCTCTTTAGAGAAAAACCTTTTTCTAGAGATGGCTAAGGAGTACTTCCCAATGAAACATTTCTCCCATCCCTGACACACAGGATCATTCTAAAATCTTCCCCTTAAAAACCAAGTGAAGTACTCCCAAAGGCCCCTGGAAACCACCGCACATGCTTTGGTGGTTACATGCACGGAGTTACAGCATTTTAGGCTATATTCCTGGGGCCCCTCCCTCTCACACTCACTCACACTAACTGGTCATAATAATGTGTGTGTGTGTGTGTGTGTGTGTGTGTGTGTGTGTGTGTGTGTGTGTGTGAGAGAGAGAGAGAGAGAGAGAGAGAGAGAGAGAGAGAGAGAGAGAGAGAGAGAGAGAGGGAGAGAGAGAGAGAGAGAGAGAACTGTGACAGTTTGGTCGTCCTCCTCCTGTCCAGGTGGTGGCTTAAACAAACTCAGATGGCTAGTGGCTGAGTCCAACAAAAACCACCAGCTATCAGATTCATAGACTACACTGCTCCCCACACACCACATTAGTTTGCTCATTTCACTTGGATGTCACTCAATTTACATGTGACAGAGAATATCACTCCATAGCCAGACCACCACACCAGCAGTGGCCCCAAAAGATGAGAGGAATGTTATGTGGATTCTTTATACATTGAATTAGAAGCTGGAGTTTACCTTATATCGATGTTCAAATAATTATTTTCACTTTGTCTTTAGACATATCTCTGGATTGAATACCGATATGTACATTTTCTTCTGTTTTCACTATCTCAAGACAACAATTGCAAGAATTTATGTTTTCATATTGTCAACATTAAATTTCCTAGAAGTCAAGTTCAAATCTGAGCAAACATTCATGAGAGGCTTGAGGAGTCGAAGTACAGTCATATGTGCTGAAGTGGGTGTTAATGCAATTTATGATATTCTTCACTACATTTTAAATTGCAGATATTTCAGTTCAAATTTCTAAAGGCTAGAATTGCATAGGCTGTGGCGTGTGCTGATTGCTTTCCTTTTAGCATCTAATGATTGTTTGTATATCCAGGCCTTCTCTGCCTTAAAGATCATCTGAGAAAAAAAACCCACTAAAATTGCAAGATGCAAGTACCTAGGTTGTCTTAGAAGTTTCAGTCATGATAAAAGGGCAGCCCATTCACTTTGCCTCAGTAGACTCCCTTATCACATGTGTCTGCAAAATACCTTTGCTCTTCACACACCAAATTAGTTTGCTCCTTTCACTTTGATGTCACTCAGTTCAATTGATACAGAGAATACCACTCCATAGCCAGAAGACCACAGCAGCAGTAGTCCTCAAAAGAAGCTGCTTTGTTTTTCTGAAGGAGATTGCTATCAACTGTCAGTTTTGGGGTTTGTATTAAAGCACTTAGATGTACAAGATGTGGTGAGTGGTCTGCGTGTGACAAACAGAGGTGACTTTGTTTTGTCATTTAGGTACATTTCCCATTCTGAAACTGCTTCAGGAAATTGGCGATGGTTCCACTTTATTTTTCACTTTTAGCAAATGAATACACACACACACACACACACACACACACACACACACACACACACACATATACACAAATACACTTGACCATAAGATGCAACTAGTCAACCAATGACTAGTTGAATGTCATTGTGCCCATCTGAAAAAAGTGCCTTCAGGGACCTATAACCAGAAGATTACTAGACAAAGTAAAGGATATTCCGTTGAACTAGAAGATAAACAATGCTTAGTGTTTGGTATGAGTATGGTTCGCTCAGTTCCCCTTTCCATCTACTAGAATTTTTTTTTACCTAAGAATATATATTGAGAGAATTGTTTATTACAGTGCCCTCGGGGAAAAGAATTTCAGCACGTGAAGAAGTCCCCGGGCTGTGGAAAAGAGAACCCTGTGTAACATGTCATTGTCTTGTCACGTGATTGGCAAGATTGGTAGGTTATATTGGCCAACTAGTTTGTTTTTTTTTTTTTTTATTTTAGATGCTGCAAATATCATACTTACACAACGTGATTCCAACTAATTCCCAAAACCAACTGTGTCACTATTTCTTTATGTATTGTGAAATTATGTGAGCCTCAGAATAATCCCAAGGAGCCACACATGGACTACACAAATTCCCAGGTAAAATTCCCATTCCATCTGGAGCATTTACAAACTACAGCTGTGACAACAACATTCTCTATGGGACAGCAGGTACTACATCAAGAGAGTCAGACCCACAGTGGGGAAAGGAAGACTGCAAAATACTCCATGGTCCAGGTCTCCCCATCAGCATCATGCAGGATGTCAAACCCAGAAGATTCATGATGGTAACATGCTTCTTTAAGCAACCTTCTTGTATCAGGCACAGTCATAAATGTTATGTATTTAATATTTTATTTACCCTTTAAAACCATCTTGGAATTTGTGAATTTGTGACACGTTTACAAAGAAACAAGTCTCAGAGAGGTGAAAATTCTGGCTGACAGTTTTCTGGTAAGGGTGGCACTGAACTGAGATTCAAACTCAGAGCTGTCTGAAGGCAAAGCCCTTCGTTCTTCCCAGACACTCCTCATCACCTTCTCCTAATGTCTGGCATGCCTAGCATGTGGAAATGAAAAGTTACGTATTTATGAAACCTTCTCTTCAATGTGTAATTGTGCCAAGTTAAACAGCTCAGCTATTTACTTCGTAAGCCTGTCATTGGTGATTAGAGCATATTTCATGGAGAAAAAAAATATCAACTTTCAGTTTCTCATTTCTGTAGAATGCTAAAAATGGCCAGAGAAAAATACAAGTGTAAATTCTTCCATTTCAACCCAATATAACAAGAGTTGAGCTGATCTCAAGTGAAGGTCTGATTGGCAGATATATGTAGGGGTTGTTTCCACCAGAGGTAGTCCATGAGGGCATCAAAGGATGCATATTGTTAGTGTTTTAGAGCCCAAATCTAAAATTCAAGGTCCTTCAATGTTAGTGTTGTTTGGGTGCTTACTGTAGGAGCAGGCATGTGAGCCAGCTATGACTGCAAACCACTGCAAAGAAAATTAAGTTCTAGGACTAGCAAAGGAGTGAATAGTTTGAAAGAAGATAGGTGCATCTATCAGGTAAAGGGAAACAACTGTGGCTTGAGGGACTGGTGTTATAGATTGCCACCTAGTACAGACTAACTAAGAAGCTAGCCATCCATTCAAGGCTCTGCACAGAGGAAGGAAAGTACCTGCCTTAAATTAGGTGAACCTAGGTAGAATGACATTTCTTCTTTTATTTATTTATTTTTTTCCCTGTCACAGTTTGTGGAGCCTTCTGATTAGATATGGCTGCTTGCTTGGGTGATGATGTCACACTCTCAAGAGAGTTGCTAAGATAGCAGTGGAGTCAGTAAGGGTCAGCCCTAAGCTCAGTCCACCACTTGGTGTTCTGGAATGGGGACTGTGCTGTAGGTACACTTATTAAGGAATCAAGAATTTCACTCTAATTATTTTGGTTCTCCTCCAGTGGGCTAATATTAAGCCCACATTTAATTTTCTCCCATCTTATCAAATTCCTTACTGACAAAGTCTTTTAAAGCTCAATTAATTCAGCAATATAATTACATTCCTGAAGAACTATGTAAATCTCAGGGCCATGGAAATGGAGACTTTCTCAAAGCTCTCACAGACAGACTGGACCGTTTGGCAAAAGAAATTCCAAATGTGTTTCCATGGGGGCGAGTAGGATTTCTGATAGTGCAATGAATGTGCTTGGTTTAAATTGGCATCTTTAAATGTCACCATTGGGATTCTTATACTGAACATTCATGGTTAACGTGTATATGTCTATTCATGTCCCTGAATGGGAAAAATTTCCCTACTACAAGGTAGATGATCTATGTGACAGGTGTTGTACAAACCTTACTTATGCACTCTTTTTTTCAAAGTGAGAACAGATAAATTTATTTACTTATCTATTAAAAAGATGAACTGAGCTTGACCATTCAGTCTTTTGGCTTCATCATCTATGGCAATTAGGTACCTGGGGTGTAGAACTGGAAAGAGTTTGGGTCAGGGGAACCACAGTACTGTAATTTTATTCATGTCAGAGCAATAAATGTTTATTCAGTGTATACAAATTTAAGTATGACAAAGTTAGAAATGCACTTATATCTTCTCTAATACCTATGATAAAAATTATTACCAACTTGTTTCAGGCTTACTGAATATCATTTGAATTCCAGATTCAACCTACATTGTATGCATACATTAACTTTAAAAAGATGTGGATTGTCATATAGGAGATTTATATTGATTTATCAAATTAGTCAGTATCCATCCTAGAAATTTATGTTTGCACCTTTTTTTCTTTTAGAAGTTCAGGAAGATTAATTTAATTATATTATTAGCATATGGATTAGAAGATGTATATTATATTTAATGTTTAAAGATATTTAAGTTTTCAAGTAAAATATATAAAATTTGATTGTTTTTGTAACCTATTTTATTTCAAGTCTGTAGTTCTGTAACTGGCAATTTCACTACCTGATTTGTATGACATGCATATTCAGTTATGAAAAATGAGAACATATTGGGTAGGAGGGCCTCCCCATCAGAGGTATAGGTGAGGGGAATAGGCAGAAGAGGGAGGGAGGCTGGGAATGGTAAGATAAGGGGGAGGGGGTAATAATTTGGATGTAATGTGAATAAATTATAATCAATAAAATATACACTTAAAATGAAAATATAGACCATCTAATTTCATTTTTTGATATATAGAACATGGAAGATGTGGCTCTTTTCCTCACACTGAGAAAAAAGCTGAATAAAGTGAACATCTGAAAATCCTTAGTGCCTGTAAGTAATTGAGGCTGTAGCACAGACTGCTGCTTTGAAAATGGAGAGGTGGTGAATAGCTTGAAAGAAAGCCACTGCTTGATTCAGTCAGAAGTCAGAAATACCAGCTAGCCATTGGATCAGAATGTGGCCCACTTTAAAAGACAAAAATCTTCTGGGGCCTAGCTTTAAAATACCCCCTCAGTCCTGTCTGGAGTTTCCAATAGCTCATGATAAAGATCAGAGAAAACCCCCAATCTCTCTGGCAGGCAAGAGGGAAAATCCCCACTGAAAATATTTGAAGAATTGTTCCTTCTCCTTAAAGACTTCCCTTACATAAAAGAACCATCCCAGAGTGCAGGTGCCTTAAGGGACGGCTGTCTATTGCTTCATCCGAACAGAGGAAAGATCCCTCTAAACTCTGTGAATCCAAGGGTGTATGTGGGAGGAGGGACGTGGAAAGCACTGGGGGAGAAATGAGCTCAAAGTACTAAAGCACTGATTACACAGCCAGGGCACACTTCTGATACAGCAACAGAAAAGCTCCCTGGAGGAGGAGGAAAACTGTTTCTGGTGAAGATGACGGACTCTCTAGTCTGAGAAGAGAATTCTACCTGAGAGGGTCGCTGTCCTGGCCAAGAGACTATGTGGGACACCCTGCCATAGTGACAGTTCTATTGGTTTTTTTTTTTTTTTTTTTTTTCTGTCATACCCTATGGAGCCTCCAGGGGAGATAACTCATTAAAGACAATATTCAGGGCCCTGGCGATATGACTTAACAGTTTAGAGAGCTTGCTGTACAATTACAAGGACTAGAGTTCAGGACGCAGTATCCATATAGAAACCTAGGTGGGCTTCAGAAACACCTGTAACTTCTGATCCTCAGGATTTGACACTTCAATCTACAGGTAGATGTGCACACATAGACACACACACACACACACACACACACACACACACACACACACACACACACACCAACGCATGCATGCACCAGCTAAATTGTCAAAATAACATACAGATGATATAAGGTACATGAAAGATTGTTCAGAATCACGTCATTCAGGAACTGAAAATTCAAATGACAAAGTGAGAGTAGTACAACATATTAGAATTACTAAAATCTAACTAATATAGAGCAGACCGGATCTCTCAGTTATTTTCACAGATGTAAAATAATATGTACATTTACTCTACACTCAAACGATTCTCTCAGGGTTATTCAATTTGTTCCACACTTACACCCCACCCAAAATTTTTCATGTGAATGTTTATAGCAGCTTTATTTATAGGCACTCAGATCTCTGAACAGGTGAGGTGTCCTTTTATTAGGCCAAATAGATAAATTGTGGATCATCCAAACAGTGGACTATTATGCATCTATGCAAAGAAATGAGCTATCATGCCAAGAAAAGACAAAGAGTATTTAAAATTTTTAAATTTTATTATAATTTATTCAGACTACATCTGGATTTTTATCCCCTTGGTTGTATCTTCCCCTCCCCACCCACCCTCCCTCCCTCTTTTGCTCTAATCCCCTCCCCTGGACCTCTGACAGAAAGGGACCTCCTCCCCTTCCATATGACCACAGGCTATCAGATCTCATCCCTATAGCCTGCTTCCCCTTACTCTGTGTGTCTGCTGGGTCTGGCCTCTCCACCAAGCGAAAGTGATCCAATCAGAGGCACCAGGGTTCATGTCAGAGGCAGGTTCATGTCCCACTCCCCCAACAACCGTGGAGAATGAGCAGTCTATTGGCTATATCTGAACAAGGGGCCTAGGTTCACTGTATACATTGTCCTTGGTTGGTACAACAGAACAAAGAGAATTCTTAAGGATAATTCCGTAGTTATATAAGTAATTATGGAAAGGCATTGTATTTTGTGAATCCAAGTATATAGCATTTTAGAGAAGGCAAAAATCATAGCTAGATTAGATGTTTCTGAGGTTGAGTAGCGTTCTGAAGCGAGTCTTATATCTGTTAACCTATTCTGTAGGATATTATAATAGTGGATGAACAACATACTGCTTTGGTCAATACCCATAGAACTTTCACATTAAAAACTAATGCAAGCGCCAGTGAGATGGCCCAGTGGGTAAAGGCAACCTGATTTCAATCTTCCAAATACACAATGTAGAAGATTAAAACCAAGTCCTACAAGTCATCGTCTGACCACCAGACATGTGCTAGAGGAGCACACACACACAGTTTATTTCAATGAATTCTAATATAAACTGTGAACCTCAGTTACTGGTAATAATGTGCTTATATGGACTTTCCACCATGCAACCTGTTAATAAGAGAGAAAACTGGGGGAAGGGTGCAGGTATGTGCAGGAAATATATACGTCTTATTCAGTTTAATGCTTATCTAATACTTTTCAAAAAGTCAAGTCTATTAATTTTTCAAAGGTCCATGTCACATGCTTTAGAGTTATTTAAAGATTCATAACTCTAAATTAAACAAGCATAAAAGAAATCCTAATTGCCCTTGGTTGTTCTCATTGTAACAGCTGTGTTCATCCTTATGTTGGTCCCTCTGATCCATGATACATGGGAGGTTTGGGAGGATAACCCAGCACCCTATCTAAAAGAATGGCAATCACTTCTGTAAAAAGAATTATTCCTGCCTCCCTTTAATATACATTTTTTTTTTTGTCAGTCAATTTACCCTGGAAAAGTTGAAATGCCTGTTGACCTGCTGATTCCTTCATGATGAAATGGCAGGGGATAGAATCTGCTCATCACCAACACTTGAGTGACCCTGGCATTTCAAGGGAAGATGACAGCTTGCTGTATATACTGCTCTTTCAAATGCCCATGTCAAGTGCTACCATGCACTATTGCATCAAAGCCAAGAACTCATTTCTCCACATGGAAGTTCTCTCTAGGAGGAAAGAATTGTGACAAATAAGCAATGGAGATCATCTGCCTAGCAGCTAACAGTGTAACAATGTTTGGTGCCATACTAGCATGGAGGAAGAAGGGCATGGCAATCTGGTCATTCTCAAATGTGAGGCCAGAGAAGACTCTGGGCCAGAGCTGCTGGGCTCGTGAGAGGAGCTGAAGTCACTTAAGGCATGGCTCTTGGAGATGTTGCCTCCTCTATTGCTTCATTTCCTCTTCACTTCAACAGTTCACGTTCCTAAAAGCAATCTGAATCTTCCTAGGAGTCCATCAAAATAACATCCTGTCACCTCACTGAACAGAGAGCGTGCAGGACTGGAGCTGAGCTGTGTGTTGCTGCTTTCTCTTACTCTCTTCCCGCTTTCCCTGGAATGAAGGCATGCAGAAAGGTTTGCAGGTAAACAGCGTGGAGCCAGTGTGGGTGTGCTCATTTTAGCACATTGATTACCATTTTATTTCAAGGTTGAGGAGCAATTACCACTAATGAACAACATGATACTTTACAGCCATAAATCACCAGTTGCTTGGCTTCACCATTTAACGCAGTGAAGCGGAGCTGTTTTGTTGCAGATCTTGGCAGGTCTCTGTGCTTCTTCCTTTGGGTCAAGGTGTACTGAAATAAAAGGGGCCCACTGAGAGTTTCTACTGTGAATAATTTGGATTCCATGATACAAATCAGAGGAGTCTCGGAACACCCGTTGTCCCAGGGCTCATGTCCTGCTCATTATGGCAATATTGTCCTGGTCTAGATAGATTGATGCCTAGATAGAATCTTGAGACAATAAGACATCATGAAATTTAAATTGAAATATGTTCAGAGGAAAAAATGGCTTGTCAGTGATAACATGATTAACGTTTTCTAAATGTTTTCTCCTCTTTGTACATAATTCAGCATAATGATAAAATACAACCCAGGTCCATCCTTCTTCTTAAACGGATTTTTTTTTTTCTAGAAAATGTGGGATACAGAAACTCAAAGGTCATTAAAGAAGATAAACAAAAGCCTTCAAAAGACAGAACAAAACTTGGGTCTTTGTCAGAACCATGTGAAGGAGTGAATGCTGTCCTACCCAGGGGATGAGGGCAGGAAAATAATGACTTTCCTGTGTATAATTAGGTACCATGAGTCCCTTATAGCACATTGCAGAAAACATTATAAATTACAGTCAATGTAAAGTTATCTGAGTAAGTACCCTCATCATTCTCAATTATTTGAGCAAGAGAGAGCATTTTTGATCCTTCCACTAAATAGAAACTACAGCAGTTCTTGGGCTCTATTCATTGTTAGGACTCCTAGCCAACAAGTCTTCTCTACTGTTTTCACTGAAGTTCAGCTTGTCAGCAGGTAAATGCTCATAATTTACTGCCAGAACCAAACTAGTGTGTTCTTTACAGCATCTTAAACAGAATTATTTTAGAAAATCTCCAGGTGTAAAATTTCTATTTTGTGAACTTGAAGTTACATTCTAGTTTCTCAATTTTCTAGAAAATTTAATTAACTGCTAGTTTTGATGAGGTTAAAATTGGGCATTCTATTGGAGTCTTTTCTTTTCTGAAATCTGCTCACATTTTGATAAATATTTTGTTAATTAACTTATATATTGCTTCTCTGGTTTCCTGTAGGCTATTAAGAAGAATTAACCTGTTCTAGAAAGATGGCTCAGTGGTTAAGAGCACTTGTTGCTCTTCCAGTGGTCATGAGGTTATTTATGTATACGTGTTAATATACATAAATAAACAAAATTTTCAAAAAGAAGAGTTAACTTAAGGAAAGTGATATTACTTTGTCATAAATAAAGGTCTGTTTCTTAAGATGATGTTTGTGCTTCGATATACTTCGGACTTTTGGTATTTTTCTTATTGCTATTGAATATGATATACATGCAATGTAAATTATATAATATATTGTTGATAGACAAAGCATTTATTTCCCTCACAAATATTCTGCTTTTTTCATTTTGTTTTTTCGAAATAGGGTTTGTCTTGTATAGATCTAGTTACCCTGAACTCACTCTGTAGACAAGGCTGGCCTCAATCCCACAGATCCACCTTCCTCTGACCCCCAATTGCTGGCATGAAAGGCAGGTGCTACCACACCGAGCCACTAATGTTTATTACGTGCTAATTATAGATAGATGATAGATAGATAGATAGATAGATAGATAGATAGATAGATATTTATGCACTGTATATAAATATAGTGTAAGTCAGAACTGAGCTCTTATTTTAAGGTTGTGGACTCTATGTCTTCAAAGAAAATACACAGAAATGTGAAATGCTTTAAATGTGTATTGACCAACTGGGCAGTTGAAAGCTTTGATGCTTAGCTGTACCTGACATATAGTAGGTATGATACCTTGGGATGGGTATTTTCCTCCCTTAAGCCTGAAGCCTGATCTCATCATTTGTAGGGTCAAATGTAAACCTTTTCTTTGGAAAGATATTTTTCATACATGGCATCTATGTGGCTTCTCAAGAGCAGGGTTTCATGTTTACAACCATGATAAAGCATGTTATAAGCTCTGATAAAGATGCATGTTTTTTTTTTAAACTGGAAAAACAACAGAGATGCTAGTGCAAGGCCAGAGGCAGAATTTTCCATTAGGAGGCTACCAAAAAGTGAGATTTGTAAGCTGTTATTTCACTCAGAAAGAACAACTTAACAAATGGTTCAGGACAATGTCTCAGTGATGGTCAAGGCATCATGCCATCAAAAGCAAACTGAGAACCAATTTTGATAGACAATGCAATCAGAGGGAAAAAAAAACAGACTTTCATGTGCTTGACAGAAGTAATAATTTAACAAAAAATAAATATTAAAACAAGTAAGAATATAAACCAGTTCATTCAAGTTAAAACTACAGGTGTGTGTGTGTGTGTGTGTGTGTGTGTGTGTGTGTGTGTGTGTCAAGAAGGCATGAGGGTTATTTAAAGTTCCCAGATCTATGACTTGCATCTGTGGAATGGGAAGAATTATCAGGGAATTCCTAGGAAAAAATCCTCACAACATTGAAGTAAGCATAATGTATTGCTTCAGGTCTGTGTGAAAGACTGCATAGTAAGTACCATATACCTTCTGAGCACAGCCAGCCAATGAGGCAGGGTAGCTATGCAGCATGCACACACTACTTATAAAATCAACATAACTAAAATCCCCCTTTTGACAGCTAACGTGGTGCTAAGGCTGAGGCTTTTTAGAGATGGAAGGGGAGCATGGAAACATTAGGAAGCAATACAAGACAGTCCTCTGTTAAACAGAATTATGTTTCACCTAAAACTGACTCTATACATATTTCGCTTAGCCTAATAGTGTCTGTGCCTAGTGAGCTGTAACTACGTTGTAACCTCTGTACCAAGGGCCAGAGTCACACTCAACTTATGTATGAAGCCACAGTAGCCACAGAAGATCAAATTATAAATGAAATCACTTACAAATTGTTTCTTTCATTCTAAAATCACATAGTAGAACAGACCCCCAAATAGTTTGAGCATTGTGTCCAATGCAGGTGTCTATAGAAAGATAAAAGGTGACACCCAGTGAGTGGAGATGTGACATGAAGACACCCTGATTGGTACAGCCTGAGTTTCTCCTATTATAAGATATCTTTTCCATTTGACTCTTTTTTTCTGCTCCCAATTCACAAAGGGCAAAATAGAGTAACCATCTTCAGTGCTGAGTGGTTTATTAGTACCCCTGGTACAATAAAGAGGTGGTGTCATTACTACTTAAACATCTGTCATACCTGAAATTTTAGAAACTCTACTTAGTGTAGTGTATAAAAGACAACAGAACAGTTAAGAAACAAACTAATAATGTAAAGTCTCAGGTTTGAGTGAGGCAGGGATATGTAAAAAATATGAGATAAAAAGTTTATTACCAACTTCACTGCTTTTTCTGATACCTCATCTTTATAGCATATGTAAATACATTCAGGTGCATGTTTAAATATGTATACATATGTACATGTAAAATAATATAACATCTACAGGTAAATAACTGACTCTATATGTGACATATTAAACAGATATCCTGACAGAACATTACTGGTGTTATGGTTTGAATATGAAATATACCTCACAGGCTTATATGTTTGAACATGTGGTACCCAGCTGTTGGTATGGTTGGGATTGTTGTTGAACCTTTAGGGGGTGAAGCCTCACTGGAAGATGTAGGTCGCTGAGGTTTTACATCATAGCCTACATCCTGTTTGTTCTTTGCTGAGTGTGGATGCAATGTTACTGAATACCTTTTTCTCCTGCCACCATACATTTCTGGCCTACTAGCACGTCTTCCTCATCACAATGGATTGGATCTCATCTGGACTTCTAAGTGAGGAACCATCCCTTAAGCTGCTTTTGTCCTGGCAACAGGGAAAAAACTAAGACAACTAGAAATACCTGAATATGTGTTCTTTGTTTAATTATTCACCAATCCATCTGTGCATTCAGTTACTTAACATAAACAGAAAAAGCCTAAAAGGAAGTAAAAAACTAGTATATAAAGTCTACTTTAAGGTTTACCTTTAACAAAAACAAGTATCATTTTTGGAATATGCAAATTAGTAAAATATAATATTCTAAATCTGACAGAATCGATGCCAGGTCTGTGAGTGTGACTATGTGTACCACAGCCAGGGTCTTTCATAATCTTAAAGTTTCAGCCATCTGCTCTTCTGTTTGGCTTTATACCTTTGTGTTCAGGTCAGAGACGGTGCTTAAGTACTCTCCACCTGCTCTGTGGGCATCAGCCTGCTGATGATTGGCTATGTGCTACTGAAAATGATTAAAGGGCCCATTACTCTTGTAGAAAAGAATTCTCTAAATTTGGTGGCAGTAGAATTAAAAGCCCTTTGTGCTGAGAGAAATACAAGCATTCTGAAAATGAAGAAGCCTTTGGGTATTCATGTAGGAAATCTTCCAGTTGTTACCTTTCCATTTCTGTCCTTTGGGCCTCGCATCACCCAGCATCCAGCCTCATTTCCTACCTCTCTTAAGCTGGGTTCCCTCATCTCCTCTTTACCTGATGTGGGGAAACGCCAGATCCTCTAAGGAGTGTCACATAACCTTCAGGGATGTTTTGGGCCCAACCCTATCCCATTAAGAAACCTGTTCAGTGTGCACCTGGGGATTCCTGGAAATATGCCCCCCATGCTAACGAGATGTTTTGGTACCTTAACTTTCAACCAATGACCTTTACCCACACCTCTAACAATACCTGGAGGTCTTTCTCCACTCCCAGGCTTCTCATAGGATAATTAGGTACTATGTTTCCCTTCTTATGATAGGACTACATGTAAGTGACGTATCCCTGGCACTCTCAGCTCCAGTGAATCAAACACACTCACTAGGGAAACCCTCCTACTGCCCAATGTCCCAGAATCATTAAATAAACTGTCATTCATTCACTCCATTGCTTCACCAGGATCATCGGAAACTTGTCAATTATTCTGGGGAAAGAAGAGATCCCCCTGTCCCTTAAGAATTCCTCACTGGATTCCTGAGCTCAACTTCTGGTTAGACAGCCACATGCTTCCACCATGCCCTAGTGTGTCAGCTCAGATGCACCTTCATTGTTTCATTTTGTGTTCATTAAACCAGATGCAGGGAGAGCATGGTAACACAACTCCTTCAGGACTAGCACTCAGAGTTCCTTATCAGAAGTTAAAAGGGAATTTTAACCCAACCTCTGTGAGCTAAAGATTAGATATTCAAAAGACTTTACTTTGACTATTAGAACTCACAGATCCAATATAAAGCCCTCATACATAAATGTATACACACCCTCTTCTTTTATGCCAGAGATAGAAAAAGATAAGATCACTTAGATCATTGTCCAAATAATGTGCTGCTTTTATCAGATGGCATTCAGCTCAAGCTCATCCATAAAGCCTTAGAATTCCACAGCAAGAGACAAGTCAAGGCTGAGGCCCAAAGCTTCTGCTCTTTCTTTTCTTGCTCAGGATTCATCTGGGGCATCGTGGACCTGAATTTTGTCTGTTCATTTTTACATCTATGTGTTTCTCATTTCATCCCTTGAACTCTGAAACATCTCAACTGCTCTTGAGAAACCATAAGCTGTGGGAAGGAGAGTGATCTGAAGAGACCCTGTATCCATCACAAAGCCAGGGAAGCATAAGACACTGTATTATGTGTATCTGGCAGGCCTTCCGGAGTAAAAGCCTAAACGATGTTTGGCATTTCCCATTTGCTCAATATTTTAGTTGGACTCAGAAAAGTTTCAGTTGTAGATCACAGGTTATGCATGAGGGCGTGAAGGAATAAGGAAGGAACTGGTGTGTGAAACGTGTTGGTTAAGAATACACTAATATGGGAATCACCACTGTGAACATCTGGCAACTATTCTTAGGGAATTATCTATGGACTACCTGAGCAGTGCTGGAGCTATGTGATGAGAATTCTGAAAACTTTTGAGAAAGCAAGACAAGAATTGTGATCACTGTTCCTTCAGAATATGGGTATGTTCCTAGATTGTGTGTTTTCATGCCTGTCCCAGATATAGTAAATAGATGTGGGTTTACTTTATATTATCCATCATATCACTTTTATTAATTAATTTTTTCCAAGCTTGCCCTATCATTGAGATTGTATATAGCTTGACGTCTCATGAACCTTCCTTAGATGACCTTGCTTATTTCCAGGCAGGGCTTGTCCTTAAGCTCTATGCAGCTTGAACTCATGTGAACTTTGCTCAAGTGACTTCGTTTAACACGCAAGAAATGCGTGTCTGATGCTCTAAAGTGAAGTTAGCTATTACACAAGACTTTTGTTCATCTCATGTTTAGGTTTATTTCTCCCAGGCTCACACTGCCAACTAGAGCAATCACACCTGGCTTGGCCACTCTTCAGGCACTAAAGTTCGCATGTTTCTGGCTTTTCATGAATGAAGACAAAACAATCCAGTGAGCTAGAAAAGGGAATGTGTCATGGTGAGGGAGCAGACAGAGGCCTGAAGTCCTCTGCCTTTTTACATACAGTGCCATCGTTGTCATTGCATCACCATCCCACCACCATTTATTTATCTGCTTCAAGCTATCATATCATATTTTAATCATTAGAGAATATCATTGTAAGTTATTGCTGTTTTGAGACAGTGTCTCACACTGTAGCCCAGGCTGTCTGGGATCTCACTACATAGCCTAAGCTGATCTCAAAGTTGTGAGCACCTCTTGTCCCTACCTCCCTAGTACTGAGGTCATACCATTAGCCGCAACACACAGGGAGGAAAAAAATCTCTTCTCCCATGACCTTGCACATTAGGACATCTTCATACCTCCCAAAACTCCACTGGCTCAAGAAATTACGCAGTCCAAACTAAAGATGCAAATGTCTTCTTTGTGGGATTTTTCAGATCATGTTCCAGAAGAATAGTGGGCAATGCTGTATATTCAATAATGAACAGTGCGCATTTCCTTGCATCTGGACTCTTATCCACCTGACAAAATGTAACAGTTAGACTTGCCTGTATCACAATCACTCTATTACAGATTAAGAACATCTATTTGTTTCTTAAACACCACATAACACTGGCCAAATTTCAAATTCTGAAACAAGATTTCATAACGTCCAAATGCTTCTCATCATGTGAGGAGCATTTACACAATCACACAATTACGCATTCACCAACATTTCAAATGCTGCTCTGCTGAACTTAAATAAAGATTTGCTCAGAGATGGAAACAAAATGTTGTGGTGGAACACGTTATTGAAGCGGGCCACCTCTGCATTTTCCTCATGTCCTTTATCAGTGCACAAGCCTTCTCATATCAGATGACGTATGGATGTGGACCAGTGTAGAGCTGGGGAAGAACCAGAAATTCAGATAATGACCAGCTTCTGCTCATGCATAGTATGGTATTTGGAGCCAAGAAGAATAAAGAATTGAGTTCTCTTTAACAGGCAATTTCGTTGCTTTTCATGCAGGCTTCAGCTTAACACCCAGAAGAGTTAGTTTCTCAACTTTAACAAATTTAATTTCTATTAAAATATAACAGGAAGAAATCATCATTCATCCTTCTCACTAGCCACATGGTGTAAGAAATAGAATATTAAATCACCTTGGATTTGTTTTGTGGATTGACAACACACATTTAGAGAAGCTAACTTCAGTATTAAAAAAAAAAAAGATTTTTGGATAGTCATCTTAAATATACCAGTGTTTATGCATATTTCTATGGAAAAAAAATAATATCCATCCGAATTAAGAATTTACTTTTGGATGTTTTACAACTAGAAGCAGATATCTAATGTGATGGAGCTGCATATCTCCATATTGAAAGCACATCTCATTTGTTCTTCCTGGTGAGACACAAGTACACTTCTGAAGATCCTCAATCCTCATTTGCTCTGACATGTGCTGAAGAATCTAAGTAGCTTTGAAATCTGTAAGTGTAGCATTTAGATTCACATTATCTGAAGTTCAGGGTCCCCATCTGTATAGTCAGTATTGTAAGACACCACTAGGGACTGACTACCAGCATTATATAGTAGGATAACACCAACTGTCTACTTAAGCAATAGGCATTTTAAAGAACATGAATAAATGCCACCTTGTATTTTTCTTGCCCTTTTGCAAGCTCCTGGATCACATCCTATGTAGGTTATCCATTGTAAGCTGTACCATCTTTACCACTTTGCAGCCCTGTGTTAACTCTAAAGCTTCCAGAGAGAAGAGAAGAGAAGAGAAGAGAAGAGAAGAGAAGAGAAGAGAAGAGCCTAATCAAAGGAATACTTTCCAATTCAGCCACTGAGGCTTCCTTTTAATATTTACTTTCTTTCCCTAATGTATGCTTGTGTGGGTATGTGCACATGCGTGTGGGTGCCTTAGGTAAGCCAGAGAGAGGTGTCAGAAGCTCCGGAGGCTGAATCACCCAGTGTAGGTCCTAAGAACCAAACTCAGGAATCCTCAGAAGTAGTAGATGCTCTTTATGCTGAGCTATCTTTCTTATTTCAGCACTGAGTTTTTAACATACAGCATTCCATCTGATGCTTTCAACAGCTGGACAATGCAGTAAAGTCAATAGCTGTGTTTTATAAAAACAAGAAATAGAGTTTGCACAGCCATTCACTTACAGAATTAAAGTTTAACTTTTGATATTAACTTGCCTTCTCTAAAAAATGCTGCAGTTTTTAATTTTAGGAGTCATTAGTATAATAAGAATTTACATTCTAAATTGTCATTCCTATTTTTCTCAGATTGCCTGAAATTTGTTTAACTTTTTAGAAATCTTATAAAAATGGAATTGTGCCCAGTATTTCTTGTTTCTTGGTGAGGGATGTGTTATGAGCATTTTCTTTAAAAATTTCACATCCATCTTATGCTTACCTTTATCTAGACATAATTGGAAGAAAATAAAAATTATTTTGGTACTCCAAAATCAAGAGAGATGCAACACAGCAGGCTACACTTGTGGAAACTCACAAGTCCAGCACATCATCTCTCAGACAAGGAAGTGTTAAGTACTTCCAAGTCTCAAGAGACAATGTTATCACTGATAGCAAACCTAAGCAGTAGAAGGGGTAAGAGTTTCTCATTGACTCATAAGAAAAAAGTCACAGAGTAAGAAAAGTACACATGATCCCCAAAGCAAAAATTAGTATGCTGCTAAGCTGGAGTGAAACCGCAGACATTTTCAGAAATGAGATTCACAGCACATGTGAGAACTTTGAGTTTATTTATTTATTTCCTTTTGTTTATTTTTGAGATTATAATTTAATTACTGCATTTTCCCCTTCACTTTCCTTTCTCCAATCCCTCTCATATAAGCTTCCCCACTCTCCTTCAAATTCATGGCTTCTTTTTCACTAATTGTTACCTTACACATATATTTAGTTTTATATACATATTTATGCCTGAATACAACCTGTCAGTGACATGTAATATTACTTGTATATATGTTTTCAAGGTGACCTTTGGACAGTGGAAAACCAATTGGTTTGCTCTTCCCTAAGGAGAGACATCTCTCCCATTCTCAGCTTTACACAGTTGCCTGTCTGTCTCTCTGTCTGTCTGTCTGTCTGTCTGCCTGCCTGCCTGCCTGCCTCTCTCTCTCTCTCTCTCTCTCTCTCTCTCTCTCTCTCTCTCTCTCTCTCTCTCTCTCTCTCTCTTCTCTCTCTCTCTCTCTCTCTCTCTCTCTCTCTCTCTCTCTCTCTCATTATAATGCCTGTCTGTCTGTCTGCCTGCCTCTCTCTCTCTCTCTCTCTCTCTCTCTCTCTCTCTCTCTCTCATTATAATGCTCTTCTTCTCCAGAGATGTAACCTTTTTAATACACATGACATTTTCCCTTTGTATTAGTTTTGTTTGTAGTACAAAATTGGGTTTCATTATAACATTTTCATAATAACTACTATTTTTCTTTGTATTTTGCTTACCACAGGCACTCATCTAATACGCTGCCTTGTATCTACAGCTCATTCTCAATATTCTTCTTATGTTCTGATTTCTACACATACACACACACACATGAAAAAACATGATGCTTATTTTACCATTATCATCTACTACATGTCGCTAGTAACAGATGTTACTAAGATTTTGGAAGCATGTAATTGTTTCTCTCTCTCTCTCTCTCTCTCTCTCTCTCTCTCTCTCTCTCTCTCTCTCCCTCATCTATTTTTATCTATCTATCTATCTATCTATCTATCTATCTATCTATCTATCTTTCTACATACCTATTTATGTGTGTGTGAACATGCATGTGCCATGACGGTCATTTATAGGTCAATTTAGGATTGGGGAAATGACTGCAGGAAGAGGACTCTGGCTTCATCACAGGAAAAATCTACTGATGTGATCACACTTCTGTGTACTGTTGAGATGATAGAAACATCTGTATAAAAGGATCTTTTGGAACAGTTTTCTTGAATTGGTCTTTTCTATCTTGTTTTCTTTTGCTTTCTTGACTATAATGTGATGAGCAGCTTTGACCAACCATGTCCTCTCTAAAATTATACTGAGCCTCTCTGTAAGACCAGAAGTAACAGAATCAGATACCCAGGTGCCAAAGCTGCCAAAGCCATGGGACAAAATTAGTCTTTCCCATTCAAATTGTTCTGGTTGTATATATTGTCACAGTCTGGGAGAGCTGATTATGCTAATCTGTACACGCCCCTCTAAGTATGTCACAAAGATTTTGGTCCCTCTTAATATTTTTCTCTAAAAACAAAGCCATTGAAATTGTATTTAATCAATAACTCAGATTAAAGAATTTGTCTGCAAGCTAACAGATAATGTTCCCCAAGGACATAGGACTGGGTATTTATTTCTTCTATATGTGAATATACAATCATAATTTTCTTTGTTGAGTCAATGTATCTTTTGATGAATTTTCTATATTTATATAATTTGTTACAGGGTTAGTATCTTTTACTGAAAGTTATATCAAAATGCAACTGACATTTGTGTCATTCTTCTTATGCAACAGCTTTATACAAATTTTAAAATTCTGATAATGATCTATAGATTATTTGGCGTAAGAGTACCATCCTCAAGCAATGACAAGGTTTTGTTACCTAATCTTTTTCTTGCTTTATTACATTGATGATGAGTCTCCAATGAATGGATACCAGGTTCTGTCACGCATGCTGAATAGATATCTTCCAAGATCTATCATCAAACTTAATATATATTACAGGATTTCAAAATGTTTACCATGACAATAAGAAAGTAACCTTAGCTTTTAGCACAAAACATGTTATTTTTCAAAATTATATATGGGCAGTAGGGTTACTGGATCTTATTTGCTATCACAATGATAATTTTCCATCATCCCTTCTTGTTTATTCTTCTTTTTGAGATAGGGTTTCTCTGTGTATCTCTGGCTGTCCTGAAACTCACTCTTTAGACCAGGCTGGTCTTAAGTTCACAGAGATCTGCCTGTCTCTGCCTCCCAGGCACTGGCATTAAGATTTGCACCAGCATTACCCAGTGATTCATCCTTGTAACGTGGTGAGTGACCCTAGCATATCTCTAAATATTAAACATTGTTTCATTCCAGAAATATTTAAGATCGGTTCAACACTATCCTTTGTTTATTTTACTGACTTAACATTCTCCTTGTTTGCATGAATAGCTGGTTTGTTTATTTGTTTTAGATTTTGGCTTTAAAATTAAAGTAGACTTAAAACTAAATTCTGAGTCCTTTCTCTTTTCAATTTTATTAGAGACTACATTAACTGAAATTATCCATCCCAGACATAGTTCGGAGAAATTAAATTAACTCCAAGGTCAACTGAGCAAGATTGTAATTTAAAGATAAACTTCTAATAGCAAATAGTTGGTTCCTAACATTTTCCATTGGTTGTGTCATCTTCTAAAATAGAAGATAAATAATATACTTGATTGTAAAAGTATCATTAGTTTATCCTATGTTTTTATGAAATTTAACGTTTATTTACATGTGTGTTTCTCCACATAACTGTATGCCATATAGTGCAGATCTTATAGAGAACATAAAAAGACACTATGTCCTCTTGAGTTTGAGTTACATAAAGTTATGAGTCTTTTTACATAGGTGTTTAGTGCCCTTAACTTATGAGCCACCTCTTGTCATCCTATACAAATGTATGCAGTATTATGTAACATATATTTGCTATTATCCATTGCAAGTGTTTTATAACTTGCATTGTTATTGTTAATCTAGAATTACAAAGTACCCAAATCACTAACTATATACGTTCCATTTATCCAATTCATTAAGGACTTGTAACTTTATGACACTATTGCAAAATGCCTTGTACCTGTGTTAAAACTTAGAAATTTGTTGAAAACATTTATAGTTTAAAATGACATGTTTAATGGATGTAGATATGTTTCTAAAATGTTGATGATAATACTGATTATATTGTTAACACCATGAATTATGTTTTTATATTATAGAAATTATTAACTATTCTACTCATTTATTTTGATTATAAAGTTCTTCAAGCAGTGAGTAACGACATTGCATTATAACATGAAAATTTAAATGTGTTTTTTTCTATCAATTTCATTGATGTTCTGAGGCTATGTTGTAAAACAAAAAAATTATTAAGTACTAGGAATTTTATCTCTAAGAAATCTTCTCTATTTACAATGTACTACATATGTACAATTCTGGTGGCTAATTGCTGGGTGTGTGCATGTAACAATGCATTATAATTATTCGTATTTTAAGTTATTCTTATGCATTTTTGTCATAATTTTCTTCTTTTTCTATTTATTTCTCTTTTTTCCCCTGTGTCCTACTTGCCTGACTTTAGATGAACTTAAGTAATTTTATTTTTGTTCTTTGATATAAACTTGAATCAATATCTCTTAATTTCTTCAGAGTAAAAAATAGTCCTAAATTCTAATTTTGTATAGGTATGGGAAATATTCTTTTAAAAAATTAAACATTTAACTCCATCAGTTTTTAAGGAGAAATACATGACAGACAACTTGAGTTTGTTCCAGGACTGGGAAGTTGTTTTAACACTCAAAAACCAACCTGTTTAATTCATTACAGACTTAAAGGAGGATGTCGATAAATTCAGGGAAGTCTTTCAATAGATTTTTTATTTTTTAAGAAATTGTTCCAAGGTACCAATAGAAAAAATTTCTTTTTCTAATTGTAGGTATCTACATAGATTGATAAGAATAAATATATTAAAAATTCCTGAGACTAATTATAAAACCTAAGATGACTTTGGATTAGAATTATGTATAAAAATCTCCAGGCAGTACAGGAAAAAATATTTAGATATTCAGTGATAAGATTTTAAAGACTTTCTAACATATCCATAGAAAAATTATAAGTATGGAAAGTTGCTTGATATAAACTCAATACATAAAAATCAATTGGATTTCTCTGTAGAACCACTAAGCAGAAAATGAAATTGAAAAATCAATATCATTTATAGCAGCATCAAAGAACTAAATGTCAAGGATAAATCTAACAAGGATGTGTGAGACCTCTAGGCAGAAAACTATAAAATATCACTGAGATAAATTAAGAATCTACAGGAACAGAAAGAAAGGAACCACGATCTACGTGTATTAGACAATTTAGCATCTAAAGATTTATCAGTGCTTTCCAGACGTACTTGTAGTTTAAAAATACGTTAAAAAAATACCCAGATCTAGCCAATGGACAGGACATTCTCCACAGTTGAGTGGAGAGTGGGGTCTGACTTTCACACATACTCTGGTGCCTCAGATTTGACCACGTCCCCTGAATGGGGAGACCTGGTGGCACTCAGAGGAAGGATAGCAGGCTACCAAGAAGAGACTTGATACCTTATGAGCATATACAGGGGTAGGAGGTCCCCCTCAGGAACAGTCATGGGAGAGGGGAGTAGGGGGAAAGCAGGAGGAGAGAGGAATGGAGGATACAAGGAATGGGTTAACAATTGAAATGTAACATGAATAAATTAATAAAATATTTTTAAAAAATAACCAGTTGAGCCCAGAGTGGCCTATGGAGTCTGAAATATCAACCTAGGACCATGTATGACCTGCACCTAGGTCCTCTATGTAGATGTAGGCAATGGGCACCTCGGGCTTCACGTGGGTCTAATAGTAAGCAGGAGTGGTGATGTGCACTTTGTTGTCTGCTTTTTGATCGCTTCCACTTGGTGGGACTGCCTCCCACCTCCCACAGATACACACACCTATTATTTTTACCTCTCAATTTTAACTATTCTTAATTTTTATAAAAAAAAAAATCAGGCTTAGGACACTTTTTATTTTACTTCCTTCCAAACCATCCAACAAATCCCTATTTCATCTGTAAGCAAATGCTTCACTAGCCTCTCTCATAGACCACCTGATGTGGCTCCACTGTCTTCTGTGCTCTCCTAGCCTGGAACTGGTTTTCCCTATCTCCTGTGGCCACAGGAAGTGCCAGGGAGCCAGTGTCCGAAGTCCTCACACATGCAACAGCGTTCTTTAAGTCATCCATGCTCCTCTAACTCACCCCTCACCTATATACTTTCTTATGGAAACCTAGGAAACACATTGGTTCATCAAGCTTTACTTCGTTGGCATTTTTCTTTTTATGTGTCATTGGTAGAGTACCTGGGGTGAATACACACTTGCTCATGTGTCTCCATGAGGATTTGATACAATACCTTCTCAGGCTCTCTTTACATTAACAAAACAAAACACAACTGATTGTCTTGTTATTCCTATAAGCACACTCTTTTGCAAAGTAAAGCCACATTTTAATTTTTTATCTTGTTTGTCTTCTGTCTCTTTATCTATAATGTTAAATTCAGAAAGGCAAAAATTTTAGTTCTTCACCATCATCCATACCTATACAGTGATTTGTAAAGCCTTGTTAAATGAGTAGATGAATAACCATTTATAAAAATATGGCATGCTGACAGTATTCTAAGGGTTATTTTTCCATATAAATAGAATTTTCGAATAAAAAGGTTTGAGAAATTTGTAAATAACTTTTTCCACTTGGAGTGTCAGAAAATATATTTTCTCTGCAGCAGAGATAAGGAAGTCATATAATTTAAAAACAAATATTTAATTTTATTTACCCTGGATTCACTCAAAATATTATCTTTGAATTCTGCTATGTGAATATATAACTATTTTAAATTATATATCATATGTGCATATATATATATATATATATATATATATATAATATCCATAAAAGGATATTGCTATAAGGAAAACACTATTTGAAAATATAAATTGGATTTGTCACCATATTTAATTTTATTAAACCAGGCTCTGCTTTTTATAATATCTAAATAACTGTCTTTTTGCCACAAAACAAGAATGCAAAAAGTAGCTGTGATAAGTAGTCTCTGTGTTGTATACTATGATGGCATGATATGTTCCAATTTTTCAAAGATTAATAATTTTCACAGAATAATAATTGCAATCAAATTATAATTTAAATAAAGGTAAAATATTCAAAAATCTATCAATAATGTAAACTGACTTTGAGAATTCTAAATTATAATTTTTTTGATGTGCCCACACAAGATTTGATTGTCCCACACACAAAAATATGTTTATTAATCCCATATGATCAGCCTTTTACACAGTCCAGTTTCCTCATTTGTGAAATGGTGGCAGTATTTGAGGGATTCTGAGGGATTTCTGGCACCATTCCTACTGTACTGCAGTTGCTCGGAACATACTGGTCCCTCGACCTTTAAGTGTATGTTTCAATACACTGCATTCATTTGGCAATACAAAGCAAGCTGTAAATGTAAACTATGCAGAGTAAACTAACATGAACCCACTGTGATTTATATATGCCAAGATTTCATTCACATTTTCCCCATTACCTAAAAGCAAATTGCAAAACAAAGGCTTTACTTGAAGCTCAATTATGACTGCTGATTCTAGCAATTTTCTCTGTACAGCAGGGATCAGAAAGCTTAATTCTGAGCCAAGTCTTAATTTATCATAAACTCTTTGAACCATATTGGTAGTTCATTTTTATTTTTCAATATGAACAAAATTTAAATGTCATCTAGGTATGGATATAAAAACACTTTCAAATTACTAAGAGGCGGGATATGCTAAGACATTAGAAGTTCTTATGGAAGTGTAGTCACCCTGAAATATTTAACAACAACCTGCTACTTCCTTATGTCTGATCTGTACTTGAGGGACAGATGGAATCAACACAGATGGAGTGATCATAGACTCACAAAATTGACGACACATTAATAAATAGCATGTAGGGGTAGGAATTACTATGTCTCGTTATATCACATTCCAGCCAGGTCAGAAATATGGATGGATAATACTGTGTCCTTGGCATTTCTGAAAGTTAAAACTTATTCTTTACCAAAGTTTCTTTCTTCACTTGAACTGTCATACAAAGATGTCAGCAAGCATAAATTCTAATAGGATAGAATCATCACAAAAGGAATGCATCTATTTTTATAATTTGCATCTTTCCATTGAGCCTCAAACATCCTTGTGGTAAAGACTTGGTTCCCAAGTAGCACTGTTGGAAGGTGGTTCAGCATTTCGGACTGGCTCAGTGGGTGCCCTTCAGGTTATCAGAGGGGTATTGCCTTTGAAGGCTGATATATCTTTCCCTTCCTGGCCATGAGGGTAGAATTTTTCTTTCTCATGTTCTCCTGCCATGAACTGTTACCGTGTCATGGAGACACGGAAATAGGGCCACTTGTTCATAGACTGAAACCTTCAAAGCTGTGAGCCAAGATAAATCTTTGTTTTTTATAAGTTGAATCTTGCAGTTACATGATGTAGTGGTGGGAATCTAACGCATCTCTTTAAATATCTACCTGTAAATAATATTGTCTTTAAAGAGTATAGGATGAGTTAACTGCCATTTAAAAACAAAAAACACTAGGACCACATGAGCATGAAGGACCAAGTCAGGATCCCCATTGCTGATGTGAAAAGTGTGTCATGAAGGCATGCCTCTATAACTCCAGAAGAAGAAAAGCAGAAGCAAATGAGCTTTCTGGTTAGTAAGCTAAGTCAGACAGTGAGCTCCAGCCTCAGTAAAAATACATACATACATACATACATACATACATACATACATACATACATACATAAAACAATAGAGGATGAGACTCAATATTGACCACTGGCTACCATACATGCATGTACATATGCACCCACATATAGAAGCCATGAGTAACACATAATACTTCTTAATAATTGACAAATAACACAGACAAAACATCAACAGAAAAAAAACAAACTAAACAGCAACAAATACTGGCTGTTACATTCTAGTTTGTAGTTGTGCATTTTATTAAATGTAGGCAAGTCCTTTAGCATCTCTTAATTCTGTTCACAAGGAACAGAAGATATATTTCAAAATGCACTTCAGACTCAGAGGCCTCCGACTTCCCTCTTAGCTATGATTTTTTTTATTAATTTATTCTTGTTACATCTCAATGTTTATCCCATCCCTTGTATCCTCCCATTCCTACCCCCCCCCCATTTTCCCATTATTCCCCTCCCCTATGACTATTCCTAAGGGGGATTACCTCCCCCTGTATATTCTCATAGGGTATCAAGTCTCTTCTTGGCAACCTGCTGTCCTTCCTCTGAGTGCCACCAGGTCTCCCCCTCCTGGGGACATGGTCAAATGTGAGGCACCAGAGTACGTGAGAAAGTCATTAGCTATGATTTTATGTGATCCTATAACTGTGGAAATATTCTTAACAAATTGATATCAACACCAATATGAAACCTGACAGTCCCTGATTGTGTTGGCTCCTTTACTGCATTAGTTGAATAAGTCAGTAAAAATAAAAATAAAAAGATAGAGTCAGTCTACAAACAAAGAAAGGCACTAAAGAGCATTCCCGCTCACCATAACCTACATTCTCAATGTATGTATCTGAAAGACACAATATCTTATCAAATTTACAACCTTAAGAATCAATACATACAATTACCTGTGTATTTTATATCAGTGGTAGAGAAAAATGTTTAAAAATAAAATGGCAAAGGATAGAAGTATGCATATAGTTATATATTTGATGAGTGATCATGGCACATCTATTATTATTAAAAGAATGGTCAAAAGCAGCTCCTGATTCATTTTCTAATAGTAACCTAGGCATATTTTTATTGCCTAAAGAGTACATCAAACAAACGTAAGTATATGAAGCAAAGACCCTCTTCTTTCATATATTTCAAGGGTATTTAAAATGTTTATACATAAAACTAAGTAAAATACTATTACATTATTTTACAAATATGGACTAGATGTAAGAGGATTCAAAGCAACTTTGAAATCCTAATAAAAATATAATACCAATGAAACTCATTTCAAACATACTTTTAAAAATCTTTCGCTATAATCTCCAAGGTGTAAAGAGTGACAGAAGGCATATTATAGAGGTTGCAGTAAAATTATCACAAATGTAGAAATAAAAACACAGCTGGAAAGAGTAATGAAGAATTTAAATTGAAGTATTTTCAATTTTTTATTGCATGTGACATACTCTAAGACTATGACATTCATTATACACATTAAAATTTAAAATGTCCTAGAACACAGAGAAATAGCATCAACACAAAAATGGTCTTGGGCTCGGCAAAGACTACAACTAAGGGAGAAGTTGAAAGTTAGTGTATTAAGTGGTTCTGAGGAGGTAGGGAGGGAGAAGTCGACTGTGCTAGTTGCCAGGAGTACTAGGCAGGGAGTGAGGTGAAGGGGAAAAATTAAAGAAGAGAGACAAGCGGGTTGGAAATACTTTTGCATTTACAACAATAGCAATAATTTCTGGAACATCTGTTTTTCAGATAGGAAAACTGAGGCCTGGAGAGGAAATATCTTCGCTGAAGAACTATTTCAAAATAGACACCTAAGTGCACGTTAAAGTTTGGCCAAATAAAAACGTGCATGTCCGCATTCTTTCCAGTGGCACTGGGTTTTAAATAGGAAAAGAGACTTATGCTTTCTCATATAGCATGTTCTAGACGAGTCACTGTCTACAGTTACATTTTAAATTATGGTGAAGCTATGGGTGTCTAGAGGATTAACAATTATGTTTTTGCTTAAATAAATTATTGTCCTCCAGTCCAATAACATCTCTGTGAAATGTGTATCAACTGTAAAGGTAAATACCTTAGTCATACACCTATCGTCTGCTTGGCTGACCACGCACCCAGAGCTTGCCACTTGAAGCTAATCTGACCACTCGTTTATTGGGCATTCAAACCTGAACTATGCTTAAAAGCCTCTTTGTAGGGCTTTTCCTCCACAAGGGGGGCAATATTGAGAAGGGGATATATTGTGGTATTGGCACCAGCTTCTATAGTGTATACCTGCTTTCCAAAGGCTCTAGGAGAGTGTCCTCAATATTCCTGTTTCCTTATAGACCATCATTTTCCATGAGTGTGAGCTAGTACCCCGGTGACTTACTTTCGGCCAATGAACTACAGCAAAAGTGGTACATGTTACTTCTGAGACCTAACCAAAGAGTTTATAGTTTTTTTCTGCCAGGCTAGAAAATGGCTGTAGACCTGTGAAGGATACTTTTTTGGCTTTCGTTTCCCTCTGTGAACAGAATTTCTATGGCAGTGGTTGGATCTGGCCATCACTCTGCGTTGAGTGTGCAGGGATTAATTGTGTCTTTTGTTTCATAGTTCTGTAGGTCAATCTCCTCCTATTGCTATGCTTAAAAGAGCTACAAGTTAGACAACATTTTCGTTTTAACTTGATTTAGATAACAGAGTTCCCGCTTGGAGCCAATGCTATAATGAGAGGTTCACAATGTATGTGGGGAAAAAAAGACATAAACAACAGTGATACTATAAACTAAGGAAGTTGTATAGACTATAATCAATAGACTCGGGAACAGTGCTGTACCATGAAGCAATAAAACTCAGGCAGGAAAAACAAGCATGAAAGACTATGGCGTACGGGAAGAGGAGAATAAGATTCGAGATTGTTGAGAATGGTACAATGGGAGTAAATAGGCTGCAACAAAGGTGAACCAGGATGGATTTAGCACACTTCTGTACGTGTCAGTGTTTGAGGCTTGAGAAACTTGGTGGTGGAATCTGATAAACGGATTCACAGTGAGGTATGGTTTTCTTAAATAGCATGGCTTATATGGCTGAAAATGATCCCACTATCACAAACACCTATTCCAATCATGAAGAGGATTATTTTTCTGTGGTTAAGGTTGGTGGTAAATTAGGTTCCATACAGACTTACAGGAGAGGCAGGCATCCCCATCTGAGTATGCTTCCGTCTCCTCTACTGCACCTCTAAATGCCCCTAGATGACGCTATCTAGGACCTCCTCAGAGATGTACTACAGGAAAGTGCCAAAGGGGTCTCACAAGCAAATGGTCAGTTGAATCTGTCCTGGAAGATTTCTACACACACACACACACACACACACACACACACACACACACACACACACACACACACACACACACACACACACACACACGAGAGAGAGAGAAAGAAGGGGGGTAGCGAGAGAGGGGGGGTGGGCTTACAAAATACACTAATACACAGTAAAATATAAGGAAATATATGTCAAGAAATAGATGTAGGATGTATTATAATACCAATATTCATACCAGTAAATTTAAATTATAGGTAGATATTGATCCAGATGCATAGAAAGATAGGCACATAATTCAATAGGAAGGCATCCAGGCAGACAAGTTGTGTGTCTCATAAAATATAGGTGATAAAATCAAAACTTGATGTTTATTGGCCTGGTTTCAAAGTATGTACACAAACTCACACTGCTGAGTGTCATAGCACTCCCATTTCTGACATCTACCGAGGACAGACGCACTCTACTACTGCAGTTATAGGGACAGCTGTGGAAGCTATGTTGGTTTTCCTAGTAAGGAAGAAAGGCCTCATGTTCTCATAAAAGCATGTTTCTGACTGAAGCTAGCAGCCTGAATGTAATAGGAAGAAAATTTGTGGTGAATGGATAAAGACACGGCTGTTATGACTTCATTACTATCTCCCTGAGCCTCATCTTCTACTACATTAAATGCTGCTTTTGTTCTCAACGGCTGATGAGCTGAGTTTGTGTGCTGTCATCTGTTTTTGTTTTTGAAGCATTCATATTTGAGATATTAAGCTAGTTTACTAACAATAAGCACTTGGCTTTCAAATACTTCATCAATTTTTCTGACAACAGTATTCAGTGTGCTGGAGACCAATGAGCTTACAGGCTGCATCTGCCTTATTAAGCAAGCAGCGCTGACAGGAGGTAATTTGGAATGGCTTAGTATTATTTGTATGTACTTCTTGTTCCTGCATGTGCAGCACACTCTTTCTCCAATGCCTTCTTCAGTCTGTGTGTTTATTCTTACTGTCTTTTGTCTGTTAATTCTCCTTTGAGCCACTTGTAGCCATCTTTCAGTGAGGGCGTGGAAGAGAGACAGAAATGGATCGTAACAGAGATAGTTTTCACGTGAGCTCATTGCTCTAGAACTAAGATTGCCAGACAAAATTCTCAACCCCAAGTTGAATTTAATGTACATAACTTGTATGTTTGGTATAGATGTGCTCTGTTACAATATGAAATTTAGTTATCCTAAGCATACTGTGTGCTAGAAATTAAATTAAACACATATTACATGTTTTATTTACTTTTTAAAAATATATTTTATTAATTTATTCATATTACATCTCAATTGTTATCCCATTCCTTGTATCCTCCTATTCCTTCCTCCCTCCCTCCCGTTTTCCCCTTATTCCCCTCCCCTATGACTGTGACTTAGGGGGACCTCCTCTCCCTGTATATGCTCATAGGGTATCAAGTCTCTTCTTGGTAACCAGGCAACCTTACTCACAGAACAATTCCTACAAGTAAAGCATTATTTGAGCACATTTTGTTTTAGCTTCAAATGTTTGGGGCTGAGCATAGAGAGGACAAATGAATAGCAGCTTTTGCTCAGGGAGGGCAAAAGGGAGGGGTTGGGCTCTGGAGATATTCTGGTAACCATCATGTTTCCTGTTCTACACTGTCAAGTTGAACATGTTGCTTTCACTTCTAATGGCCTAGTTTCTTTATCTTTACAATGAACAAAATATTTTCTTGCATGCTTAAGCCTTCCTCTCTCACCAGACACACAGTCCAGAGAGAGAGAGAGAGAGAGAGAGAGAGAGAGAGAGAGAGAGAGAGAGAGAGAGAGAGAGAGAGAGAGAGAGAGAGAGAGAGAGAGAGAGAGAGAGAGAGAGAGAGAGAGAGAGAGAGAGAGAGAGAGAGTGTTCTCTGGCATACATATCAATGACTCTACCCAATCTAGTATTTCCAGGGAGAGTAAAATAAGTACAATGTGAGTTTTCCCAATACAAAAGCCAAACCCACCCAAAGGATGCTAACTCCATGCATTTCATGTTTAACATTCATGATGACATTGAAATATAAAATGAGACAATGTCTATGAAAACGCATACTGTGCCCCACAGTAGGGTAGAAGAGAGCAACAGTAAGTTCCCTCCTCCAGGTACTTGGAAAAAGTGAATACTTATAGGATTTGCCTATATTCGGAGTCTATATGACATTCACCATTAACACAGCAGTGTTCTGCTTCTATACTCACACAAATACATGAATAACCCAGCCTAACTGAGAAACTAAGTTCACTTGACATTTTCATCTAAGCCCAGTACTATTGGAAAAACTGATGCCAAACACATTGCCAAACAGTATTGCTAAATGAACTGCAAACTGTGACTTGGAGAAGCCCTTTGTTACTTTGAGGAATGTTACATTTTCTTTTTTTAAATTTATTATTAATTTATTCTTGTTACATCTCAATGGTTATCCTATCCCTTGAGGCCAAATCCATTCAATGGAAAAAGGATAGCATCTTCAACAAATGGTGCTGGTCTAACTGGAGGTCTATGTGTAAAAAAATGCAACTGGACCCATATTTGTCACCTTGCACAAAATTCAAATCCAAGTGGATTAAAGACCTCAAGATGAATGTTACATTTTCAATGTGAAAATGAAGAGGAGAAATAGCTAGAAAGAACTACGTTTCTGAGAGACAAGCTAAATTAAGCCACCTGGACTTGTGTTTGGCTGGTGTTTCACCTGTGCTCTTTCTCTTTCATCATCTTAGCAAAGTAAAGATTAAGGGAGCCTTCAGAATATTTAAATATATTTTAAAAGAATGAATTCAATCAATATTGACTGACCTTTTCTGTTTAGCATGGGGACTGGAAATTGAACACTGAGAAGTTCTGCTATTTCATAACTTAAGTTTTCCAGTGGGAAGACTGTTAGGAAATGTGGGGTGCCTTTTAACTGAAGAAGGCATCAATTATTTGAGGAATTGGGGGACACAAGAAAAGTTAGAAGAGAGGAACCGGTGGAAGTGATATAAATCCAGTAATCGTATGTGAAAATCTAAAAATTTTAATCGGAAAATGGTGGGTTTTTTATCTTGTTCATTTACATATTAGATGATTTTCTTCAAAAGTTACATGTTAAGTAAGTTAAACCTGATAATTTTTAAACTAATTATATGTTAATAAACTGTAACCAAGCATGTGCATGTATGGTAGACTTAATATTCAATATATGGAGAAATGTTGAATATTGAAAGTGCAACAATAGTAGAGTTTATTGCAATTCTCATAGAAGTTTTTTTCTTTAATGGAGAATCTGATGAACAAGCTATTTGAAAATGATAGTAACTTAGAAAGAGAAAGCAAGGTATGATGGTGGTATTGTGTAGGGAAGGAGCCATTTTATTAATTAGATATTTTTCACATATTTTCTAGGACAAGTGATTCTCTGAGTTTATTAAAGGACAAGGAGAAGCTTAAAAGAGGACAATGAACAAGCAAATCTATGGCAGTAAGAAATATAAAAGAGGAAGGAAAGAGGTTGCTTCCTGTGAGGAAGAGCATCCTGAACCACAGTCAGAGGCTAAGCATCTTGGGAATTAGTTAAATTCTTTTATTTTGGAAAGAAGCCAAGCACATTCAGGTAAATATTATAAAATCCTGATATTACAGTTTAAAGACCCTGAGGCAGATAGAAGAAGCAAAGAAAAATAACATGGTGGTGGCAGTCATGGAGGCCTGCAAAGCCAGACCATGAAGGACTAAACTTGGTCGTTTATAGTGTGTAGATTTCACTCCAAATGCACCAGGAAATTTTATACAAAATGACATTATTTTAATTAAATGTTAAACACAATTCCATGTAACTTAATTATAGAATTATAGTGTTCTTTCCTTTGCTAATATGAACCAATGTCCTTACATTTGCTTAGAAAAACTCATATTTGCCCATTAGCTAATCCTGGTCCTGACTCTAACATCTGCACTGAGATGCTTCCACTTCTGCCTGCAGATAGACATGTTGCTTTTTCCCTAAAGTTCAATATCTACCTGTGTGGACCCCGCTTTGTCCTGTTGCTTCCGAGGCTTTTTATCCTGGCTATTTAATCTGCATCTGATACAGACCATATCAAAACTCGCCTTCATGTTTCCTACAGAGCTGCCCAAGCAACTAGTGTTTGATGAATAGTTGGCCAATCTGCTGAAACTCTGCCTACACATGGCTAAAAACACAATAATGTGCTCTAGGGACATTTCGTAAGTCCTCTTCCTGAAATCTCAGAAAGCTTTCCTTTACAAGAAAAAAAAGATGACACTTTCTTCTCAAAGCAGGCAAAGTTGATATAGTGTGATCTGTCCTCTTGTTTAACCATGTCAAAAAAGCATCCTGTCACATATGTGTTCATTCATTTACATGGAACTTGCCACTTTCCCCAAACCCTTTTCCCATCTTGCTATTTTTCACTTTCTTCCTTTTCACTTTCTATTATATTTCTTTTCTTTATCTTCCAACTACAGGAATATTCTAATTATTTTCTCTACAGAAAAAAATGTTATTCACTTTTCTCTCTAGGTTTCATAAGTTGACACAAGCATATATAAAGGTTTTGAGAAACTGTAGGAGAGAAATAGAACAGTATTCCAACATCTTGACCCAAGGACATGTGTGTGTGCATGTGTTTGTGTGTGTGTGTGTGTGTGTGTGTGTGTGTGTGTGAGAGAGAGAGAGAGAGAGAGAGAGAGAGAGAGAGAGAGAGGGAGAGAGAGAGAGAGAGAGATACAAGTAGCCCTTGGCTTACAATGGAGTTCTGGCCCACTAGATCCATCATATATCAAGAATAGCATGTGTTTAAATACACTTGAAATATCTAACATACAAAAGAATGTTAGTCTAAAGTGAAAATACACCATGGCACATCAGTTTTTCACTTCCTGACTAGGAATTTAAGAACCATATGCTGCCACTGTTTCCCAGCATTACCCTATATCACTAGCTTGTAAAAGTCCCAAATAAAAATTCAAAACATAGATTCTTCTGTGTTTATATCATTTTAAACTATATCCTAAACCAAAATCATCAGCAGTAACTCAATCACTTGTAAACCAGAGACATTGATATCCTATGTGTATTTAGAAAACACCGCTCTCTATCCTGTTAAAAATAAAACAAAATTTAAATTAAGCCAGTCCCCCAAAATGAATTTCTTTAGCTGGTTTATAATCTGCCCAAGCACTGAAGTGAGAATTTGGGTATGTGTTGTACATGATTTGTCATAGAGTTCTGGCTTGGCATGGAGCCATCTTTGATGGATCCCAGTACTTTAATAAGCTGCACCATTTTAAGTCTACTAACTACCCATACCACCTCTGGGGAAAACCAGTCTCACCCTAAGGCTGCTGCATCTACAAATACATTCTCTCTCTCTCTCTCTCTCTCTCTCTCTCTCTCTCTCTCTCTCTCTCTCTCTCTCTCTCTCTCTTCTTTTCTCTTCTCTTTCTCTCTGTTCTTTCATACTCCCCTTTCCCAGGGCCTTACCCTAATTCCTGAAGTAAAATTTTGGAAGAATTAGATATAAAAGGAAAAGGCCATTTTTAACAACTTTGAGGATATTACTTTTTTGTGACAACCTAAACATCTTTGATGACTTATTTCTCACATTTTATTTGTCCATCCCAAATGTTTGGAATCTTCTCTGAAGTCATGCAGACATCCATGTATGTATTTGGTGTGTCAATGTAATCTGTTTGAGCATCTTTAAGATCTCTGATTATTTTGTGTGAGATTTGACAATCCCCAAATCCAATATTATCTGTTAGAATTTAATTATCTCTATCTGAAAAAGGCACAGTTGCAAGGAGTATGATAATTAAATGACAATTAAGCTACATGCTAATTTATGCCATTTACAAATGCCATTTCCCAAGAAGCAACTGGAAGCCTTCCTCCTGAATAATTTTTACTCTTCAAAGATAACTCTTATCTCAAATCTCCTATCATGAATTTGACATAACTCATATTTCAGCATATAACATAAATTCTTAACAATCTAAGGTTTGCAAAAATCTATGACTTCACCATCTCCACAGTAAACACCAATGTAGTTGTGCAGCGGCTTCCTGGAAAATGGCATATTGTTACTCTAACAAAAACATAGTTTTGTGTTTCTGTGAACCGCACCACTTATTCTAGTAGTTCAACAGTTCCCATAAAATCTATGAATGACAATTTATTAACTCATACTTTTTTGCTTATAAATAGATGTTCAGCTATGTTTAGTTTTCACCTTATAGAAGTAATAACAAATATAGCTTCATATTTTAATTCATATCTCCGTGGTCAAAAAAAAAAAAAGATTACTGTTGAATACTAGGCTACAACTACCTGAAATTGATGTCTTCTGGTAGATGATATTTGCTTAGTTGAATAGTGTACTGAATCATCTCCTTAATGATTTTCCAAGTCAGTCTGGCAGCATGCATGGCACTTAATGAGAAATGTTCTAATAATACACATTGTATGTGGATTCTTGCACATGACAGACTGTGATGTGAGACTGTGTTCACAGAATGAACATGGCTTTGAAGTCCCAGCATTACCACTGAAAACATTTCTGGAGGAAAACCTCTTTGAGTTCCCCAGAAGCACTCCTGTTGGGATACACCCATCGCTTTTTCATCTGCAGAATTCAAGAGTTCAAGTACAAGATGGATCTTAGCTCGAATTCTCTATCTGCTACTTTCCTGTTCTTTGGATAAGAAAAACTTAGGTGATCTTCATTTTTGTCATTTAAAATGACTACATACATGGTTCTGTAATATGCATTTGCTTGAGAGTTTAAAAGATCACCCAATTTTACTGGCACATAAAGTTCAATATTATGGTAGTTTAACACAGGTCAGTTTCAAGTGATTTAACACGGCAAATAGTGTGTGTGCACAACTGTGCTCTTTGGCTACACTCCCTCTGCAAATGCAGTATGAAATGTTTGTCCATAAATTACCATTTTATTTTGACAGTGGACATTGTGTATATAAGTCAATACAGACCTTTTTGTTTTAAATAATTATAACTCACAGATATTATTTAGAGAAAGAAAGATTCTCACTTCTAGATTTGTAATGAAAATTCACAAAGTAGAACAACAAGTTCAACTCACCTAATTATGAACCTGTTTAATGAAAGGAAAACCATATAGTTTCATCTATAACATGCAGAGTAGCTATAGATTGTACCCTTACTAATATCATATGGGCAGAATTAGAACCCAGCCACCTCCTTTTCATATTTAATTAAGCAAGTAATCAATTAATTAACTTTACATCTTGATCGCAGCTTCCCCTCCCTCCTCTCCTGCTACTCCCTCACCCCCCCCCCACCCCACAGGAGTATGTCCAGGAATGGTATAGCTGAGTCTTGAGGTAGAACTATTTCTAATTTTCCGAGAAACTTTCAAATTTATTTCCAAAGTGGTTGTAAAGTTTGCACTCACACCAGCAACAGGATGAGTGTTATCCTTGCCAACATGTACTGCCACTTGACTTCTTAAAATTAGCCATTCTAGTGGGTATAAGAATGAATCTCAGAGTCATTTTGATTTTCCTTTCCCTGATGACTAAGGACATTGAAATTTTTCTTTAAGTTCTTCTCAGCCATTAGAAATTCCCCAGAGGAGAATGCTCTGTTTAGATTTGTACCACATTTTCTAAGTTTGGTTATTTAGTTTGTTGATGTCTAGTTTCTTGAGTTCTTTATGTATTTTGAATCTCAGCACTCTCTGGAATGTAGGCTCAGTGAAGACCTTTTCCTATTAAGTAGGCTGCTGTTTTGTCCTTTTAATGGTGTCCTCTGCCTTACTAAAGTTTTCAGTTTCATAAGGTCCCATTTATTAATTGTTGGTATTCTGTTGAGGAAGTTGTCTACTGTGCCAATGAGTTTAAGGCTATTCCCTACTTTCTCTTCAATCAGATTTAATGTATCTAGTTTTATGTTGAGGTCTTTGATCCACTTGGTCTTGGGTTTTGTGTAAGGTGATAAATATGGATCTATTTGCATTCTCCTAACATCCAGTTAGCACAGCAATATTTTTTCAAATGCTTTATTTTTATTTTTATTATTTTTATCTGTATAGTTTTGGCTTCTTAGCCAAATATCAAGTGTTTGTAGGTATGTGGGTATATTTCTGGGTCTCTGTTTTGATTCCATTGATCAACCTGTCTGTTTTTATATCATTATAACGTGGTTTTTATTCCTATTGCTTTGAAGTACAGCTTGAAACCAGGCATGATAATAACTCTGAAAGGTTTTTTTTTTTTTTTTTTTTTTTTTTTTTTGTACAGAACTATTTCAGCTATCCTGTGGTTTTTTTGTTTGTTTGTTTGTTTGTTTGTTTTTTCCATATGAATCTGAAGATTTTTCTTTCATGGTCTGTAAAGAATTGTGTTGCTATTTTGATGGGAATTGCATTGAATCTGTAGATTGCTTTTGGTAAGATGTCCATTTTCACTCTGTTAATCCTACAGATCTATAAGCATGAGAGATCGTTCCATCTTCTGATATCTTCTTCAATTTCTTTCTTCAAAAACTTGAAGTTCTTGTTATACTGTTTTTCACTTGCTTGTTTGAAGTTATGCCAAGAAATATATTTGTGGCTGTCGTGAAATGTGTTGTTTCCCTAATTTCTTTCTCGGCCCATTTATTGTTAGTATATAGGAGAGCTACAGATTTTTTTTTTTTTTGAGTAATTTTGTATCCAGCCACTTTGCTGAAGGTGTTTATCAACTGTGGGAGTTCACTAGTAAAATTTTGGGGTCACTTATATATACTATCATATCATCTACAAATAGTGAAACTTTAACTTTCTCCTTTCTAATTTTTATCTCCTTGATCTCCTTTAGTTGTCTTGTTGCTCTCATATTATATGGAGAAAGTGCAAATCCCATCTTCTCCTTGATTTTAGTGGAATTGCTTTAAGTTTCTGTTAATTTGATGCTGGCCATTAGCCTGTTGTAAATTGCCTTTACTGTGTATAGATATGCACCTTGAATCCTTCATCTCTCCAAGACTTTTGACACGAAGGAGTGTTATTTTGTCAAAGGTTTTTTCCTCTTCTAATGAGATGATCACATGTTTTTTTTTCTTTCAGTTTATGTATATGGTGGATTAAATTGATGGATTTTCATATGTTGAGCCACCCCTGCATCTCTGGGATGAAGCCTACTTGATCATGGTGGATGATCTTGTTACTATGTTCCTGAACTTGGTTTTATTGAGTATTTTGGCATCAATGTTCATATGGGAGATTGGTCTGAAATTTCTTTCATGGTTAAGTATATGTGGGGTTTAGGTATCAGTGTTACTGTTCATTTCTTACAGGACTATTTTCAGTGGCCACTAAAATATATTAATATTCTTTTATAAAAAAGCTGTGGAAGGCTAATTAAAATATGGTCAAGTTGATATAATAACTTTGTTAATTCTAAAATTATGAATATAAATAATACCTTATAATTAGAATATAACATAGTTCTGTGCATATCCTGGCAGAAAACTTAATGTTTTGTTTTAAGTTCAAAATAAGCAATTACGTTGCTAATTTAAGATTTTAGTAAAAACATAATTTGTTCAAAATTCTGTGACTTGGCATTTAGAGTCATTACAGAATTCCTTCAAACACACCACATATAAATATATTATGATATACTTGAAACAAGGTCAAGCAACAAATTTGACATCAATAGGTAGTGTTTGTTTTATTTTTTCAAGTAAAAATGAGAGACATTTTCATAAAAGCCATTTCACACAATAACTTTTCCCTGTGTTTTGATCAAGTTTCCAAAGGAAATACACCTGCTATTATACAAACATATTGGATGCTTAGATCATGAAATTCATCATGGCATGGTCAGAAAAAAAGTCCCAAGTAACAAATAATTCCAGTGAACATAGAAAATGTTCTGTGACTGAGCACTTGACGGAATAGCTTGGTGATTGTCAAGTGGGAAATTTTTCTTCATAGTAATTGTGCCTTCTAAGTGTGGCCAGTTTGATATGCTTTTTGGCCATGTATCACATACGGAGATTTGGTTGGATTTTGAGGAAGCTAGTGAGCACTTGGGTTAACAGAATAGTTTAGTTATTCCATATGTAGATATAGTCATACTATGAAATAAACTTATTACAAAGGACCCTAAAAATTTTCCATTTTTAGCATTGAATAAATAAACAAAGCTTAAGTCATAAACCAAAAAAAAAAATGTTGTTGGTTTAGTGTCAATTCTATAATTTTAATTTTTCAAATACAATTCTGTATCTGATAACATCTTCAAATTGTTGCCCTAATTGTGTTGGTTAACTCTGTTCTTCAATTGGCAATGCCTTGCACATTAGTACTTGTTTTTGAACCTTTCATGATGCAAAGCCCACATGGTTCATTAAGAAAACATCATGAATTTAATTGAAGAAATATCTTCCTGAATTTTGACAGCTCCACTGATATTAAATGTGGCATAGATTACTGCATAGTATAATTATCTCTTAAAGTTAATAAATTAACCACAAAAATGTTTTGGTTAACTACTTTTGGTGAAATTTACCTTCTCTCTCTAGTTCTCAGGCTAGACAGTCCTTGGACCCAGAGAGTGAAACAGAAATAGCAAGCTCTGAGTAATATGGAAGCAGTAAGCAGTTGTATAAATTTTCATTATGGCAACACTAATTATCCTTATCCGTTTGGTTGCTACTCAATGCCTTCTGCTTTAGGATCATGTCCCTAATGCTTTTCAAATGGATTTAATAGCTTCTTGTTTTCTTTATCTTATTGGATTGTACCCAAGACATTTTAAAGCACTGTATATTACTTCACTATATTTAGCCTTTATTTCTTTTCAGTCCTAGGGCATTTTGATGTTAAGAGATTGAAATATATGTTTGCATCTTCAATATATCTGGAATATAGTAATTCAGACAAGTACGTGTTGCTGAAGTAGTAGCAGGATGTTTAGGTATATGGTTTGGAGCTCCTTGGTGTAAAATAGGAATTTGTTAATAACTCTTTGAGGATTTTAAGTTTTGAAGCTAATTAGCAGGCATGCTAATATTAAATCTTGGTTTTAAAAAACCACATGTGCTAAAACATGTGCATGTGGTATATTGTGAAATTCATTGTGCCTCAAGTAAAAAGAAATGTAATGTCATTCAAATAAAGATGGGAGAGTTTAGAAAGAAGGTAACCTAGGACAAAATTGGACAACATTATCATGTTAAATTTATCCTAGGTATTCAAGGCTGTTTCAACTATTTAAAAGTGATTAATATAATTTTTCATATCAAATGATCTAAAAATAATTGTATGATCATAGTTATAGGTTGAGAAAGAGTAGTTAAAAACAAGAAGAGACTTGATACCCTATGAGCATATACAGGGGGAGGAGGTCCCCCTCAGTCACAGTCATAGGGGAGGGGAATAAGGGAAAAATGGGAGGGAGGGAGGGATGGGAGGATACAAGGGATGGGCTAACAATTGAGATGTAATATGAATAAATTAATAAAATAAAATAAATAAAAAATCAAACAAACAAAAAAAATCAACCATTTATGGTTAGAAACTCTTAGAAAACTAAGAATTGAGAAGACACCATCAATTTCAGAAAGCATATTTAAAAATACTCTACATTTAATATTATACTTAATGACAAGGAACTCCAGGCCTTCACTGAGATCAAAAAAACATATCACTGAGTAAAAATGTAAGCATAATTCCTCTTACAGAATTTTCAGTACAATACTGCCAATGCTAACTAATCAAGTGAGACAAGACAAGGAGCTAAAATTATGTAAATTAGGAAGGAAGAAAGAAAATATGTAATCAGGAAGGGAGAAAGAAAACAGTCTCTTTTTTATTATGATATTATCAGAAATATAAAACAACCTTGAAGCATCAACAGCAGTAAAATCCTTTGTAGGAACTAATAAATATAGCTATACAGTATCTGGTTAATAAATAATAATGAACAAGTAGAATTAGATATTAAACTCATAACCTCTCCTCAAGATAAAACAATTAAGAATAAGTCTACACACACATGCTGAGGTCTATATGAAAAAAATAAATCTAATAACAAAAAATTTTAAAAGAACAAAATAAATGAAGAATATCTACAGGAAGACTCAACGTTGTCAAGAAACCAAGTTTTCCTACCCTTCGCTGTAGAATCAATATGATCCATGTACAAACGCTGGCAAGTCATATTGTTACTCTTTTTAAACTGATCCTAGAGACTAGGGAAATGAAGAGCAAATTTTAGTATGGCCAATTCTGAGGAACAACAAACTTATAATAATAATTGAAAGGCTGCCTACCAGACTTCAAGACTTCCTCAAAACCCATAGTAATCAAGGCAGCAAGGTACTGACAAGAGAACGGTAGACAGCTAAATGGGACAGAACAGACTGCCCAGACATTGACAAACACAGATTGAATCAACTAGAATGAAAATATCATACTCAACAAATGATCTTCAAACAGCTGGCTATCTCATGCAAATGAAACCAATGTGGATAGGTTTGTTTTAATCTTCAGAAAAAAGCTAATTTAAAATTAATAATATCCTTACATGAAAAATGCAAAGTTATAACACCTCTAAAAAATGAACTAAAATGACATTAGGTGGCAATGACACTTTAGGCAGAACACAAAAGGCAAGTTCTACAGAAGAAAGAATTAAATAACATCATAGTTCACTAAAATTAATTTTTCCTCTGTGAAGACAAATTTCTCTGTCAAGACAATAAAAAGAGAAGCCATGGCCTGACAGAAAGTAATCGTAAAAGATGCAGCCAATGAAACACTGCTATCCAAAATATGCAAAGAACTCTTAAAACATCACATTATGAAAAACAATCAGAGCTGCACCAACGCTCTTGACATATACCTCACCGAAGAAGATTTACAGATGGCAAATTAGCATACTGAAAAAAATGTTCCACATTCAAGGCCAGAAAAAGGCAAATGGAAAAAAATGTGATGGCACTGCACAACTATTAGAATTGTTGGAATCCAGAACGCTGACAGTGGTTAATTCCTGGCAAGGAAGTGGTGCAAGAATCCTGTTCCAGTATTTCTGACTGAAATGCAATGTGGTATAGACACTGTAGAAGAGAGCTAAACATTTTCTTATAAAAGTATATATCTTCACCATATGATCCAGCAGGAATAAAAGCTTACATCTATATATAAATTTTCATGTGACTGTTTCTCATGAAGTTACATTGAGAATTGTCAAATCTTGAAACAACTATAGGGATTTTGCAAGATTAAATAAGTAATCAAACTGTAGGAAATTTGCCAAATGAAATATTACTCATCAATAAACGGCATTTTCTGTAAATTATGGAAAGGCATGAAAGTATTGCTGTCTCTTGACACTAATTTCACATCACACATAGATTGAATTGTACTGGACTATTGTGACAATAAAAAGGCAGTGAAGCCAGCCAATCATTAGGAGGTGCTTAGGGAATCTTGGGAAAGAGTGGAAGGAAGGATTTCAGGAGCCAGAGGAGTCAAGGACACCTCAAGAGAACACACAAAATCAACTAACCTGGGCTCATGGGGGCTCACAGCGACTGAGCTGCCAATCAGGGAGCCTGCATGGGACTGATCTATGCCCTCTGTAGATATGTTATAGTTGCTTAGCTTGGTCTTCTTATGTGACTCCTAACAGTGTGAGCAGGGGAAAGGGTGGAGGAATGTGGGTGGGACGGAGGCAGCTGGAAGAAGAGAAGAAAGGAAGAACGGCAGTTGCGGTATAAAAAAAGCAACGAAGCTTGTCACAAGTATGGAAAGATAACATTCCAACCTCATGACATTCAAGAAGAAGCAAAGCTATAACAACAGACTGGTGACTGTCAAGGGCAGAGAAAAGGAAAGGCAAATGTGGGGGGTTTAGGGCAGTGACTTGTTTATGCTAATGTTAATATTATATGCACATCATTAAACTGCAGAATGCGAGGCCACTGTCCTGCAAATCATGGACTCTGGGAGAAGATGAGTGCATGCAGGATCACCCATGGCAACACAAGAATTTCTCTTGTGGGAAGCTGAACCAACTAGGAGGCTATGGACATGTGAGAAATATACAAAAAAAGTCTCTGAATTTTCTATTTTATTTTGCTACGAACATAAGAGGTCTCTAAAAGGAAATTCCATTTAAACAATTCTCCCACATCTCGCATCCACACATGCAAATAGAACTGGCATAAATAAATATTCTACCTACCAATAAACTGACCAGAAAGAAATTGATATACATATTGGGTACGCTTCTGCTTTCCATGTGAGTTTTTTATCTATAGTTGATTTAGTAATTGTATTATATAACCTTCAATGAAAAACGTTATGCCCACATCAATTCTATAATCACAATAAAATTCATATATTTATTTGCAAAGTCACAAATATCATTTTACATATTCAGATTCAGCAATGTGTATAAATGGGCAAGTGAGGTATTTGAACAGTATATTCACTAATTGTGTAGACCCTGCTCCGAACTACCCTGTATAGTTGTTATTGTCTACCTGCATATGAGACATCCCTCCTAGCTTCATCTTTCTGACCAACTCCCTCCCTTTAAAGTAATACCTACTTCAGGAGTCAGATAGTCACACACTAGGGATTCATTCCCTATAGGATTTTAGGCTTAAGATTTGACTCTTTTACACGACTTCCTATAACTTTGGCTTGAGTGCCATAAAGATGAACTACATAGTAACCTATTATTTTACTTGGATCAAGAATTGCACTTCCTCTAATGAGTTCTCATGTAGGCTTTTCAATATACACTTTAGTTCCACTGTGCTATACATGTCAATTATGGTAGAAGTCTCCTGTTATGTTGGAGACTAGTCTATTTCTTTTAACAGAGATAATTAGCACTTTGTATATCAGTTTTGTTTTCCATTCTGCCATTTTTGCTTGTGGGATCTAAAAAACTCCAGCCTAACCACCAGCTGAGAGTTGATTCCTGTGTCTACAGGTGTTCTGTTCAATAGCTATGGAACACCTGTTCTCAGACTCTGAAAATGTCTTTAACCATGAGGCCTATTGCTCACTTTTCTCAAGAGGGCAATGAGGGTCATAATCCCACATGAGTAATACCAAGTACCTGTTTCTATAAGTGAAGGGGTGCCAACTGCTCACCCTTTTCACTGACATATTCACCATAACACAGGCCATGCTAATTGTTTCCTGTAGCTTGTGGCTCATGGCTTAACTTAAATTTACTCCTCTGACCTTTCTCGTATCTTTTAGCATCCATTGCAATTCAGTCTCTTTTTTCAACTCCATTTTCTCACACTGTAACCAAAACTCAAATTTTATCTAAATAGTCTAACTCTCCTTTCCCATTTTAATAAGCTGTTTCAAATTTGTTTATACCTATAAAGTTGTGGATCTGTACTCCTGTGTAGTGAGAGTTTTGGTTTCTTTTAAAACCCAGTTATGTTATGTGAATATGATTTGTTTGAATCCCAGGTATGTGTGGGATATTGGGCTGCTTCACCGTTAACTATGATTGTCTCGTGCACTACCAGGACCGTGATATTTGCCAGCTGCAGATAGTTTAATTCTGGGGAATCAGAAAAAGGAATACATTCCAGAGCCCAAAGAGGGGCAAGGGCAGTTCAAAAAGAAGGTGGCTGCTATCCCCCATGCTGCTGCTGCTGCTCCTGCTTCCTCATGCTGCTGCATTTGCTGTTGTGTTTGCTATTGCTGGGTTAATATTTTGCTGTTTTGCTGAACTGTTGGAGATTCTGATGACAAAGATTGGACTTGCCTTCAAGAACTCTATATCCCTAACCAGCAGGATGTAGCCCATAAAGGTCTTTGTCCATTTGCCCTTCTAATCTTCTTTCTCTCCTACCTAAGTGTTAAAAGGATAGGAAGGAATAGGGTGGAATGAGAGCTAATAAAATAATACACACACACATACACACACACACTCACACACATATATTTATACATATACACTCACACACACACACACACACACATATATATATATATATACACACATATGTATCTTACAAAAGTTTTGATTCTTTTAACATTTCAGAAATTCATATTACAGTATGAATTACTAAACTTATTGACTTTTTTGTTTTGTTTTTTAAGAGTCTAAGATTGCATTTTCTAGTCATGGTTGAGGATTAGTGGAGTTATTTGATTAGTTTTAGACAAGAAACTATTACAAAAAATTTTATATGAGTCATTTCAGACCCCATCTCTTAAGGAAGACTGTGATCTTTGTACCCATATGCTGGCTAGAGACAGATAGTAAGGTAACCCTAAGATATATTGAAGCCACAGAAATGAATCACCTCGTGTCACCTAATCACTACTTAGGTGAAAATTAGTCTTTGCCATGGGCAAGAAATAATATTTCCTGGCAATAAGATGATCTTTGTTTGGAGACACTGATAAGGCTTTTTTTTTTATCTAGCTGCTAATATTCTTAGCTATAAATAATAAACTCTTTTCCATTGCATTCAGAATTTTGCATATAATAAACATTTTCTATCTCAATTCTAAAACTCTAATTTCACCTTGAGTTACAGAAATATATATTTATACAACTGATCCAAAAGTTTATACTCTCAAATCTTGACCTCCATTTTGAGTTGTTTGCTTCTCTCTCACAATTTGGCTACTCGCTCTCCTAAGCATTCTTTGAACTTTTTTCCTTCTCACAGCTTCTTCAAATCATACACAAGGTGGTTCCAAACTCTTATTCATGGCATTTTTTCAAGTATTTCAATTATGAGTATTATTTGATTTCATCTTTTCTTAATTTGCTTTCATACTTGCCACGCATTCCATGGTTGAACTAAAACTTTAATTGAGTGATAACCATAGTTTTGTTGCCCTTCTTGTCTTTTAACTGGCTTACCTACCAGTTTCTCAAACATGCAGAAACTGAGATGTCTTCCTTCTCAGTGATGACAAAGCCCAACAACAGAGAACTAATGAGTCAGGGGATGAGACAGGAAAGGGAAGCTGTCATAAAAAATGAGGCCAGCAAGCCACACCCCTCTGAATTTCCAGCAATACAATAACCAACTTGACACATTCTCTCTCAAATAAGATGCCCCAAACTCACATGTCTGTACCCAGATGATAAGCATCTCCTATGACTGTTCTCCACTGCCAGCATTTTTTTGATAATAGCCTACCTCATAACTAAGAGCACAAACAGGGAAGTGTGTGGTGATTCTTGAAAATCTCCCAGTGTAGCCTTCATCATCGATTCATTTCAAATATTTGTTGAAATAACACTCTAACATTCTAAAGACTTGCTTTTTCACATATTTCTTACATCCCACAAGTGCAAGCTATTAGCATCTTTCCTGAGTAGAATTAAGAAACTTACAATTTTATTGCCATAAGTTACTAGACTCTAAACTCTGTCCAGCTTATCTCTTGTAATTTGTCTTCATTTTTTTTTTTTTTTCTGAGACTGGATAAGCACTGTCTGGATGAATAGGCAAATGGATGATTGAGTACAAGTAAACTTCTCTGAATTCTCACAACCCACAAACACATAAAAGCAAGTATTCATATCTACTTTATATAAGAGAAAAAATGAAGTTTAAGACACAAATGGGCAGAACAGGAAGAACTACAGCTCAAACGTGAGTTTTCTCAGTTTCTCTGACTCACTGCTACTAAGGCTCTTTCCTTAGTCAACTTCATGGCATATGTTTTATATAGGTTGTAATAGACTCAGAATTATCTCCAATTTTTTATGCAATTGTCTATGAATACAGAAAGTAAAATTCTTTGAAGACATTCTAATACTTTAAAAACTGTGTAATAAATTAACAATATTTTAGGAAAAGTTATTTTAATTTTGTTAATGGAAATGTGTTCATGTCTACAAAATAATTTAGTATCAACACTAAAATGTACCAACACAGTCTGATTTTAAGAGGAAAACGTTTTTGAGCAGAAAACAATTCTGTAGATTTTTGAATTGTTATCTCCCATGTATGTTTTACATGGGGAAATATTGTCCTAAGAAATTTACATATATACTAAAATAGAAACTGTTAGAACTCTTATTCTATAGATTTAAAAAAAAATGAGGAATGAGAGGAAACCATCAAAGCTTAGAGGCAGATCCTATTTTTGCAGAATTTCAGAAATGCTGAACACATCGCCTTCTGGGCATGTAATTGAGGCTTTTACTTTGAACTGGTACCTAGTGTGAAATGGACTGAAAGGTTTTTTGACAACCGATAGCACCTGATAATGAGACATTTTGATTATAACCAGATGGGGGAGAACAATAGGTACAGTATTGAAGTAATTCAGTATATTTAAGGAACAGATTGTTTTGTCTTACCCATGAATTCAATCCCCAAGTGGTCTGCTACATCAAAGTCAGCATGGAGAGAAGGGAAAGAAAAAGAGAACTAGGTTAGAAAAAAATCTAAACAAGGACATCAGTGCTTGTAAGACCACCCTTCTGGGCATAGAGTACGTCTCAATTCTAATTATGTTAGCATATGAGATGCAACTTGTAGATAGCCAACATTAACAGCTTTTGGTACTGTGTTTAATATGTGTTTTCACAAGGCCTATAAAAATGCATAAATAATAAAATATACTAAACAAAAATTTAATAGAGGTAGGGATCAAAGAAGTTAGTATATTTTTTCATAATCTATCATATTCTTTGTAAATTAACTCTTCACTCAACATACAGTGATATGGACCTTTACATGATTAGGAAGGATAAACCCCCAACCAAGCTATGAAAGTCTATAATGGAGTGTGCTTCACATGCATGTGCACGTGCGCGTGCGCACACACACACACACACACACACACACACACACATATACACACATTAATGATTCTTCCTTGGACATCTGTTTAAATTTTTATTATAATTTATTCAGATTACATCCTGAATGTTATCCCCTCACTTGTGTCTTTCCATTCCCACCCTCCCTACCTCTTCTGTCCTATTCCCCTCCCCTAGACCTCTGACAGAAGAGGACCTCCTCCTCCACTATATGGCCACAGCATATCAGGTCTCATCTGCATAGCCTGCTTCCCCTTCCTCTGTGTGTTGCCAGGCCTTCCCACCAAGATGAAGTGATCAAATCGGAGCACCAGAGTTCATGTCAGAGGCAGTCCCTGCTATCCCCACAGCCATGAAGAATGAGCTGTCATTGGCTAGATCTGAGCAGGTCTACGTTTACTGCACGCATTGTCCTTGGTTGGCGCAACAGTTTATGCAGGCCCCCTATGTCCAGATCCAGTTGTGCAGTGGGAAAAACCAAACATTGGTCAAAAAGTTTTGGGTAGACTGAGGACACAAATCCAGTGTACCAGACATCCCAGCCTCATGACTGCTTAACTTCACAGCTTATGTGATCAAAAACAAATGGCCGGCGTGCTACCATCTATCCTGTGTGCTCATCTACATGGATAATCTTGAACAACTGCTCTGCCTGTAGCCAGCAAAATAACAAACTGTTCTGGGCTCATTTACACAAACAGTGTCTTCCTTCTTTTAAATGTTTAATTGTGTACTCGTTCGCTTTTTAAATTTGACATTACTGAATGATATTTCCTGTTGCACAAGTACTTGTCTGGAATAAGAGTAAGAGAGACAAAAAAGTGATTGCTAAAACTGTATGTGTTTCCAAATCCAATTAATGACCTCCTCTTGGGGGTTCTCAGTTTAGAAAAAGGCATTTCCTTTTAGAAAACACATGCATAATGACTCATTACTATTAGTGTATGCATGCACGCACACATATAAAACACTATTTTTGACATCTTAGTCATTTTGTGTACTTAATTCACCAGTACTAATTAAGTTCACGAGGTTGCACCACCATCACCACCACCAGTTTCTACAGCATCACAGCAGTCAGAGGCTATGCATCTTGGTCTTCCACACTCCCTACCCTCAGCTTCGAGCAACCTCTACCTTCCGCATCAATTCAACTTGACTACAGTTCACTTGAAATGATTAAGATTTATGTAAATTATAAGATGTCTACTTTCATGAAGAAAGATGACTACAGTGTTGCTAAAACATGAACCTATCCCTCTCTCCTCACAGCGATTTTTCACCAATTACACTGTGCTGACATGTACTTTCAACATTGTCTGTACACTTTTTTTTTTTTTCTGAAAATAGTTTCTTGTTCTTGGTGATTTTGAACATCATCGATGGGAGAGCACAGAGTAAAATCTCTGGCCATTCCTCTTAGTAAGTACAGTACTAAAAATCTGCGAAGACAGGAGAGTCCAGAGGCAGGGATATTGTTCCTAAGAGAGATAAAGTTGCTATGCAAAAGTGTGATTTATGAGGAAAAGGGCGAGACTGTGCTGATGTTCTTCTGCAGACAAAAAGCCCCTGACTGCATGCTCCAGAAATATGGATGAGATTCTGGATACATGGAATTTAAAACTAAGGCTTGTAGTGTAATTATCCTGTATTATGTGATTAATATCCACTTATAAGTGAGTATATACCATGTGTGTCTTTCTGAGTCTGGGTTACCTCACTCTGGATGATAGAGAAATATCTTTTAATGTAAATGTTGCTAGCCTTTCCAGCAAAGTCCTCTCTATATTCTTGGGTATTGAAGGTAAATTGCTTATTAAATTTTATGTGGCTTTTTCATGGAAACTGAGGAGACTGAAAATACAAATAAAAAAATCAATTTTTACTTAAAAATCTCTACCTTCTGCTCTTTCGTGCCCCCACATGCCACTACAACATACACTGCTGTATTAAAAAGGCTAAACACTGTGATCACTATTTATCAGTTTGAAGACACTGACAGGCTTTGGTTCATACAGAAGGATCAATGAAAAGCACATGACAAAAAGGTAATTATTTGGCTATTTCAGTCATACACAGAACATAAACCACACTATTTCTCAGAAGACTGTGTTGATTATTCCTCAAAGTAAACAGCCAGCCTGAAGATGTTCAGGCTTGCAGGAAAGGGAGTAGAAAACATCAAGAGGAATAGAGTGAGAATTAATCAATTAATAGTTCATTGGGTATTCATTCACCCAAACCAGTGAGTACCAAGAACTGTTTAGATCTTAGGGTGAACAAGAGACACATGGTTCAAGCCAAAGCCATCTGGTTTCCCCTAAAGCATACATGTAAATGTACAATTTACATATTTTTAACATTTCAATCTAATTTGTTTTAGACTATCCATACTTTTAACAATGTGTGGAAAGTGCTTGACTTTTGCTTAGCACTAACTGCTCTAGGAGATAATATGATATAAGGGATGAGATGCTCTCACAGCAACTCATAAAATGGCAACCATGCCCACTGTGACAGGGCATACACAGAGGCACATACACAGAACCAACTTTGCCCAGTCATACTGCCTACAAGCAAGGAGGACTGCAATTGCGCTCAAGTAGCCTGACTCTCCATCCTCGTTTATCCAGCTGACAAATGTCCTCTCTCTGAAGAAATAGTTATTTTTTTGCAGTGTCATCAGGTAATGAGATCTTCAGGATGAATTATTCAAACCACTTAAAAGAATAAGCTGTTTTCAAGCACCCTCAAGCACCACTGAAGCACCACTTACTTACTTGTTATCCCTTGTTTATTGATGGAAGGCCAAAGATGAATTGGTTGAGGGAGGGTATAAAGGAAAACGAAAGTGTTTTCTGTCACCAAGAAGTCAAACTAGTATAGTATTAATATTTCCTCATTAGGTATCAAGGAAATTTCTGTAAGATGAGGGTGATTTGGTTATTTTTATATCCAGCAGGTGTTAAAACATTTTTGTTTTAAAATATGCCAAATATTAAGCTGAATACTCTTAAGTTTGGAAGGATATTTACAGAGTCTTTTGTAGAACTGAAAGGTTTCCATGGCTTTGGGAATAAATAAGTGACAGGAAGACATTCTGTCAGGTGAAAGGTACTGGGAAACTTATCAATCAAGCCCATATCTCCTTTCCTTTCGACCAAAATTATTTATTCTTAGTATGTAACATGATGTATTAAAAGACACTGATGTTATAAAACAGAAAATTCAAAACACTCACTGTCTTTCTTTCTTCATATATTACCTTTTTATATGTGGGGACAATGCTGAAAATATACCTGTTAGAAATCATCAAACACAAGGCACCACTATTAACAGCCCTCATCCTGAGGCACAGATATTATTAATTCCCCAACTCACTGAAATTCAAGGTACACATGTCTGAAACCAGTTCAAATCCTCCTCAGCCTCAGTCCTGGGCTGGAAGCAATGGAACAAGGGGCCATTATCACAGAATGGGAGCCAGTGAGAAGGCTCAGCTGCCAAAGGCAGTTGTCACTAAGCCTGATAACCTTAGTCTGATCCCCAGAACTCATACACAGAAAGGAAACACCCACTGCAGGAAGTTCTCTGACTTCCCTGTGCACACTGTGATGGACAAGGGTTTACACACACACACACACACACACACACACAGAGAGAGAGAGAGAGAGAGAGAGAGAGAGAGAGAGAGAGAGAGAGAGAGAGAGAGAGAGAGAGAGAGAGAATGTAAAACAAGTTTTTAAAAGAAAATTACAACCCTGGCTCAAGATAAGTGGCTTCGCCACAGCTGAAACCCTCAAAGCACCTTGGATGTGTGTGGTGAAGACAGTCCCATGATTGTTTGGGAGGCAGCATTTCCCAGTTTGGCAAGAAGGGCTCTGTTTTCTGGGAGTGCTCCTAGTCCTAGTGACCTCTGCCAGCTGCTGAAGGAAAAACCTTGCCACTCTAGCGTGGAGCAAGCCACCAACTCAGCTACAAAATCTGTTCATTACAAACTGCTTCTTTTCCTAATGCAACTGTAGGCTGTCACTCCTTAGGTTCCACCGCTAGACCTGTGTCACATGACATTTCCCTGGTGACATGCTAGGCAAAAATAATCCATTGGAACAGAGAAGAATTGGGATGCGAGAAGATTGTAGGTGAAGTCCTGGCTCCTTGATAACCCTTTAGATCTTATTTCCTCACTCTCTAGGAATTTCTAAACTCAGTGTTAGGATATTAGGCTTTCTTGTGATACAATAATATGGTCATGGCTCCTCTTTGCTCCCACATGAGATTATAGGCTCTCACATAGGTGAAAAGGGGTCATTTGTTACAACCATCTGAGACATATCCCCCATTTAATACAGCAAGAGAGGCAAGCTAGGAAAAGAGAGCTGGAATCAGAGGTTTCTTGTTCAAGAAAAAAAGCAGAGAACAGAAAGTATAGGCAACTCCAGCTACAGCTTGCTCTGTCTGGAAAGTAATATGTGGGATTTTCTGATTACATATCATTCATAAGGTCAGGGGGTCACAGCATAGGTGAATTGTGTTTGCCAAAGGCTGCCTGCCTGAGCGTAGAGCTGTATTATTAGGGAGGAAAGACACTAAGTAATCACCCAGAGAAGGCAGGGGCAGGAAAGCAGAGTAGCAAGCAGATCTGCATGCCCCATGTCAGGCCCCACGGTAAGGGTAGAGAGGGACAGACGGTGATGTGTCAAAGATAATAACATATTCCTCCAAGAGGGAAATAAGGCAAGTCTTTGCCTAGGAGCTCTGGAACATTCTGTCAGCTGGCCCTAGTGGAAAAGACAGGTTATCATCCCATCATCCTTCTAGCTAAATAGTGGAAGCATTAGGGTTTGAATGTAGGTCAGATTCCAATCTCAATGCTGCCTTTGTTTCCCCAGGAAGTGTAGCATTTTACTTTTCACCAGCACATATATCCTTTACCATAGAATTTATATCTTCTTATGAATAAAATGTGTAAATAAGTATAAAAAATAATAAAAGTAGAAATTTTGATCACTAATCATGGGTAAGTTTTGTTTTGTGTTTCCTAGCACCACTTTTATATTTGCAGAGTTAGCTAAGTATCAACTGTACACATCACTCTCTATTGTAAGCCTAAGCTAGAAGACTATCTGTGGTTGTGTCAGCTCAGTGAGCACTTTCCTCTGTCACCTCCACTACACTGGGACTAACAGCATTTTCCACTGTTGAGAAGAGGCCTTGACACCATTAGTGTAGCCTGCATCCCCACAGACAGGCCATCAATCACCAAGAAGGCAAAGTCACTCTTCAGAAAAGCACAGAGCCGCATGTTCCTTTCCTGGGGCCTTGTTACAGAGAGTGACTTCTTTATTTTCCTTTCTAAAACTGCTGTTGTTGATTCCTGTAGGACACAGATACCTCTGTTTCACAGCTTATGATCAAGAGAAGGCTACTCATTTGTGCTAAGGGAGAAGCAGCAGCCGTGGAGACCGGGTCACATGTTAATGCCATTCACACTCAAGATGAACATTCTGCTTCATAGAATACAATTTCCACACAGGCCTTCGAGGACTAGTGAGGTTCTCAGTGGGTAAAGGCACTTGTCATCAGGCCTGATGATATGAGTTCCATCTCTGGATGGAAGGAGAGAACCAACTGCAATAAATTGTGTATTTTAGGTGTACAAACAGGTAAACAGGTAGATACACACACACACACACACACACACACACAGAGAGAGAGAGAGAGAGAGAGAGAGAGAGAGAGACAGACAGACAGACAGACAGACAGACAGACAGAAACAGAGACAGAGAGAGAGACAGAGACAGAGACACAGAGTGAGAGAGAGAGATACAGGCTTTACAACGCTCTAAAATAAGGCCTCCTTAGAGATTCATGAGTGACCATCTGCTTTGTTTACTTTCTAGACTTAAATTCTGCTGAGGATTTGCTCAATAATAGAGTGCATGCCTAGCAATCAGTATGTATTCTCCAGTTTAGTACCCAGTTTTGCCAGAAAGAAAACTAAAGAAAAGATTCAAAGATTAACCTTGACTAAACTGCTTGTGCAGTTTTCATGGGACAGGATTCTAAAGCATTGGGCATAACCAATTTTAGATTTTCCTTCTAATTAAACAGTTTAGTAAGAACTTCCACAGAATATAAGAAAATTTCATTCAAAATAAATGCTGCTTTTCTTTTGCCTGTCACCAATGATGGTAAATCTGTATGAGTGAATTTGTGAGTTTCTTTGCTCATGTCAGCTAGCTTCTTGGCATGTTTTGTCAACTTTCTCACCTTCCTATGGCAACTTCTATACACACTGCTTCATTCAATTTCAAGTATTAGCTTTGAAAGTTCTGCCACTGAGCCCTATTTAAAAGCTGAAGCAATTAACTTTCTATGGCAATCAAAAGGTCACATTTGTAGATTTCTGGGTTCTGTGGATTGAAAAGTCTCATAAATCTCAAGAGTGTCTTTTCCTTCTTTGAAAATCTGATGTATATAATTAAGGCATCTTGATGATGCTCACCCCTTACAACTCCCATTTACGTATCCCAGGGTCCCTGTCACATCGCTCCCCCAGCCTCATGTCTTCATTTTACAATTGCTTGTTTATTTTAATTCCAATTAGTGTCATCCCTGTGCACATGCATGTGGGGTCATCCACTGGGCCATGAACAACTTTCTAGTGGCCATTTCTGAAAAAAAAAAAAAAAAAAAAAAAGATATTCTTCCTCCTGAAGAGTCTTCAACTGCCGATAGCTCTTCATGCCTCCCTTTCCATGCTTGAATTTTTAACTAGCTTGGTCTTGTACAGGTCTTGAGAATAAAGGGGTGGGGCAGAGGAAGGGTGAGGATGGGTTAACCAAACTAAGGATGGATGAAGAAGCATACTGAAAGCCCACCGGCTTGTAATCTTATTATGTCTTCTGTGTGCTGCTTCTCACTTCAGCCTATCATTGAGTGAACCTTTTTCATCAGGAAATTTTAAATATTTCTATAGTAATTAAAATATTTTTGCATGCAGTGTTTAAGAATCTATCATTCAATCCCTTAAGTTTAAACAAGACTTAACAATAGGTTTTGTTTTTGCCAATTACTGAAATTCCACATGTTTGCAAAATTGAGGATATTCAGAAGGTACTATGGACATTTACATAGATACTAATATTTGTATATTGATTTTTTTCTCATCACTGAGCAAATTCCTGACAGAGACAACTAAGGAGGATGATTGGTTTTGTCTTCTGGTGATTTGGCTCATAATGAGGTAACCAACGCAGAAAATTAGTAGCAAAGAAATGGGAACTTTGTTTTGACGAAATATGAACCTGTAGTTCTTGAGCCTTTGCAACTGGCATGTGGGACGAAGTTAGAATACTTGTAGATGTGGACTAGAGCGAACACAGGATGCTGTGAGAGGGGTTTAATGAGAATTGCCAGTGGTAGTTCAGAGCACTGAAAGCAACATAAACAGTCAAGATTGCACTTAGGAAGTTTCCAGTGGGGACAGTAGCTCTGATGGGGATGAGACCAGACGAAGGTTTTGTTATATTTTAGGAAAGAATTCACATATACTTTGTCTGTGTTCTGAGATTTTATAACAAGTTGGATTTGTAAGAGACCTATATGAATCAGTGTAAGATCATCACTGGGAAAAGGTTCTCTTTGGGTAAGACTCAGAGGAAAAGGGTGGCACCTGAGTAAGCTCAGTTTTTACGTGATGGTTTGAGGAGTTGGGATACAGGTCATGAGCATAAACATGTGTTGGAAGTGGATTCACTTTGGTGCAGTGGATAGTAACGGGATCCGACACTACACTTAGGTTGTTCTTGCCGCAGCGTCCTGAGAGAGTGATTTACACGTGTGGGCCACTAACTTCAGCTCTGAGGTTTATACTTCCTATGTGTGGGTGACGGTGAGCAGGTGTGTGTGTGTGTGCACATGTGCATGTGCATGTGCTTAGAGTTATGTAAGTTGTTTCTCATTGAATTGTATATCAGTTCAGACATGTGTGGGAAAAAAACTCCTGTTTTATGTCCTATTCTAATACCTTAGTCAACCAGAACTTCATAAAGACATCTATTGGTAGAAAATATTCTTATTTTTTCTGTTTTATGGAAAACATTTTTTAAATGCAGTGTCAGCAGAATTACAGAGAAAACCGGTCACAAGCTTCTCAGTCTTGACCACCCAAGGCAATCATCATCTTTACTCCTGCCTCTCCACATGCACACAGGTAAGGCAGTGCCTATAGGATGAGTGAAAGTGTTTACTTTCCTTCCTTGTTGTTGTGGTCAAATACCCTGACAGAAGCAACTTATGAGAGAAGAAAAAAAAATTATTTTGGCTTACAGTTCAGAGGATACAGTGTACCATGATGGAGAAGGCATAGTAGCAGTCACAGACAGCACAGTAGCCAGAACAGGGAGCTGGCTTTTGCACTGCATAGGCGCTCAGATGCTGAGTGAATCGAAAGTGAGGCTAGGCTAGGAAGCCTAAGGCCCATTCCTAGTCTCCCACTTCCCCCAGTGATGCTCTAGCTTAAAGGTTTTAACATCTTCCAAACAGTGCCTCCATCTGGGTGGGAATCAAGTGTTCAAAGACAAGATGCTATAGGGGACAATTCACATTAAAAACAATAACAGTATGAGCCAAAAGAACCCCATAGAAGTGAGGGAGGAAAGATTGGAAGAGCCAGAGGGGTTGAAAACACAAGGAGAACATGGCCCACAGAATCAATTAAGTAGGATTCATAGGGGTGCCCAGTGCCTGAAGTGACAAACGCTGACCCTGTAGGTCTGAACGTGGTCCTCTGCATATACATTATGGGTACCCCTTGGTGTTCTTTTTGGACTCCCAACAATGGAAGTGGAAGATGTCTTTCACTCTTGCCTAGGTATGCTTGAGATCCCTTTCCTCCTAAAGGGTTGCTGTTAGTACTCAGGCAGCCATGTGAACCACCCCAGGGACCCTGCTGACAGGCAAGAGAGCAGGCATCTTCAAAGCCACTTCAGAAACATATCAATGCTGGCCAGCAGGATTTAGGTCCCCTAAGCCACATGTGCACTTTCTGAGCATGTACTGGGTCATCTTATAAAGAGGACTTCTCCCATCCCCTTTCTCTTTCTTTCCTTATGTACCCCCCTCCCCCAATAAAACCTCTCATGTGGATCCGCCGTGTGGTGTGATTTCTGAATTCTCCATATGGCTCTGCCACACAAATACTAATAGTTGCCTCATCCAGCCTTAATATGAGGGATTATGCCAAGGCTTAGTGTAATTTGTTATGTCATGTTCAATGAATATCCCTGGGAAGCCTGCTTTTTTTGTTCTTGGTTTGGTTTGATTTTTGTTTGTTTGTTTGTTTTGAAGGAAAATGAAGAAAGAATGGATCTGCAGGAAAGGAAATGCAGGGAGAGGGGCTGGGGCAGGGAATAGTGGAGGGAGGAGAAACTGAGGTATGGATTAGTGTTTAAGAAAAAAGTGGCAAGAGAGGCACCCACACCCAAAGAACAATAACAGTGCCTGGATACAATAAGCACACTGAGGGGTCCAGACCTCTGTTTTTTGTTTTGTTTGTTTGTTTAGTTTTTTGTTTGTTCTTTTAGGGGGGTACAGATCTTTGAATCAGCTGCTTTCCGTTCTCATCTTTCTAGACTTAGATCACACATTGTTGCCAAGACTTGTGCTGTCTACATCACTGAAGTCTCTCTTACGGGGATCTGAAATCTCCCATTTTTTCTGGGGATCTGACCTATTTCTGAAGTCTGAACCTGTCTAGCGTATAGTAAATATGTAAAGCACCGTGTGAGTGTGTGTGTGTGTGTGTGTGTGAATGTGTGTGCACATGTGTGTGCATATCTGTGCATGTGAGTATCCATGTTCTAAACACATGAGGATGGATAACAAGTACCTAAGTCAATTAACTTTTGAAAGGTAAGTAGTTAGGTTGTCTACTGTTTGGCAATGTGGTTTTATAGACACACACAAAATCAGGCAGTTGGGAAGAAACTATGGCAACCATGTGGTTTTTATTGATGATTATGTTCTGTTGCTTCATTCTGACAAGATAACCCATTCCAACATTGACAAGAACAGGCTAATTTAATATTTAATGTTATCTTTTATTTTTAAAAGCACTGGTGTGGGAATTGTTTCATACTTTATGATTCTTATGTTGCATATATTTCTATTACCAAGTTTAAAAAATCACATTAATTTATACTTATAAGCTCCCGAACATCTGGGAATAACTGATAATGAGCACAACAGAGGACACACTTGGCCACTAATGGATAAATTTATTACTTCTGCAGACTTAAAATGTAGCAATAAGCTGGAACTTTTTTCCTCCGAAATGCATAATCAGTTGAGAATGTTATTTGTCTCATTTAAATGCAAAGAACAACCCGTCTTTTCTACCTGCATCCTAAATCCATTAAGCAGTTAATAACACAAGAACTAATGTAAGCATCTTTTATTTAATAGAAATTAAAAAAAAATAGGAAATTAAGCCAGAAAAGCCGTCTCCTAATAATGGATTCCCCAAAGCAGCTGGATTCTTCTTAGTAGTATGGAAAAATCAGGTGAATTTCCATAGTAAAATGACAGAGAAAACTATTATCTAATAATTAGGTGGGAACTCAGTTGGATCTGTTCATTTTGAGTATCTTACCCTCTTCCTCTCATTAACTTCTTTGATAGTTTTGAACTATATGTTTATGCATTTTCTACAGTCATGACTAGAAATGGTCACTCTGTTGGGCATCTTCTTAATGAGATATCCTTTTCTTTTTATTTTTTTTAAAGATTTATTTATTATTATGTATACAGTGCTGTCTGCTTGTACACCTACAAGCCAAAAGAGGGCATCAGGTTAAATTATAGATGGTTGTGAGCTACCATGTGGTTGCTGGAAATTAAAATCAGGACCTTTGGAAGAGCAGGTGGTGCTCTTAACCACTGAGCCATCTCTCCAGCCCCTAGATAACCTTTTCATAAAAGTTTGCAGATATCCGAATTTGACTATATAGGAGCTTACAAACATTTTTATCATGATAGCATCACTTAGACAATAGCCAGGTACACAGTGCCTGTAATGTTCTTCCTTGAACCTGGCATCTACAAGTAAGACACCGAGAATCCAAATCACCTCCAGTCCCTTCTCATAGCATCTGTACTCACTTCTATATTCTGGGTCAAAAACTCATAAGCAGCAATTTAGTGGAAGAAGGATTTATTTGGGATCACAGTGTAAGAAGGCACATAGTCTACCAAGTCAGGAAGGAACGAAAGGAGAACATGCTGTGGCTCATCACATTCTGTGTGGAATCAGGAGGCAAAACCAGATGATGCTGGCACTCAATTGACTTATTAGTTTCACCCTCTGTTTAGTCCATGACCCCAGTTACTGTGATGGTGTGCCCCTCATTTAGAGTGGGTGTTCCCCTCTCAGTTAAGTCTCTCTGAAACACCCCTTCAGAAACAAAGAGTTAATGTCTCTGTGGTCATTCCAAACCTGGTCAAGTTTACAAGGAAGATTAACAATAACAGCATCCTTCTTAGGGTTCATATTCACGCAGAGCCTAAACTTCAGAGAGATGAGATAATTGGCTCAAAAACTAAAAGTATCACCTTTCATTAAGTCATATCATTGCCATGGACAGAAAATGCCTCCTTGCCTCCATCTAGATAAGACACAGCAATGTTCCAGCCCAAGCAGACTTGGCACACTCCCTCTACAAGTTGAACACCGCTCCTTGCGTACCATAGCCTGGAGAACCTTACTAATTGTTGTTAGGCTCCCTATAAGGAACCAGACCACCAAATCAGGGCTCTACACAATGTCTGAACTAGCAATGCTTTTATGAACTGTCTTATGTTTTTGGGTCTCACACATCATTCTACTTACTGTGGTTGTTTCTTCATTGCTCTATCATCCCAAAAGGATTGCAAAAATTTGATGAAAAATAATAACCATATTTGATTTCTATTTCTATAATACATTCTAAGGTAATTACTGGCACATATGGAACGCCTGAAAAAAATATACAAAGCTGCACAGAATACATTTTTGCTCGTAATCTTAGTTGCCCATAGTTTTTCCTATTCCTTTGTTAAGAGAAAGAGGGGGTGATTATAAAATCCTTTCTTGTTGATTGTGTTTGACTGAGAGTGAGGATATATGTAATCTGTGTTGTATGCTTGGAGGTCAGAGGAAAACCTAAGGTGTGAGCAGTTGCTTTCTATCTTGTTTGGGACAGGAAGACTCTTTTGTTGTTTTCAGCTGTGAATACCAGGCTACATAGCATGCAGGCTTCTGAGGGTTCTCCTGCCTCTACCTAACTCTCATACCCCCATAGAAGCACTACGATGCCCACCTTTACATGGTTCTGGGGTTCAAAGGCAGGTCCTTATACTTTTGCAGCCAGTGCTTTAACACACTGAGCCATCTCTCTGACCCTGAGCTTTTAAATCCTTGACCTGTCACAAGAAGCCAGTCTCCAACTTCTGCTTTGTATGTTATATTTTTTTCCACGTGAAGGTAGGAAGTGGAAGATTGCCAGAATGTCCAAAGAGAAACCTTCAGAAATAACCACTCCACCTACCAAGCCACACACTGCTCCTCTGACCCCACTTCAACCAGAGGTAGCAAACTGGATTACCAGACAGGGCTGCTGAGCAGGACTGCCTCGAGTTTCAGGAAACCTCAGTCTATAGTTTTTCCTTTTGTTCTCTTGCACCCATTTACAGTAGCAGACGAGCTGTCCCCAAATGACCAAAGAAATGGGCTTTCGGAGCACCAGTATATGAAGCAGATGGTAACACCACTTTTTTTCCACTCACCATGTCAGCAGCATAGGCGACTAAAAAGAGTGTGGAAGACAATGCTGTTGCGGAACTGATAAGGAACTTAATTATCTGGATAGATGCCATCAAGACAATGGCGTAGAAGATGCCCCAAACCTCCAACCTCAGCCATCCTCCACCCACCCCAATACCTAGGTCCAGGGCAAGCCATGCCTCTTCTTAGAATATGAATTCAAATGCTAGTTGGCCAGTGTTAGATGAACAAACTGCAATTTTATAATTTTATTCCAGTCCAGTGGTCAGGAAATTGGGAAAGAAGATAGAGAAATCAAGTAATAATGAAAGTAACAATAAAATATCTGAGGTATGCCTTTATTCTATTTACTGGATATGCCTTATTTCAGTTGAAACCTGAAGCAACATGATGAAGTAGGAACTCTTTTTAATCCCCTTTTAGAGTTGTACATGATGAGGAACACAGAAATTAACTAGTTTCTTCAACTTGTAACTGATAGTGCCCCGGATGTGAATTCAGGTAATACTTTTTAAATGTTTACTTTTGAGCCCACTTCACAATGAGCTGTTAATTCCAACCCCTATCATGTTTCAAAATGAGATACAATTTTATTGAACTCAATGCTATTGTGCTATTTATACTTCTTGTTTATGCAAACTTTCTTTTTTCAAAAAATTATGCATCTTACTCTTGGCAAACTGGAATCCTAAATAAGATAACGTGTGCAGGAACTAAATAGCTATTTGAACAACAAATAAATCTTAAGCAAGATTCATGAAGTTGTGTGCTCTTAGATTCTTACTATTGGCTCTTTATATGAAGTCTTACTAATACTGGACCAAATTTTCTTGGTATCAAATTACTTTGAAATTTTCTTTTAAGCGATTTTCCCCTTATCATATTAGTGGGTAGATAGTAACTCTCAGAGATGTTATAGAGAAAATAAAACTTATTTACTCGTCACTGGGACTGAAATGTGAGTGCAGCTCACTGGATCCAGAAATGTCAATCAGCGGTAGGAAGAAGACAAGTGAATTTTGCGGTGGCTGATGGATGCCATTGCTTTGAATACCTGCATGATGTTGACTAAACAGATTCTCCTCCACACCAACTTCATTCTCTGCAGCACAGACGCTCAGTGCCTTCCTCTCAGCTGCTGCTGCTAATGGAAACACAGCATCCCACAGAGAGCTGGTTTCCATGGTGCTTTCTGGCTTTTCTTCGGCACCTGCAACTCTTCTCTTTTCTAGCTTGTCTCCCCCTACTGGCCACAAGCTGTCACTCATCCCCTTAGCTTTTATTAGCGAAGCTTCCACCCTAATTTCTTTTGTTCTGTCTCTGTTTTCCTTGGATTTCTTCCAACACAGCAGCCACAAATGTCCCTTTAGAACTAAATAATTCCCACATACTTCTAATCCTATCACTCAGAAGTCTAAGACAGGATGTTCCTAAGTTCAAAGCCATCCTGAGTTATACAGTGAGATCAAGGCCAGCCATGGCAACACTGAGATATCGTATCTCCAAAAATATAAAGAAAGAAATCTTTAAGTCAAATCACAATTATAGCATTTCTTTTTCCTCAAAAAACAATCCATTTGTGGGAGCCAAAGGGAGTGGTGAAGGACATCACAAGAAATCCCACAGAATCAACTAACCTGGGCTCACAGGGACTCACAGAGACAGAACTGACAACCAGGGAACCTGAATGGGGACTGACCCAGGCCCTCTGCATATATGTCATAGTTGTGTATGTTGGTTGTCTTATGGAAACTTAAGCAGTGGGAGTGGGTGTGTCTCTGACTCTTTTGGCAGCTTTTAGGCACCCTTTTCCTCCTACTGGGTTGCCTAGTCCATCCTTAATACAAAGGGAGGTGCCTAGTCTTAGTGCAACTCAATATGCCATGTTTAATTGATATATATGGGAGGCTACCCTTTGCTGAATAGAAATGGAGAGATAAGGGGAGGTGTGGAGAGGGACTGGTAGGAGATGAAAGAGGGGAAACTGATTGGGATAATGATAGAAGAAGAAGAAGAAGAAGAAGAAGAAGAAGAAGAAGAAGAAGAAGAAGAAGAAGAAGAAGAAGAAGAAGAAGAAATAATAATAATAATAATAATAATAATAATAATAATAATAATAATAATAATAATAATCCAGCACATGGCTTCTCATTATATGCAGAAGAGAAGCCGAATGTACCATCACAATCTGAAATAGACCGATGTTGCTCCCTGCCACCCTACCATTTTTTCATACCCCAAGGCATCTACATCTGTCTCCTAGGTGTTCTCTCTACAAGGGCATTCTTTTCTCAGAGCCTGGGGCTGTCAGCTTCCCTCTCTAGAATCTCTTCCTACAGAAATAATAGGATCCAGCTTCTGCCTTGTCCACTTGGAAAGGTATCTCCTCACAGATCCCAAACTGAACAGCACTTCCTAGCTCCCTCCCACAGCTTCTCTTTACTCTTCAGAATGGGCTGTGTAAAGTATCACATGTCTCCTTAGTGCTTTTCTTCCTCCAGAATATAAGCTCTACAAAGGCAATTCAGTTCTCTGTCTAGTTTCTAATGCTCCTACTATAAAAGTTCCAGGAAATAGTGGGTTAAATAATAAAAATTGAGTGCCTCACAACTCTTAGAGCAGAAGTTTACAAACAAAGCATCAGGAACACTGGTTCTGTCTGTTGGCTGCAAAGAGGAATTGGTTGGATGTGTTTCTTTTACTAGATGTTGGCCAGCAATCTTTGGTGTTCCTTGCCCAGTGGAAATATCACCAAGAATTCTATTGCCTTCTTGACATGGCATTCTCTTTCTTTCTTCCTTTCTTCCTTTCTTCTTTCCTTTCTCTCTCTCTCTCTCTCTCTCTCTCTCTCTCTCTCTCTCTCTCATCATATTTTGATAAGGAAACCTATTCCTTCGGATCAGCGACCATCCTAATTCTCATTTTAGCGTCTCTCATTGAAGACTATCTAAAATGAGGTCATCTTTATAGGTGTTTCATGTTAGGACTCCAGTATATAAGGAAACAAAAGTAATGTGGTAGCATCAGTTTGAGTTGTATTTGTATTGCATCCACGGCAGGTAGGAAAATGTATGATATGAAATAGAAAGCCAACAAATATTTGTAAGAGAATGAAATTTATCACTGGGAAACCTAATGCATGGGCCAGGTGGTCCATTAATTCTACTCCCTCTTTACTCTCCATCGGATTAAATATATGATATTATCACTAGTCCTTTAACTGGCATCTTCTTTCTCAGCACATATGTTTCTATCATGTCTGCATGCAAATATCCTTGTAATTTTTTATCTAAACCTGCAGCAACTATTTGCTTATTACCATGCTATGTAAAGTCTCATGCGAGTACTACGATTAAAAAGTAACTAGACTTCAAATATTTTAGCTCCTAATACAGAAGTCAAATCCCCATTTACCTAGTATCATAGTTATTGTTCTATTACTGTGAGGAGACACCATCATCAAGGCAACTCTTATGAGAGAAAGAATTTAATTGGGGGCTTGCCTACAGTGTTAGAGGGTTAGTCCATTATATAATTGCAGGGAGCATGGTGGGAAGCAGGCAGGCATGGTGCTTAGAGAAATAGCTGAGAGTACTTCTTGATCCACAGGCAACAAAAGAGAGAAAGAGACTGGGCCTCCCATGCATATTGAAGCCTCAAACCCCATCACCAGTAAAACACCTCCTCCAACAGGGCCACACCTACTAATCCTTCCCAAACAGTTCAGTTAACTAAGCACTCAAATGCATGAGTCCATGGTGGCTATTCTCATGAAAACCACACCTAGCATCTCCAAATTGATATAACTAGAATCCTGGATTGACAGGTGGGGATTGAAAGTATTAATGATATAATCTGTGCCCTCAAACAGATTTTAGTTTGGGGTAGAGAAATGAATTTGTCACTATTTACAAATCTCTGAGGGCCTAACACCAGATTAGAAAATTTCATAAATAGCCCATCTAAGGAACATTTACCTTGGTGATACTTGCAAATAATCTTATATGGCATGGAACTATGTTAATTTAATTCTATGAGCTTTAATTTCTAGTCAGGAATTATCTTTCAGTTGCCATGTGTGACTGTGGGGAAGGTACTTAATCTTCCTATGTCTCAATTTGCTTCTCGGTTTAAGAAATAAGTCGCATATGATTTAAGGCTTAAATGAAACAAATATCTAATTGGAGGCACTGCTGTTTGTGCATTTTGAGTCTCTTCTCTCCTCTAGCATATTCTTTCCATGTGTCAATGTGATAAATGAAAACTATACATTTTGTAGCTTACCCTGCGCTGCCTAGTTTTGCCACAGGGCAGTGATTTTTCTGAGATTGAAAATATCATTTTCCAAATTGAGTTTCAGCAAAGCTCTTCATCATGGGAAAGATTCAGCTGACCATGGCACTGCTCCACAGTAGGGGCCTTCCTGCTCCTATCAGCCTTGAGGATTGGCAGAGGTTGCCCACTAGGAGAAATAAGCTTCTAAGAGGATGGACCGCCCACTACAACTATAATGGCTGATGAGGATCTTCAGGAACTGAATCTCCAATGAGGGTTTGTACTGGTGTAACACTACTGGATTCCTTAAGCCTATGAACTTCTCATCACTCCAGAAAAATAAAATCCCCAATTTGATTAATTAGATTTTTCTCATTCTTATAACTGAACTTAATATTAAGTGATAAATGCAAAAGCCTATACCTTGGTCACAGACATTTGCTATCTTCTGTCTAAACCACAACCCTCTGAAAATACTACCAAAGTTGCCCAATGAAAGGTGTATATTTCTGTCATTGGTGAATGGATAGTCTTAGCATAGAAACTCAGTACTGAAAGGCTATTACTTACTCTACATACACGATAAAGTGTATACACTCTACTATGTGCAATTTCTTGTACAATGTATTGCTTTTCTAATTTTCATAATGTATGCTCACTACCCACAGGTCATCTTGACATTCTTTTCTCATATTTTCCATCTGCTACAGGTCTTTCAAAAAGAGTGGTGTACTTAGAAATTTTTATCAGTCCTTCACGAATCAACATTAAGCAGATTTCCTCTTTGAATTCTCTTTAATAATGAAGAATGCTCTTTATTCAAGAATTTATAAAAGTTGAGAGCTTGTTCTATACTGCACTTTCTAAAAGTATACCTTAAATTTTTAATCATTTATTTGTTTGTGTATTTATATTATATTTACATATTTACTTATGAGGGGCCTGTGTATGGCAGAATGCACACATATAGGTTGGATGACAATCTGTAAGAATTGGTTCTCCCTTCCCATATGTGGGTCTCAGGGATTGCATGCATGCTATCAGCCTTGGTAACAATGAACTTTACCTGTGGAAACATCTTGTTGGCCCTAATATATACCTTAATAATAGACTTTTGGAGGCAGGGTCATCAACTGATGCTATCACCCTCCACATTTCAGGATGACAAGATATTTAAATGACAGTACTACAAATGGTAAATATGACTATTGGAAGGAAGCCTTGGGAGTCAGAGAGCCATGCTAGCAAGGCCATAGCAATGGCCATGAAAGACTAAGTCTTGCCCTTGTCATGCCTGTCTCACACCTCTTATAGATACATAATAGATTCATATGTATTTGGGGCTTAAGTTTTGGATGAATATTTAAGAGATAGATAATTATCTTTGGCTATTTTCTTACAAACATGATAGTCCGTGTTTTCATCTCACAGGAGAAATATTTCTAGATAGTTCTCCACCTAGAATTTAAACATCCTTTATATGATCATAGGAGTAGTCTGCTAGGACCCAAGATGCTTCTATAATCTAAGGAAGTATATTTGTGTTCGAGTCACTGAAACAACAACTGTAGAAATGATGGCAAAAGAAATTAATTTTCTCTGAGTGGCAGCAAAATGTTAATCATATCAGTGTTCAAATGATAGTTCTGCCACACCTGTTCATATGATGCTCAAAGCTTAGCTTGGAAATGGAAAGTGTCCAAGTGGGATAGGCTGGTTGTGAGTTTATATACTCCAGTGGTGGTACTTCACATAAACCTTGATTTAATGGTTCATTAATGCATATGAAGTACGTTTTTCCATTCATTTCTGGGAATGAAATTAGATTGCCAATATTCTATCCCTGTACTTACTCTCGCAGACATTGACAGGGGTACAGGGGATTTCCTCTTCAATTAAATCACCTCCTGATAAGGCCAACATATTTCCCTTCTCACATGTACATTATGATTAAAAGTTAGGCAACTGCAGATCTACAAAATGCAGATACTGGTAGGAAAATGTTAATCTGTGGTTTTGCATATAAGGCACATGGGTCATTAAAATTCTGCTTGGCCAGGCTGAATGGTAGAATTGGTGTTAGAAAATACTAATAAATATGGACTGGAAACACAGAAATTGAAGGATATGAATAAGTTTGTAAGAAAAAAAAAAAAACCCAAAACTAAAAGTTAACATTTCAAACATTTCTAATATGCAAGAGTAATCGGACACGGGAAAATGTAAATATTTTAGAAAAAGGGAAACAAAGAAATGTGTAAAATGAGAGAGATGCTTCACAGTGAAGTTTTGCTTGGATCACTGCACTGATTAGTGAAAGCCAATCAAAAGAAGTACTGTGAAGGCAGGCCACTGCAGCCTCACCTTTAAGCTGCTGTAAACACCTGCACTCATACACAGTATATGGACATATAGAAAACTTAAATTAATAAGAATAACCCTGAGAATTTAAGTAAAACTCCTGCTCACAGAGTATGCACCTTTCTTCTGTCCTCTGACTCAGATGTACACTACTGGTTACAGCCTGTGCTTAAAACAAACACACTCTCTTTTCATCCAAGGATTCATCACAAGACAGAGGAAAATTTGCATTTTACTTGTTTCTTGGATGGGATTAAAGATTCTGAAAATCTAGGGAAATGCATATCACCCACTATGATCTGAACACATACCCCAACTTAAACAAAACAGCCCTGAGACATTTTCTAACTGAGGGATTTTTCACAAGGGAAGAGTTGTCCTCTGAGAGGCTCCACTTAGCAGCACTGCAAAACAGACTGTGAGACTCAACCAAACATTGGGCTAAGTATAGGAAGCCTTGTGGAAAAATGGGAAGAAGGAAAAAAAGGACCTGGAAGTGACAGGAACTCCACAAGAAGACCAACAGAGGCAATATGCCAGGGCCCATAAGGGTCTACTGAAGTCGAAGCACCAACCAGAGGCCATGCATAGACTGGACGTAGGCCCCTTACAAAGATGTAGGCAATGGACAACTTAGGCTTAATGTGGGTCCCCTAGTAAGGGGAGAAGGGACTCTCTCTGATATGGACTCTCTTGCCATCTTTTCAGTTACTTCTTGTTGGTGGGACTACCTTGCCAGACCACAGAGGAAGAGGTCACCCTCAGTCCTGATATGACTTGATGAGTGGGGGTGGTTGGGAATAGGGCTCCTCTTTCTGAGGAATAGGAGAGGGATGGTGTGGCAGCGAAGTGAGGAGGGATAGGACTATGACAAGAATTTAAAGTAAAACAAACAAACAAACTTAAAAAAATAAATATCTTAGAATATAATTACACAAACCTAAATGGCTAGAAGTTGCTTTGGGTGAGTCAATGGGTGAGTGTTAACAGAATACAGCCAAGGGCAATTCTATGAAATATTGCTGAATTTATAAAGAATGTAATTCACTCTATACTATCATATGTATTTTAAAGTACAATTTTAAATGATAACTTAATACAAGCTTGCCACCATTTTTTTCTTTATAAACTTTTGAACTTTTGATCCCTTGATAGTGACATTACTTAAAACACATGTACAGCTACACAAAGATAGTCTCCCTTCATAGCATTATTCTGTGCAGGGCTCCCTTTTCATAGTATTTATTAAATCATTACCAACCAACCTAGAAAGATAAGAAAGATGGCTGAATAAAGATGCCTGCACTGGAACTCTGCCACAGAGAAACTTCAGGGTAACAATGAACAAAGGAAGATTCTGGACAGCATCCAAGAAGTGAAAGGAACCCTAACCCACGTGGCCTAGCAGAATGACAGCCCAGAAACAAAGCAATTGCAAACTAAACCCCAGGGAAAGGCAAATAGAAAAGTTTGGCAATCCAGACCACAGCAGCAGGTACTAACAGAAGAATAAGTGGCATTGTTCTAAAAACCTTTAAATGAAACTTGGAAAGAAGTGTATGAAAGTAACTACTTTTCTCCCCCAAAGTTATACCTACTTTGAAAAAGAGTAGGGATATTCCAATCTGATATCCCACAAGTGATATTGGTGGGTGCCACTTTTGCCCAGTATTTGACTCTTTCAAAAATCTTTGAGTTATTAGGCAGGATAGACCTTTTGGCATCTTGCAGATTCAAGACCAGGGGAACTTCTGCCAACAGACAACTGTGACAGTCGCTTTAGCTATGAAGTCCAGCTTCAAGCTCACCTCCCATCTGGGGTAGAGTAAGACCCTCATTGCTTCTGTAACACCAGTATGTGGCAAAATAACTTCTAATGCCTATGCTTTCCCAGTGAGAAGTAGGCAGGTCTCCTCACTAGCCATGGCCATGGGACCAAAGGGACTGCAACAGTAACCCAGCTTAACCTATAATTGTCTATTGGGTGGACAATAAAGATCCCAAAAGCTTTTGTAGCTCCAGAAATGGGCCTTGCAGTGCCCCAAGCATCAACCACACTTGCATTCACTGGAAAGGTGTTGGAGTAATCTCTTTCTTGGCCTCAGCAGCATCCCACTTATCCCTATGTGACAATTTCTATAGCTCCACATTGAAGCTTACTCTCCCTAGATACAGCCCCACATGACCTATGGATATCTCTACTCATATTCCTTGAACGTAAAATAACAGACACCAAAGGCAAAAAGCCAGCATTACTTATATGTTGTCTGAAAGGTTTCTCACATGCTATGTGTGTATAAGAGCACAGGTACCAGACCCTCCAAGATATAGTAGCTATCATTAGAAAGATGAGAAATATACAGTACAGGAGATGATGCAGAGAAATACAACCTCTTATACAATCAACAGAAATATATATTGATATGGCTTTTATGGAAAACATTATAAAGTGCCTAGGAAACATAAAAATAGAACGTCCATGTGACCCAGAAATTACACTTTTGTTTTACATATATAAAAAGAAATAACTATACTTAAAAGGTAATTACCCCCATGTTTACCAAAACTCTATTCACACACACACACACATGCATGTTACACTCACCTGTTGACACATGTGTATATACACATACATAATATATGTATACACACATATACATAAAACCAATTGGCAACTATGGAAAGTGTGGTAAAAATGCACATTTACATTTTGAGATTATATTATAATAATTCCATTTCCTTGTGGTTCTGCTTCGTGAGCCCAGCATGGCAGGGGGAGGGGGATGCAGATTGGGAGACAGGGCAAGATGCATGCTGTGCTGCTAGGTGAGTGCTTCCCCGGAGCTGCTTCCCAGTCTCTCCATCTGGCCACGGGAGATTGGGGATTCAGACAGAAGCCAGAAGCCTGCTGGCAGTCCAAGCAAGATGCACTCTCTGAAAGTGCTCCCCCAGCGGTAGGCTTCGGGCTGGCCCCGTGGAACTGGTGACTCCACAAGGGAATGGCAAAATCACAGTATAATCTCAAAAGATGAATGAAATGATGTCTAAAGAATAGATAAAAAAATAAAATAGAATCTAGTAGTGCTGACTAGAGGAAAAGGGCAGAGACTCCTGAGGAGGCGAGTAGAAGCTAGAAAGGGGCACCAAAGCACAGCTGACAAGGATGAGCTATTTCTAGTCCTTGCCTGTGTTTTTTTTGTCTGTAATTGTTGCTGTTGTTTGAGATGGCTTATTTGTCTGATTTTATTTTCCTCGTTTGAGACAGGGCCTTGAGATGTAGACCTGCCTAGCGTAGAAATGACCATGTAGACCAGGCTGGCCATGAGCTCACAAAGTTCTGTCTGCTGTTGCCTCCCAAGTCCAGGGATTAATGGCGTGCATATGGAGATTCAAGGTGTACATTCTGTGGTATAAAGCACAAGTCTCCACACCCGGCATGCATTAGTTTAGGGTTTTTTTTTTTTTTTTTTTTTTTTTTTTTTTTTTGCTTATTTGTTTGTTGTGTTTGTTTGTTTGTTTTTTCGAAAAGAGGTCACTCGATAGCCCAGGCTCCCAGAGAAGCCATAGTGATTCCCATATCTCAGCCCCCCCAATACTGGTATTACGAACAGGAGCCATGATGTCCTGATCTCTCTCTTCTTTATCACTTCAGAATAAGTGTTGGTTAAGCAAATCCGTTATATACTGTGAAGTGAATGGGGTGTGAAATTCTCAAATCATAAAAGTGACTAACATTTGAAGATGGAAATGCAGATCACATGCTTTGACTTATAATAGATGTATATATGTATGCCTTGAGTTGCAATAATTCACCCCATGGAGATTTACAGATACTCTCTTGATAAATGTTTTACTTGGTTGTTATTATAAATTCTTTTCATTAAAGACTCTGACATCACACACACACACACACACACACACACACACCCTAGCCAAGGCCTGCACAGGGTCATGGTCTTCAATATCAGTCTTGGACCTCTACATCATGTCCTCTCAGATCTTCCTTGAGATGTTGATGAGCATGGAGTAGTCCTCTTCTGTGACAGCAGCAGCAGGTTCTGACTATCTTCAAAGGACCTGCCTCAGGCTGTTTTACAGTTAACTTTTTAAAAGTAGGAGGATATTCCTAAGCAACAATAATAAGAATAATGCCGCTGATACATAAAGAGTAATATGGCCAGGTTTTATGTTTTTAGATAACTCTCTGTGTTATATTTCTAAACCTTCATACAACTAAGAGCACAGTAGTGTTTTTGTTTTTGTTGTTTTGTTTTTGTTTTGTTTTGGTTTTGATTTGTTTCATGCTAGCTTCATCAAAGACCCTTGAACAGTGCACTGGGCTATGACATTGCTATGGCTAAAACATCACTTTGCAACACAAATGTTTCTGTTGCATTACAGTTTTTAAAATTTTTTACATATATATTTATATTACTACACATATATAATAAACTACCTACAGCAAGAAGAACCATAAAATAATCAGAAATTATATAAATGTTACATTCATAATGTTTGGCTATTTGTATTTGGCAACCTTGAAGAAGACATCTTTCCTACCTTGGTGCATCTCAAATTCTGAATGTAAATCAGTATCTATCATATCTCATCTTTATCAACTTAAAACATCAAGCTATACCTAAGAACATCTTAAACCCTAAATAACAAAGCTACGTTGTAAAACTAAATTATCCTATCTTCAACCTCATCAGTGACTTGAGAAGGAATAAAATTAATTACCTGAGTATACATGGGGTACATATTAGCAACCTCCCAAATAAGAAGATGACAGAAGATGACAGAGACAGTTTGCTGCCTGAACAGTCACCCAAAACGCTCTATAAAGTTGGAGCATCATCTTCAGCCTTGTGGCCCAATATATCTGACAGGCATATTTGTGAGGCAGGAACTATTGAGGACTTTCTTACCCTGTCTAGGCAGAGTTTACATTACTGTCTTACACTCCACTCCTGAGATATATCTGTGTTCTGTTATCACCTAAAACACACCCACAAAATACATATGAATGAGTCTTGAAGAGTACTGAATCTGAAACTCTTGCATCAGTGGCAGCCTAAGAGTCTATCAAATTGTATAAGGCAATTTAATTAAAAACAGACACTTAAGGGAATGTATTTTAAATAAACAAATGGGACATATAAAAAAAGAAATAATTCATGGAACATATTAGCTGCCTGGCTTTTTATAATCTCTGCCATTATCCATGATTTATTTTACTCAATTAATATGTAGAAATTTTACTTAAGCACTTGTTTATTTATAACACCAACTGTCACAGATAATGTCTCTGTGTCATATATATTTGCTTGTATATGTGTCAGAGGTTTCATTATAATTATATTTGCCTCCAGCTCATTGTATTTAGCACATTTTGCCTGATGTGTTTAGTTACTGTGGAGATTGGTCTATATTGGTTAATAGCTGCTATCATCTTGCTAAATTCTACTTTATTGTTACTTAATGTCCCTTTACAACCCAGCACACCCCATTAACCCTACCTTGCATTCTGCCTCTAAGTAATGCCAGTTAATTTCTTTTCATCATTCCTTCATGTTTTTTTTTTTTTTTTCATTTCAGTTGTCATTGGATTTTGTTTTCTCAGCAGCACAGGAAAATGAGCTTGATATTATTTCGTCACTCTCATCTGTATGCATAAGAAATCCCCAGGTCTCTGTATGTGTTTCAGCTGTACTCACACTTAGCCATTCAGAAATTTTAATGTTTTTTATTTACTTTATTCTGTCATTATCCTATGTGTTTTTCAAATCACTGTCAGAGTCTGTTCTATAGTGGTGTAATAGAATACCACAGAATAGTCAACTGAAGTTCTGGAGGCTGAAAAGTAAAAAATGCCAAGCCTCTGGGGATACTTTTATAATTTCTTTAAATTTAATAGCCCAATATATTATTGATATGTGATTACATTAACATATAAGTATATTATCAATCATATATACAATATAAATAGATAGACAGAGACATAGATACATAGATAGATAGATGGTAGATAGGTGATAGATAAATGATAGATCATTTCTCTGATCTGTTTCCATGCAGAATACTGGTACAAATTTTTATGTCAGAAGTATGGTATTAATTTAGAGTATCACAAACTAAACAGCTCAAAACAATGGAAATATATTTTTTCTTGTATGTTTTAAAAGTTATAAGTCAAGGTATAGGCTTGGCCAAACATCCTCCACAGCCTCACGTAACATATCTCCTCTGGCATGACAAAATGTCTGGTTGCTGCTGTTAATTCTTGTGTTCTTAGCTCTTGGCTGGTCCACTCCATTCTCTGTGTCTGCAAATATTATGAAATTCACAGGGTATCACTTATGCCTTTAGATCTCTCCTTTTAGTATATTCATCCCTGGGTTTAGTATATTCATCTTAGGGTTCACTTTGGTTATGTGAAACTTCAGTAAATTTGAAAACCGATGCAAATATTACTTTCATATAAGATGGCATTCACAAGCACAGTTGTTAGATCTTAGGACTTCAGTGTGTCTTTGGAGAGGGCATGATTCAATTCATGAAATAACAGCAATAACATGCTCAGATTAACATAAAAAAGGGATTCAAGGAACAAATGAGAAATAATAATGTCAGGCATACTTCTAAAAGCATGTAATTGAAAGTTTCACCATCATTATGACCTCCTTGTCCTCTTCTTTCTCCTCCACCATTTTAAAACAGGGCCACACAATGATCCCAGACTATCTAAAAACTTGTTTTTCCTCTGCCTTTACCTCTCAAGAGTCATGCTTGCAGGCTATACTACCAGACAAAACAGCCCTCACCAGTGCAAGTTATCTGAAAGCAAAGGATGTAACAGCAGATGCTAAATCCTTCATAGAGCAAAATGTTCAGGATCTCACAAAAGAGGAATGATTCCTTATATTAATTCAGACATATGAATTTCTTCTTCTTCTTCTTCTTCTTCTTCTTCTTCTTCTTCTTCTTCTTCTTCTTCTTCTTCTTCTTCTTCTTCCTCCTCCTCTCTCTTCTTCCTCCTCCTCCTTCTTCTTCTTCCTTCTCCTCCTTCTCTATCTTCTTTCTTCTTCATCATCATCTTCTTCCTCCTCCTCCTTTTCTTCTTCTTCTTCTTTTCTTCCTCTTCCTCCTCCTCTTTCTAGAGTTATATTTGTTCTTATTTATGTGTATGTGTCTGCGTGGGTTCATGTCCAGTATCCAGAGACCAGAAGAGGTGTTTGGATCCACTGGATCTGGACTTAGAGGCAATTATGAGTTTTGACAGGGGTGCTTAGAACCAGACCTGAGTTCTCTGAAAGATCAACACATACTTCAAACTGATGAGCCACCTACCTCTGCATCCTGAGAGAGTTCTCTATATCAAATTAATATATTCTCTTTAATAATTCTGTCTTTGTGCCTTATACATACTAATTAGGCAAGATAGTAACAGAATATTTTCAACATTTAATTAAACCTAAAATAGTGTTGGTTCCAAGTACTGATATAATGTAATGTTCTGGTTAATTATTATATTATAGGATGTAAGGGATATTGAGGTTTAGACATGGTAAAATATGTATTTAATGATGTGTGCGTAAACACATACACTGTGATGTAAAATGTGCTTTTTCCAAATGAAGAGATGGGAACAGGAATCATCAGGAAGGACCCCCTAGAGTTAAGTTGAGGACTATTATCTCAAGCCTATAGAAATAGATGCAGTGAAGAGAAGACCCTTAAAAAAAGAAAAACATAGGCCTGTGGATATCCCAGGGATGCAAGTCTTCCCATGTCTTGTGATGTCAATTTCTCATACTTATTATCCAGCTCAGAAAACCATGTTCAGAAAAACAAATAAACAAACAAACAACAACAAAAGCTATGCTATAATTTCAGTCCACAAGGTCATACCTTATAGGTGGGTTAAATATTGTTGAAATTTTATGTGCACATTATTTGAACAAATGAATATATTATACAAAATAAAAAATGATTCTGATTGGGAGAGAAAGAAATTACAAATAAGAAAACCGCAGAGTATTAAATAAGGCCCATGATTTTACATTGAAACTATAGATATTAGTATAAATAGCACTTAAGATTTTATATAGAGAGATAGCTATAAGTAAACAGATTTGTTTTCATGGATATTCATGATTTTTATAATATAGTATTTATTTATAAGATGTATAATGATGTTTAACCTTTCTATATATACATATGTCTATATATATACTTATGTATCTTTCAATATTATATATTATTAAAGTTTTGAATAACAATATGGCTTCATATAAAAACAATAAAGAATTTTTTATACCATAGCCCTTTAAATTAGAATGGGCTCCATAAACTCATATATTTGAATACTTGATCAGCAGTTGGTAGAACAGATTTGGAAATATTAGGATCTAGAGAAATTTTCATCCAGCAACATGGATGGCTCTGGAAAGGGATCACATTCATAGACCTTCTAGGTCTATGTGATCCAGCTGGAATATAGACACTCTGGATTACACTATGAGCTGGCTGGAATCAGACATGCCCTTAGTACACACCCTTAATCCCACACAATGAAGGTAAGGCTATTTTATAGAAGAAAGTAGCCATGTTAAAAATTATGTCTAATTGAGGGACAGACAAAGTGATGAATCAGAGAAATATATGAAAGAATGAGTCAGAGATAGGATATGCCCACCTCTCATAAAAACAGGGCAGAAAAATGAATCTACTTAATTGCAACACATGGAGAGAGGGGATTTTTTTTTACCAAGGGTTTCTTACCAGGGCAATTTTCCAGAGATAGGTTGCAGACACAAGCTAGACACAGGTGAAGACAGCATGAGCCAGAGAATGAGAAGAAGGCAGAATATTAAAACATATTGCTAAAATTATTTTTAGGCAAGACAAAGCAATTGAGTCTGAAGCCAATAGAAGCCAAATTTGAATCAGTCAGCTTAGAGAGAAGTTTAGGCCAGAACAGATGAGTTGAACTAGCCAACAGGAGCTCAGAAAGATCTAGAAAGGCTCTGGACCAGCTTTCTTCTCATCCTACAACTCAAGGAAATAAAAACATTTACAGTGGCCTTGTCAGAGGAGGTGTGTCACTGAGCATGGAGACTTTGAGGGTTCAAAAGCCCATACCATTTCCAATTATTCTCCTCTCTCTCTCTCTCTCTCTCTCTCTCTCTCTCTCTCTCTCTCTCTCTCTCTCTCTCTCTCTCACACACACACACACACACACACACACACACACACACGCACACACACATGCACATGCACATGCACACATATCTTGATAAGATGAAAGTTCTCAGTTAATGTTCCAGTGTTAAGCTCCCTGTTGTGATGGGTCATAGAATCTAAGCATCTGGAACTATGAACCCTAAATTAAATGCTTTCTTTAATAAGTTGCCTTGGTTGTGGTGTTTTTTTTCATAACAGAAAAGTAACTAAGACATATAATTACAGATAAAAACAGTAAATTGCTTATAAGGCTTCTTGGCAAAGAAAATGATCACTATTCAATAGCGTCTATACATTCATACCCACACATCAGAACAACCTGAAGGAAAATATTGGCTTGTTATTTATCTCTATGATCATATTGTTGATTCTCTTTCGTAGTTCTCTTCCTGTATTTAATATAATGAATACATATTGTGATGGATTGTAAAGCAGAAACTGCTATTAAAAGACTTTAATCTGCCTTTATCTTATGGCTTAATTATGGTAGAAAGTTTAACATATGTTGCCAAGCTTCTAAGCTTTGATGCAGTGTCAGTTTATTTAAAACTCATTTTTCCTGACCTAATAAGCATTTGTTACTAGCTGAATATACAAACATTTGCCTTTTCCTGTCTGATAAGAAGACAATTTTCTTCCAGATTGTAATGTAGACCAGACTCATGGTAACAGATTTCAGCTAATTGTCAGTCAAATCCTAATACATTTTCCACCTTGAATGACATCAGTTCTAAGATACTAAAAGAAATATACACACACACAAATACTTAAGCAAATTAATGCACGTAGTTTTTTTAAATGTATAATTTACTTTATTTTGAGAGAGAGAGAGAGGGGAAGGGGGGGAGGGGGAGAGAGAGAGTGTGTGCGTGTCCATGTCAGTTCAGATGCACCCAGAAACCAGAGGGAGGTAACAAATCTCCCCAAGCTGGAATTACAGACAACTGCTCAATGTGCCTGCTGAGAACCAAACTCCAATACTCTGCAAGAGAAATGCATGCTTTCAACCACTAAGCCATCTCTCCAGCCCTACACTTGATCTTAAACAGACAAATATCTATGAATATTTATCTACAGACTTTAATTCTCTCTCTTTAAATATTCATAAATCATAATGACAAGCAACATAGAAAAATGATTCATTTTATATTTCATATGTCTACTTTTCAGTAACTTCCCTAAAATTTTTTGAGTATGACTCTGTCATCATGAAATAAATACCAACTTCCTCATAGTCACTTGAGGACAAGCGTTTCTATGTGAAAGTTATAGGCATCTATCATAGTCACACTGAAATGTTTTAAATGAGGTCTTTGCACATCAGTATGCATGTTGCAAGCATTCTTTCCTTTTTTACTGTAGTCCTTCCCTCAGCCATAGCAGGTATGTCACAACATATGGGCATATGCTGAGAGTATTTTCTAGACTCTGCTTCTTACCAAGCTGTTCAGATGGCTTCTGAGTTCATTTATAACCTATGCATCAGTAGCTCTGACCCATTTCTCTCTGAACTATATACACAACCAAAACCACACTCCATTACAAATGCATTCATTTCTAAAATCCTGTTTTCATTTCTTTTGTTGAAAAGATCATAGTTACAAAGAGGATTTGAGGCTTAGCGCTAAGCAAATTAGGACTCGGTGATAACATGAGTGAATGTTCCTAGCCTTCCGACTACAGCACAGGTCCTAATAAATATGTTATTTTAAAGTAAGTCAATGTGCATATCCCTTAGGACTCCTTGGATAGAGATTAACATGCCTGCTTATGACACCTGTGCTGTGTTCCTGGGTTTCTCATGATCCATGATGTTCCTGAATTGACCCTGACCTCTCAAACTTTCTGCACACTGATGAGAAAAAGGATGGATGTGTTTCAAAAATCAAGAACCAAACTGCAGCTCTTCACTTCAGCCTACTCCCTTCCAAACCCATCTCCCAGGATGCCATACAGCTCTGTAGCAGACCACCTGCTGTGACCTCCTCTTCCTCTCTGACTCTATTTCCAGTGAGTTATCTCAGTTCTCCTGCCTCAAGCTTCCCTTGTATTTGTCTCATTTTACAAGCCTAGTCTAACAGGCCATCCCCAGGAACCCATTAGTCAAACTCACCAGAGAAGCAAGTGAGAAAGGGAAGCAGGTAGATTTGCTTCAGATATTAACTCTGCTGCCTCTGCCTCTTTACCAAATACGTTTCCCCACTCTCATTCCCACCTTTGCCCCATAATACTTTCTGTGACCTCTTCTCAGTCTCTGCCTCAATTCACAAGGGACTAAGCAAATCCTGAGGGAACATCTTGCTTTCTTCCCTCCTGTGGACGCCCCCCTCCCCCAGCACCTGATCTTCTAGGCCAACCCCATTCCTAAGTTTCAGTTCCCAATATCTAGAGTTCTGTACCTATAACCCTGTATGGATACATCAGGAGGGATTCCAGAAGAATTCCCTACCAAGCATCACTCAGCCAGCATGCACTCTAATACCCCCGAGAGGGCAACAGAATTCGGGTAACAAAACACCCACCCGAACAAAGATAAGACCAGGTATCACCTCCTAGAATTACAATCATCCCAAACTCAGAAGCTAAAGCCCAGCATAAAAGTACAATCAATAACAGCCAGGATAGTATGTCTCCAGTAGAGTCCAGCAACTATACACCCTGAAAAATCAACATAGATAAAGCCTTACAATAGCCGTTGTGAATAGAAGTCCTTAAAAAGGAAGTGAATAAATCCATTAAAGAAATCTTTATGTCCATGTTGGAATTTGATTGCTTGCCTTTGGCCTCTAACCTAATGAGACCAGATAGGCTGAGGTCAGATGGTAAGGGAGGAGGACAACCCCCTTCAGAGGACTAGGGGAGGGGAAGAGGGGGAAGGGGGAGGGAGAGTGAAAACTGGAGGATGCGATCAAGGTGGTAACACTTGAGCTATAACGTGAATAAAGTATAAAAATTAAAATAAAACTTTGAAAACACTAACAAGTAGTGGAAATAACTGAATAAAACAGTTCATGAACTGAAAGTGGACATAGAATCAATAAAGGAAACAAACTGAAGAAAATTTGGAAATGAAAAATTTAGGAACTCAAACAGGAACCTCAGAGGCAAGCCTTACCACAGAACGAAAGATCTTGAAAAGAGAATCTCAGGTATTTAATACAAATGGAAGGAATGAATACCCTCATCAAACAAAACAAAACAAAACCAAAAAACTAAATCTAAAATCTGGCATAAAACATTCAGAAAACTTGGAACACTATGAAAAGACATCATTCACTATTAATAGGAATAATGGGAAGAAAAGAAATAAAGGTGAAAATACAGAAAATATTTTCAACATAATTATAGAAAAAAATTTCCCTAAGCTAAAGAAGGAGAAGCCTATTAAAGTAAAAGAGGCGCACTAAGCACCAAATGGGCCAGATGAGAAAGGAAAATCCCCTTCACATATAAAAATCAAAACAATAAATGTAAAAAATAAAGAAAAATTTCAACTCTTCAATGAAAAAATAACAATAAATATATGAAGATGGACCTATAGATCCTGAAAGGATGCTCCATCCTATCACACATAGAGATACTTGTTTATTTGCTCCTTGCTACTCTAGTCATAATATCCAGAAATTGGAAATAACCTATATGTTGGTCAAATGATGAATGGCTAAAGAATGTGGTACATTTATACAATGACAAATTAACTCAGTCACTTTAAAAATTGAGACAATGAAATTGGCAGGTAAATGGATAGAAATAGAATAAAATTATACTGATTGTGGTAACCCAATTTTGATATGCATTTGCTTATGTGCATATTATCTGTTAAGCCTGTCTTAATTAGGCTTTCTATTGCTGTGACAAAACTACCATGTCCAAAAAGCAAATTGGCAAGGAAAGGGTTTATTCAGAGGGATGGACTCTGGAGGCAGGAGCTAATGCAGATGCCATGAAGGGCTGTTGCTTACTGGCTTGCTCTCCATGGCTTTCTCAGCCTGTGTTCTTACAGAACCCAGGACCACTAGCACAGGGATAGCTCCACCCACAATGGACTGAGCTTTCCCTCAGTGATCATTAATTGAGAAAATGCCTTACAGCTGGATCTCATGGAGGCAGTTCAAATGAAGCTCCTTTCTCTCTGAAGACTCCAGCTTGTGTCAAGTTGGCACACAAAACCAGCCAGTACAGGCAACCTGTAATCTGTAGAACTGCAGAGGTGAGGTATAAAGTTGGGGACTAGAAGTAATGGATAGATAGCCTTAGGAAGGAGAAATATAAAAACTGATTATTTACGAATGGGGCATAGGAGGACTAGAACAAAAATATCAGTGAGGAGGAGGAGGGAAGTGTGGATAAAGGTGAGAAGACAAGAAGAGGAAGAGACAGCTAAATTGAGGACCATTTGAGTGATAATATATAAACGTAATGCACTATATACAAATATACAGGTAATTTAAAAGAAATCACAAAATAATGGGGCGGGGGAAACAGAGCCACAAAAGGACATGCCTTGCCATCAAATCAAGCTTCCAGTACTGGGAATGGGATATATTTAATTGAGTGGTTGGCCAAAGGGGTCCCACAGTAATCCCCAAAATAGAAATACCTGTTTCCAAGTCTACAGATTGCATCACAAACTGACATCAAGACCCTATTGCTAGAGAAAATACCTACACAACTCATTGAACATTGAGAAACTGAGTTTGTGCCCACATCAAGCCTTCAGCCCTATGTTTTTGGTACAGGAAGGTAATTTGCATGTTACTGAAAGGAGAAATGTAAGTACCAATCTTTCTATCTACAATATTTTCCTGTCTACAAGATATGCTATTTGGAACAGTGGCACAAAAGTGGTGGGAATTTGCAATCACTATCTGATTGGCTGCAAGGTCCACTCTGTGAGATGGAACCAATGCTTGGAACTGTTTGGGGGTCTGAGAACCTAAGACTAGATAGGTCATAGGCCTATGGTAAAACCAAATACTTCTGTTCTGCTAAAGGAAGATAGCAACAGTATGACTCCCAATGACATTCTACTATATTCATATATCACTGTCTTGCTCAGTCATCATCCGCGAGGCTTCCTCCTGAAGTGGCTGGAAATAAGCAGAGATCCACAGACAGACAATAAGCAGAGAGTGAGAGGCCTAACGCAATCTTAAAAGTGATGTCTCCATCAAATTCACCCCCTCAGAATTCAGAAAACCCTTTTAAAAAGGAGGTTGAAAGAGCAAAAGATCCAGTGACAATCAATAGAACATCAAAGACACTAGGCCTTTTAACCACGACAAGATACAAACACATGTGAACTCACAGAGACAGAGGCAGCATGCACAGGTCCTGCACTGGTCCTAGAGCTGAAAGCAGAGTGGACATATGCCCCATCCTAACTCAGAAGCTATAGCCAAATAATAACCACTGCAAATCAAAACTTAGTTTTCTCTATATGAGTCTCACTGGAGAAACAAACTACTCTTAAGTGTAGGCTAAAGAAGATGGCCAACAGAAAAGGAGCTCAACAGTTTCTTTGTAGCTTTCTTATCTCATAGTGTCATGCCAGAACTTTGTTTTCATTTATTATTATTATTGTTGTTGTTGTTATTGTTATTATTATTACCCTACTGGCTCTCTGGCATATATATTATGAATTATGGTTTTGTATTTTTATAGAATTCTTGGGTATATGAATGAGTTGGTTTCTATGTCTATATTTGTTTCTTCTGCCTTTTCAGGGTCTCTTTTCTTCTGTTTGTTTGCTTTTTCCTATTTAGATTAGTTTGCTTTTGTTTTATTTTATTTTATTCCTTAGATGCCTGTTTGTTTTCTAAGGAAAGACAAAAAGAGGATGGGTTTGGATTGGTGAAGAGGTGGGGAGAGTGGAAGCCATAATCATATTGTATAAAAAAAATATTTTCAATAAAGGTGAGAACAAGAGAAAGAAGGCAACCAGGAAGAATTTGGACACAAATCTGGATTCCTCCTCATCATTGAAGGCTGGAAATGTACTTGGTTCTATCCATAGTTTGGTCCTTACCAGAGACTAGAAATGTCCAAAACATTTAGGGACTTGGAATTATGATTTGGTTTCTTGTTATCTTTCTCCACATCCTACTCAGTTGCCCAGAGAGCTATAGTGAGAGGATATTAAAACTCTAGTGAAGACACCTAGAATAGAGAGACACATGGATACTTCATAGTTGTGTCAACAGGATGGACTAGCTCACTTTATGATGTTTCCACCCATGAGAAAATCTGTAAGACAGCATATCAATGACAGCCCATCCTTGGGATCTATCTGCTTCTGCTCCACAGAAGGTCAGCCTGCTTTCTGTCTCTCTTTTTAAAATTTTATTAATTTATTCAGATTAAAACTCAATTGTTATCCCATCACTTATATCCTCCCATTCCTCCCTCCTTCCCACTTTCACCCTATTCCCCTCCCCTAGGTCTAAGACCAAGGGGGACCTCCTTCCCCACTATATGGTCATAGACTATCAAGTCTCATCTTGGTAGCCTGCTTATTCTTTCTTTGAGTGCCATCAGGCCTCCCCACCAAGAGGACGTGGTCAAATATGGAGTACGAGAGTTGATGTTAAAGTCAGTCCCCGCTCTCCACAAAGCTGTGGAGAATGTCCTGTCCATTGGGTAGATCAGAGTAGGGGTTTGATGTTTACTATAGTATTGTTGTTGGTTAGTGCAATAGTTTGAGCAGACCCCCCTGGGCCCCCACGCACTCATCATGATGTTCTTCTTGTAGGTTTGTAGGACCCTCTGGGTCCTTCTATTTCTGTCTCTTAAACTCTTGTTCTGAACACACATGCCTAGAAACTCGCTGTGCTCATTGTCTACAAAATACATTCTTCAAGTTCATGCGAAAGAGGGCATCAGTATCCCTTAATATTCTGGAAACTTCTCTTCCTAAACTGCTGTTCATGAGAGTTGAGAAAGTCTCCACACATTTAAGGACTCTCCATTTCCCCTCATATCCACAGTAAGTGTTTCATTCACAGCTTTTTATGCCGAGGCTTCTGGTATTTTTGTCTATTAACACTAACCTCACATTAGCATTTGCACTGCTATTAACACTCTTGGCACGCCATCAATAATTTTCCCTTGGGTTGACTGGCAAGTTCGGATTGCATCCACATGAAAAGGGGCCTATTTTAGTCTGTAAAATAACAGACTAAAACAACTGAAGTTTCTCAGTTACACAGGGGAAAGGGCAAAGGATGGGCCAATGCCCTGATGCCAAGGTAGCAACTTCCATGCAGAAGGAGATGGTTCCTACAATTGGTCTCCTGTGTTTATTTCTTTACTTTTGCTTAACCTTCTCTGGGAAATGAAGAAAGGAGAAATGGGATGAGAAGAGTCCTTGTGACCTCAGTTTAGCCAAGCATTATATCAATTTATTTACCATTACCAAATTCTGCTGTCTAATAGCCTTTTAAATGCATAGACACTGAGGCGATGGATACACACACACACACACACACACACACACACACACACACACACATATGAATGACAGGGCCCAGTAACACTGTTTCTCCACACATTTTGCCTGTGTTTCTCAAATTTTGTGCCAAACATTTATGAGGTAGCAATTATTATATTGCCTACAATTATCCATCAACTGCAGTTTCCCTTCATTTGCAATTATAGACCTCTGAATCTCAGCAGTCTGAAACTCACATGCCTTTGTACTTTAAATGAGGTTCAGCAGCTTAAAAAGGAAGTTTCCAAACCACCAAAACCATGTATTTTTGACATAGTCTAAGAAAACAGCCCTGATAGAAGCTGAACATATACAAGTTATTGAAAGTTTTGCTCATGATTGTCATTTTATCACTGTAAATAACATCTTGTTTGTTAAAATTCATACACAGAAGATTATTTGTGCAGTGTATCTATCTGCCTCACTTATCACTCCGTTTATGTGTATACTCTATGATGGTATCATGCACATAGAATTCAAAATCAACCTTACTGTGAATACACCTGGTAAATCACTAATTACTATGCTTCTCTTGTGTCTTGCAGATTAATTATGCTGAATACACTAAACCAGTGATCTGCAAACATTTTTTATAAAAAGCAGAGAGTAAATACTTTAGGCTTTGGGAGATTTAGAGCTATAAACATTGTGACTGTTTAACTGCACTTCATCTATAAAGAATGACATCTGAATGACAGAGAGTTCCCTTCTGTTGTAGAATATTCTACTTCTGGTCTTTTCAACCTTCTGAGATGCTGAACATCATCATCAGCTTCTGCACCATAGAAAGGAGGGCTCGACAGCCTGTACCTACATAGCTGACCCTTGGGGCTCAGCTCTCCTTTCTCCTGGAAGATCTCAGTTCATTGCCTCTTTCCTGCCACCAGAGATCTTCTGGAAATAAAAGACTGAATTTTAATCTAAGGTGTTGTTCATTTCAGTGTTTAATTTGCAGGCTCAGCAAAGGTTCAGGGTTCTGGATAAACCAGGTCCTTGAGCAACTCAGAAAGGATGGTGAAGGATGGTGGCCTCTCTGTCTTGCAGAGCGAATGGCAGCCCGATCACCATAGGATGGCCTCCTATAAGATCAGAACGGAGACAAAGATGAAAAATCATGAAATTTAGTCAGTCTCTGCCACCCGCTGGCTTTGTGAAGAATCAAAGGAGAGAGGAAATATACGATCTGTGTGGTTATATGATGCTGGGCAAATTCCTTAACCATTTCCAGTCAAAATGCACCCAGATATACTGATCTCATCCTTCTCTCCCCAGGTCCTCATTCTGTAATGACTGCTTAGGATCTTGGGTTACATCAGTTGCTTTCCATGTTCCTGTTTTCAATGTAAAGCCTGCATTCCTAACAACTTGTAAGATATGAAGCCACACAAACATAAGTGTAATGAATTATATAACTTAGATGTGCTGATTCTTTCCAGCGACCCGCTGGCTCTACAAAGCCCCCTGCCTCCAGATGTTGATATGAGTGGCCACTGTAAAGTATGAAGAGTCTCATATTCAAGAGGCATTTGCCGAATATCTATACACTTTCCTCTATAGAGATTGTACTTGATACAAAAGTGTAAGTGTTGGAAATGTTGATGCTCAGTGACTTTCAAAGGGAGCTTGCAGGAAGCCAAAGATGGCACAAAAATAAAATATATTCAAGTTTCTGGGAAAAAATGGCTTTTCCAAAAGATTGCCAGCCTCATTCTGCTACTGTAATTTTTCTAGGACACATACAAAATTCTCTCCCACCCTTTCTCTGTCTCTCTGTCTCTGTCTCTCTCTCTCTCTGTATAGCTCTCTCTATATATCTATATATATCTGTATATGTGTATATGTATATATATATATATATATATATATATATATGTCTCTCTCTGTCTCCCTCCCTCCCTCTTTCCTTCCACCTCTCTTTCACACACATACAATTTCATAAGTATCTCTAAAAATTAGGAAAGGTTATACTAAACATATGTCTAGAGTGCTCCATAGCTCTACATGTTGCTCAGGTGGGTTTATAACCTAAGAAGTCTGAGGTCAGTGAGGTAAAAGGAAAACCATATCCAAGCCCGGCATAGGAATGTTGAGGCAATATCACTTAGGAGCAAGTGCATGGTCAGTCTTTACCAAAGAACTCCTCAGATTGCTACAGAACAACAGGCACACTGCCGTTGAGAGAAGAGGAGTGATGGTGGCCTACAAACAAAGGAGGCAGGGTCAAGTTTAGTAATATTAAAGAATGAAGACTACCCCTACCCAGAAGACTCTCTGCCACATCTCTTTTACTGTCTTAACTTTTCCAATTTATTAAGTTCAGTGACCTTGGTTTATGCCATGCCTTCTTCAAATGCCAAATGAGTCATAGCTATCTCTATTTGCAATTCATTGTGACTCTGTCTATGACATTTGCTGAGAGTGGTGACTTGGAGAGCAGCAGTTGCCTCCATGGGAGCACCCCTGGGAACTGAGGCCAGAGAATGAAAAGGCCAACCATGAGTACAAAGGACTCACTATTAATCTTATAAGTAAAGTCCTGAGGGGTTTAAGTTCTTCCTGCTTGTTGGAGGGAAGGTTAAGGACAGATGCAGATTTTGCTAGTTTATAGGAATAGCCTGAAAGCCAAGGTCCCCTAAAAAGGCACACTTGCAACTGAAGGACTCTTCTTCTGATACAATCGTGCTCACTCTGTGAGAGCAATCATGCAATGCTGCAAGAACATTGGTGATCTAATCATGGCATGCATACCCAGGGCATTAAAAATACTTGCTGCTCTTACAGATCTATATATTCTTAAATATGCATCATATCACACAAGTAGACAGATAAAGTAATTGGTTTGATTTTTTCCCTAAACCCATTTCGACCTCCATTCACCAATGTAAAGTAGGTTGAAGGACTGGAATATTAAATTGGCTTTTTTTTTTTCTTTTGTCAGTTCTAAATCTTAAAAAACAGTCCTCAAGGGCTGCCAAGATGGTTCAGCAGATAATGGTGTTTGGTACACATACCTGGACTTGAGGTTGTTCTATGAAACCCATGTAAAAGTGGAAAGACAGAAATGATTCCACAAAACTATTCTCCTGCCCCCACTCGTGCATGTGAGCCTATACATACATTGTGCTCATATCTGCATATGCATTAATAATAAATTTTTAAAAATAGAAACAAAACTATTCTCAAATTTCTATTGTTCCCACCTTATACACAATTTAACTTGGGAAAATTGGAACAGCTCAAATATCAAAAATAGAAGATTCTTCCCCCCCAAAAAAGAAGGAGGAGGTGGAGGAGGAGGAGGAAGAAAAAGAGGTCTGGGATAGGACACATCTGTTCTAGGAAGTGCCAAGGTGCTGTGCCAAACTATAGCATCATTAACTGTAATGGTTCAGGAAACTTTTGGACTGGAACAAAACTGGGATGTGATGGTGGGATTGGTGCTCAGAAGTTGGCTATAGCTGATGTAATGGGAAAGTAACTAGGATAGCATGGGTATCAAGAGTTCCAGTAAATTGGGTTTTACTGGGCAACTGGTAGGAGGCCAGGAGAGCAAGAAGCCCCAGAGAAGTGCAAGCAGGTTGAATGTGGTTGGAAGAAGCAACACAAGGCTCCAAGTACAGGCAGCATTATGGGTATAAGTCAATGGATAACAGAACCTCATCTGGGTATTAAGAATGGGCCAGGGTCCAAGATTCACACATCTGTTGGAATGAACAAAGCAAAACAGCACCTCATGTCTCACCTGGCTGAGTAGAATCTTAAGGACAAATGCTACCATTTTTCATAAAAATAGGGTGGTAGCATACGTGTGTATCAATAGCATAATGAAACCCCTAACTTTGAATATCAAGCCTAAAAAAGTTACCTAATAAGATGAATACAATCAAAGTTAAATAATAAAAGAGTGGATAGAAGTATCTGAACGTTAGAAGCTAATATGACAGAGTATTGAGCAAATAACCACAGAATTTAAAAAGATATTATGGACACATAATAATTAAACATAATTCCAGAATAAAATGTGCTGGGTGCATGTAATAGTATATAGTCATTAAATCTGGGTCATTGGCACTCACAGCTCTTCAAGTAGTTATTATTTATTTGTGTTGGGAGTGTTTGAGATCTTTTAATTCTTTATAAAATACACAAATATTATAAACTATAGTCACTCTAGTGCACTATAGAATGAAGGCAAACACACACACACACACACACACACACACACACCAATTTGCTTTCTACCTGGCTCCTTTATATCTGAGAAAGATTAGAATCCACACAACATTTCAGGAGGAAGTCACTTTATTTCTAACACATTTTGTCATCCCTGAGGTCTAAAAATCCTTTCATCAGATTTCTAATAAAAGACATGGTGGTACACCACCCTCTTCTTGGCAGAAGAACCCCCACAATCTCCTAAGACACACTGTGCCTGCTTGCTGAGGATGAGTAGCTGGTGGGGGGGGGTTGTGGTACTCTCACCTGATATTCCAGTCCCCACTTCCAGGCACTGTACACAATCTTCCCTTAATTGCATGTAGATTTTGAGTCTGGGAAGGAAGTAGAATATATACAATGGGAAGAGTGGGAGAAAGGTGACTCCATATATATAGCCACTGGGAAGCCATGATCCTTGCTTCCAGACTTTCCTGTGAGGCTGTCTTAGGGTCACCTACAGCCTTGCCTGCAACTCCTCACTCATGCTTGGAAAGTAGTCATAATAAATGTATTGTTTCCCTACAGTAAATTTTGGACCTGGTGACAAGCACAAGTCTATATTTGCTCTATGTATAAGAATTACTATTAGATGCCATCCTTTATATGGTGTGAATGAAGATTTACAGATATCTTTTTTCATGCTCATACAAAGAGCGGAAAACCAGCCTAAACTGTTCCATGCATCACGCACGCCTTATACACTTAAAATTTTGGAATATATAAAGCTTGTGAGAAATTATGTGCTTTCAGAACTAAAAAACCAGACACTGACATTGGATTAGACCTGACAGGATGAATTCCTCTCAGCATGCTGGACACTGACATCCTTTATCCTTCATGTTCCAGCACCAAGTGCTTCAATTGCTGTTCCTCATCAGACCATGACAGCTCCCAAGACACTTTCAAAGAAATCTTCCAATCCCAATTGGTTCAGCATTTCAGATTGTCCCACACAGGACTCAAATTAAGCATGGAATTTCTCAACATTTAGAAACTGGAACACAAATGCTATCCCTAGCTTGTTTAACCATTTCCCCCAACTTTGGGCCCCTACAAAGGTATTATTCATCCGAAATCAGCCAGAAGAAGCCTTAAAAGAATGATGCCCCATTTCCTTTAAGGGGGGGGTCAGGTAGGTTTTTGATTGTTCTCTTGGGCTATAGAGGGTTATTATCAATGGGAGTTGGTTACAAGTTACTATTGGTCTTATATAGAGAGAAAACAAGGTTAGACTCAGCAACCTCTGTTTTTCCTTTATCTTACATTCATAAGTTTGGATATAGAGATTGAAAAGAAAGAAGGAGAAATATAGAAATATATATGGAAGATAGAACAAAAAGTAGATTGGTGAATCTACTTCTCAACTTAATTCCTTAATTGTCACCCTCAGGTTATTTTTAATTCACTGGTATAGAATTCTGTATATAGATGCAAACATAAGTTTAATTCTACATACAGTGGTATAGAATTCAAATGTAAGATTATTCTTCACACACATGCTATATATCTATATCTGTATCTATATTTCTACTCTAATATGAAGTATTGTACCTATATAACTCAATTATAATACAAGGTTTACTTCCAATACTTAGAAAGTGCTATTGCAGGCTGTTTAGGATAAATAAGTTATACAAGTTAATTGTTAGTTGATCAGATCACGGTCATGTCAGTCACTAGTCTACTTTTATCACAAGAATATACATCTTAGGTGAGGCAGATAGATATGATTCTATAGAAAGATAAGGTAGGATAGTTAATATCTTCAAAAAATTAGAGCCATGTAGAATATGCCATTCAAATATGTTTATTATTTTAAAGATTCACTGACAATGAGACAGGTTAACTCCTGGCAACACTCAGCCTACCTCAAAGAGGATGATGAGCACCAAAGAACCTCCTTATGGAGATGGCTTCAAATGTGACACACAAGCCACTGGGGAAAAAATGTCCTCATTTCTACCACAGACAGAATTCTGCCTAAAAAAGGCAAGCTTGGATGCAGGCAGAGTCGATGGCCAAACTCTGCCAAGACAGGGTAAGCAAGTCCTCAAAAATTCTTACTTCACAAATATCTGTCAGATAAATTGGGCCAGAAGGCTGAAGAAGATGCTCCAACATATTCATGTACCAAACTGTTTCTGTCATCTTCTCATTTGGAAACTACTAACCTGTACTCCCAGCATACTCAGGTAATCAAATTAATTCCTTCTCAAATCTATGATCAAAATGAGGACTAGGTAGCTTAGCTTTACAATGAAGCTTACTTGTTTAGGGATTAAGTGTCTTTAGATCTAGATAGATGTTTTAAGTTGGTAATGACAAGAAGTGATGGAGATTGATTTACATTCAGAATTTTAGACACATCAAGATAGGAAAGATGCTTTCATCAAAGCTTTGAAATACAAACAGCAAAAACACTAAGAATGTAACATTTATATAATTCCTGATTGTGTCATGGCTCTTCTTGCTATAGGTAGCTTATTGTATGTATATGTAATAATATAAATGTATATGTAAAAATAAAAAATGTTTAATTAATAAAAAAGCAAAAAAAAAAAAAAAAGAACATTTTAAAGATCTTACATTGTTCTAAGGAAGACATCCTATGAACGCTCCATACCTACAGAGCAATAGAGCCTTGTGATGTTCAGAACAAACACATAATTTGCCAACTAGGTGTAGAACTCTCAGCTCATTCTCCAGCAGCATGTCTGCCTGTGCCCCACCATGCTTGCTGCCATGATGACAATTGACTAAATCTCTGAACTGTAAGGCATCCCCAAATAAATGATTTCCTTTATAAGAGTTGCCTTGGTCATGGTGTCTCTCTACAGCAATAGACACCCAAACTAAGACAGCATACATAGTTACAGGATATTTGATTATGATACATAGAAAACCTAATTGTTAGCCAAGCTTGATGGTACATGCCTTTAGTCCCAGCACTGGGTGAGGCAGAGGCAGAGGGATTGCCTGTAACTTCTAGGCCAGCTTGATCTACAAAGTGAGTCCAGGACAGCCAAGACTACACAAAATAGTCTTGTCTAGAAAAACAAAAGCAAATATAAACAAACAAAAAAAGAAAACCTAATTCTTAGCAAAACATAAAAGCCTAAATATTTGTCAGATGCTGTTAGGCGTGTCCTGAAAAGATGCAATTTGTATGTGCCTCTAAAAGCTTCCTTAGATAAGAACACTAAAAGGTAGAAACTCTCTCTCTGTCTCTCTCTCTCTCTCTCTCTCTCTCTCTCTCTCTCTCTCTCTCTCTCTCTGCCTCTCTCTCTCTCTCTCTCTCTCTCTGTCTCTCTCTCTGTGTGTGTCTCTCTCTCTGTCTCTCTGTCTCTATCTCTCTCTGTCTTTCTCTCTCTGTCTCTCTCTCTCTGTCTCTCTCTCTCCCTCTGTCTCTCTCTGTCTCTGTCTCTCTCTCTCTGTTTCTCTCTCTCTCCCTCTCTCTCTCTCTCTCTCTCTCTCTCTCTCTCTCTCTCTCTCTCTCTCTCTCTCTCTCTCTCTCCTTCCCTTTGGAATTTCAGGAATAATAGAGGAGCAGCTGGCAGGACACAGGTAATGCAGTCTTCTAGGAAAGAGAGCTAACGGGCCCTCTTAGATTTGAAGGAACTCCAGAGAAAGGTGGAATAACTGGGTAGAATGACACAGAGAGAAAGAGCTTCTTAAAGAGCTAATAGTTGTAACAATCAAAATCTTTACTTACCAAGAAAGTGGGTCAGAGGAGAGGACATCCGATTGAGACTTTAGGCAAGAGTAGCATGGGAGAAAGGGGAAATAGTAGGACCCACAGGGTACTGGAAACCTACAAGAAGAACTTTATGACAGGCAGATCTGGATCCTGGGGTCCTCCTCAAACTAAGGCACCAGCCAAGGAGTATATAGGCAGTAAGCTTCGAACCCCTACCAAGACCTAGCCGACGAACATGATATTCTCCACCGTTGAGTGGAGAGTGAGATCTGACTCTCACACAAACTCTGGTGCCCCTTTTCTGACCATGTCCCCTGGATGGGGAGACCTGGTGGCATTCAGAGGAAGGATAGCAAGTCACCAAGAAGAGACTTGATATTCTAAGAGCATATATAGGGGGAGGAGGTCTCCCTCAGTCACAGACATACAGGAGGGGAGAAGGAGAGAAATGGGAGGAAGGGAAGAATGGGAGGAAACAGGGAAGGGCTAACAATCGAGATGTAATATGAATAAATTAATAAAATTAAAGAATGAAAAAAAATAAAAGAAGGGAACAGGAAAAAAATCAGGCTTGCAAATAGATATTTTATATATAGTTCAGAAAATAAAGCTGCCTCACTGAGCTAGCAGGTTTGTACCTCAGTCTCCTTTTTCTCTATCAGTATAAATATTAAATAATTTTAACTGTTACAATAGATTTTTCTTTTCTTTTTTCCTCAGAAATAGGGAACAACAAACCGAGAGGCTTGTTTATGCTAAACAAGTACTCTACCACCAATTTAAATTCCCATCCCTCCTCTGAATGTGCCAATATTATCTTAATGTCATATCTTAAGTACTCTTTTCTGTCCTGAAATATACTTTTCAAGACACTATTTTATTGTGACATATAACACCCTACCGAGCAGCAGCAACGTTATTTATATAAATACTCCTCTCTCTTTGTGTATTTCTCAGGGCCTGCTCTAATAAATACCCCTGCAGTATTATTATATCCTGGGTATAAATCTCTGACCACATTTCCATTTACCCACATGGAGCTTATGGAATCATGAAGATGGACTGTTAATACTGGGGTATGTTAATACTATATTTTGCCTATTCATTTTCTAACAAGTTTATGCCAGCTTTTGTGCCCACTGCTAGAAAATCATATGCCCATCAGGGTGCTTAAGCTGTTCAGCAATGAGATACAGGGTCATTTATGATGAAATGAGTTCATTTATGAGTTTGATGCCGTGGCCTAACATACCAGCTACAGATTTGAAAACAATAACAACAAAAAAAGTATGTCTGTACCATCTACTCTCCCCTTCTCCCCTCCCCTCTCCCCCCACACTCTGATAGCTAGGGTATGAGTTTGAGAAGAGGAAGGACATGGATAATATATAAAGACTTTTTTTCCCAGAATTTAGCTGTTTTACATTGTCAGTGTTAATTTGTACTGACACATTTCTAAAAGAGCACTCCTAAAGAAACAATTCTGCACCTAGCCTTGCCTAGCATAGCTGTTCTCTGAGAGGCTCCATCCAGCAGGGGATCAAACCAGATGCAGAGACTCACAGCAGAGCACAGAGAGCCTTGTGGAAGAGTGGGGGCAAGGATAGAAGGACCAGGAGAGAACTGTTACTCCACCAGAAGACCATCAAAGCCAACTGACCTGGGTACATGGTAGCTTGTGGAAACTGAAGCACATACTACGGACCATGTATGGACTGGACCTAAGCCTACTACACATACGGAGCAAATGGGCATCTTGGTCTTCATGTGGCTTCTATAGTAAGGGCACCAGGGGCTGTCTCTGACAAGGATTCTGTTGTATGCTTTTTTGATCACCTCCCTGTGGAGGGGCTGCTTTACCAGGCCACTGGTGGGACTTGGTGTGCTGGGGTGGATTGTTTGAGGTATTTCCTCTTTTCTGACAAGTAGGAGCAGAGGAATAAGGGAAAGAGGGAGGAAGAGTGGGACCCGGAAGAGAGGAAGGAGGAGGGTATAGAATAAGGATGTAAATTACTTAATTTAAAAAAGAAAAAAGAAAAAGAAACAACTCTGCAATAGGAACCTTGTAAATGAGTTCCCAGACCACTCAGGTCTTCATAATCAGATGTCTACTCTCCTCTATAACTTGGTTTTGATCCTAGTATTTTATCACAACAAATTAATACAGGTCAATGCTTACAGAAAACAACTAGAGTGGGGCTGATAAGTAGCCAAAGTGCTTTGCAAATGCATATGGGCCTTTTAAAGAAAACTGTGTCATTAGTGGTATCATCCCTTGAAGGTCAGCAGTTCAAGGACCATGCAAGGCTTTCAGAGAGTTAACGACAGCTGTAGTTAGCTTATTTCCTACTTACTTCCTGGAACAAACTACTTCTCTGTTAAAACACAGACTCTTTCACTATAAGAATATTTTTTAATATATCATATTAAGCATGCTTCAAAAAGCTGATGCAATCCAATATTATTTTTCAGTAAATAACTGTGTGGAGACTGAGGTGAATAATCTGCTCACTTCAGGAAAGAGCTGATTCTTTTTGACTGTGCTTTCCTGTAGACTGTGAGTAAGTACATCTCTTGCTCACCAGGTAAACGGACATCCTGTGTTGAATGCCTTGCTATCAGAGATGCTTAGAGAGATGTAAATAAAGACACATACTCTCAGTGTGTAGAGTCTTCAATGCTTTATTGACCATGATAAGTACTATATTGACCATACTGGCCAAGTGAGTTAGGTCCAATGCTTCCAAGCTTGTCTAATTCATGGATTAAAGTCTGTGTGGAGCCAAGAATAGCCATTTGCACAAGCCCAACACAAAATGTAAGTTTACTTAAACAAGTGTAAGTTGACTTTAGGTGGCAATATCATGTAAAAATGTCAAATATTAGACAATCCTAGTAGAGAAAAATTAGATAACTTCCAAGGCTCCCATTAATAGGCAATAATAGTACATGTGAATTCTGAGCAAGATGGAAGCCAACAAATTAACTGTGAGGGGAAGTAGATGGAGCTATGTCTTGAAGAGTTAGTGGGCCTCTTTGGCAAGTTATGGGACTTTTAAAAGGCAGATACTTTCTGGATAATATATGTCATTAGAGATGGTGTTGAGAACTAATAGCCTTGTCCCACTTCTGGTTGGCTTCTTCTGCTCCCTGTGTGTGGTTATGAACACTCAGCTTCCCAGTCTTGCCACCATGTTTGTTTGGTTGTTGTTGTTGTTTGGTTCTTGGTGTTTGGGTTGTTTGGTTTTGTTTGGTTTGGTTGTTTGGTTTTGGATATACCTCCCTGGATATTATGGACTCTTCCATTAGACTGTATGCTCAAGTAAACTCAATCGTCTGTTCTTTCAATCATGTTATTGTATCTATCACAACAACAGAAAAAAATAACTAACATAGATGGATATAGGTATAAGACACCTGGCAGTGGGTGACATGAATAACAGAGGCATTTGCATTCAAATTTTTAAAAACCATCTCACTTCAAATCAAACAGAATGCAGCAATATGTAGGATCTTATTCATAACTTTTGCTAGATATCTCATCAGAAGTATGAATGTGTACTTGACACTCCTTTGTCCTTGCTTCCAGTCCCTTAATCTAAAGCACTACACAACTTCAGCAATCCAATTTTCATATGAAATTTTGTATAAGTAGGCACCATGCAATCTGTTCACAAATGTGCTATCAATATACAACACGTCTCTTACCTTAAATGGAGCAAAGTTGGTCTTTTTTGAGCTGTATATGATACACCATGGCTTGTGTGTTGGATTGAATGATATTGGCTCCCATGGGCTCATTTATTTGAATAATTGCTTCCCAGTTGGTGGACTGTTGGATTAGGAGGAGTGGCCTTGATGGAAGAAGTATGTTACCAGGAGAGGACTTTGAGGCTTCAAAAGCCCACTCCAGCCCCCAGTCTTCTCTCTCTCTCTCTCTCTCTCTCTCTCTCTCTCTCTCTCTCTCTCTCTCTCTCTCTCTCTCTCTCTGTCTCTGCCTGCTGCCTGCAGATTAGGATGTAAAACTCTCATCTACTTTTCCAGTGCTATTCATGCCTATCTGTTGCCATATTTCCTCATTAGTCCTTGGTAATGGACTAATCTTCTGAAACTCTAAGCAAGCCCTCAATGAAATGCTTTGCTCTATAAGATGCCTTAGTCTTGACATCTGTTCACAGCAACTGAATACCAAAATGCCCTGGGAACATAGATTCATGTTGCCATACATACTATGTTCCAACAAGGAAACAGTTACATGAACTTTGGCAATCATAAAACAAGAAAAACCAGAAAGTGAAGGCATTTTCCAAATACCTTGGTGGAAGCACCAGGCAGGTGGGTTGTGGCAGACAGTCATGTGTTATACATCTCTCTATATATCTGCTATATATCTGTGCTGTCTGAGGATGGTTTTAGCTTTTTGGGACCAGTGAGAGTGGTCTGTTAAGAATCCATTCCAAGCATTGTACCTGATAGCCTACAGACATTAGGTCAGACACAAATGTGGCAGTGAATAACTACTTAGGGACTAAATATAGTTTAGAGACCCAAAATAATTGGTCTCTGGATCTACAACATTACATGTCTCTATAATCAAGAGATTTTAATCTGTAAGGTAACTTTGCAAAATCTTCAACATAGCTATTACCTTTTTTGTGGGATATTTGCTGAAGGAATTTTTTTTAAATTTTGCAACATGAAAGAAAAAAAAAAACCTGCCATGGGCACTATACAAATCAGACTGCAGCTTCCAGTGAGGAAGCACTATGAACACAGGTTTTACTGAGCCTTTTGTGCAGCCAAGAGTGTATAGTATATTTACAGAGGAGAAAGCCAACTTAGTGTGTGATTGCCCAGTACTAAATCCAAATTTCTGCATCTCCTGAACACTACTGCTGTAGTGATCTGTTTGTGAAAAAGGTTCAGAGTTAGTCTGTGATCTCTACTGAAGTAAAACCCTGAGAGACAGTAATAGTAGGGGGGGGCATTTTCACACTGTTTATTGAAGTGAGTATCCTTCCTTTTTCTTCGTTACTTTGAACACCTCTACTTCAACGTGACATTCAATAGAAAGAAATAAGCAGGAAAATAATTCAAGATACCTAAGGTGGACACAGAGTTAAACAGGCCAGCAGCATTTTAAGTTTCCCATATTTTAACATAATTTATGGCTTTCCCAAGAAGAGTGTGTCTCATTTCTGCCTAGGAAAAAAAAAAAAAAAGTCAAAAACAATATAAGAAACAATATGGAAAATGTGATTTTTATCATTGTAACCAATCCCACTCAGAGGGCGCCATGAGAAGATGTGAAACTCGGCTCCTGATACGAACTCTCACCTATTTGTGGAGAATGCAGGCCTGCTTCCCTTCTGCACACAGAGGAACGTCTCTCCCTGGTCAGGGCATGGCCCACAGTTATTTCTTGTAACCTTTGTACAACCTTGACCATAACGAACATATCACTTTTGATTGAGTTTGAGATTGGGTTAATTAAGTTTAAGGAGTCTATACTGTCAAAGGCATTAATTGCAGTCAATGTTGGCTGTGATCACAAACAAAATTCCAAGGCACGGGTTGGTATATAAACTCCAGCTCAACTCCAGCTGCCTCCACAGTCTGCAAAGTATAACTCAAGCCACTCTGGAGTTCTTCCTCCTCTGCTGTCTCTCAACATCTATATCTCATCTTCTCAAACCAAGGTCCCAATTCCACTAGTCGTCCCCACATACTTGTTGCATCAAGCCTGAACACTGACAACTGGCTTCAAGATTCGTCTTAGTTTAAGTCCTTTCTATCTGGTAAGAATTGTACCCTACTATGTCTCAAATACCTAGTCTCCTTGCTAAGCATCATCAGGGCTTTGACTGTATGCTTTGTACAACCTGCTGTTCATTGCCTTTGATTGTACAAATCTCAAATTTAACTCCCCTGCTTTAGAAAAGCAAATGATGACTCATCAGTGTTCAATATCCTTTTCAAGTTCAGGGACTGGACAAACGGCAGAAACAGTGAAGGATTCCAGGAGTGCAGACACCCCAAGTCCCTCCCCTTGCCTCTGCCAGGAATTCAATTAGACCTGTCTTTTTAAATGTCAGTGGAGTGGTAGTGAGTGAAAGACACATACCACTTTCAATCCAATACATGCCATTGAAGAATTGCATATAAAAGGCAGAGTAAAAATTGATTCTGAAATCCCATTAGCAGGGATATAATGAATACATACATAAAACAGAGAGCTGCAGCAGCACAAATTCTCCAACTTAAAAAAGAAAGAAAGAAACTTTAAAAATTTACTTCAAAAGACGCACTTGATTTTCACTGACTGTACCTCAGGGTGAATTTTCATCCATGGGGAAAACTGTTTATTGGATGTACTTTTTGTCATATTTTACAGTGATAAGCCTTTTCACTTCCTATCAAATGCTCAGCATAGCAGCTGCATGTCTGTATCTGCACAGACAGGAGGAACCTGGAGGACATTGGTGCCCCATTTAACACTAATCCTTTGCCAGTTAAATTTATAATTTTTCCCATAGACTACTGCTCACTGTCTTATTTTGTAACTTCACACAGCCTTTCTGGTTTGTAAAATGCACATTTCTGTCAGGTGAAACTTCCTTTATGTGATTTCAAATTATGAATAATAAGAAAATTCAAATATCTGTAACTAAGAATCTCTTTCTCACAACCATAGAAACGTGGAGTGCCATTGTGTATGTTTAGACAAAACTGTATGTTTCCTGTAAAGAGAAAAAAAGGAGCTCACAGGAAGGGAAGTACTATGTGGCCACCCATTGTCTGTTCCCACATCTTTACTTATACTTAGAATGTGCTTCCACCACAATCGTTTTTGGTCTTATTATTCAGATAGGGATCAATATCAGAAAACACCAGAGTACCTCTCTCTCACTTATTTCTGAACTTCTGCAATAATAATAATTCAGTTCTTTCCTGGCAAGAGTTTTTCCTCCCAGTAAACAAGCTCATTCCACAAAAGTCTCCTTTTTATGCAATGCTTTCTCCTGCTAATTTGGTGATCAATTTCCTGATTGTATCAGTATCCTTGCCCCCCACCCCACCCAACCCCGTGGTTTTCTAGGAATGTCACATGCAGAAAATAGTGGTTCTTTGTGTTCAGTGAAGCCCACGGAATGTCATTTGGGAACAGTACTGGGGTTAGTGGTGTCATCCATCTAGTGTAGCAGAATTTAATAATTCCTGCTAAAAATTACCTCATCAAAAAATGAACAAAAGCTTACAGAAAACTATGACACCATTAAAAGTGATTGTCTCTGTAGTGACATGATAGTTGACATTATTTAGGTTTATAATGACTTATTTAAATTCAATGAAACAAAGAGCTGCCTTAAAGTATTTTAATATAAAAATATGAACCATTTTATTTTTGATTTATCATGTTTACATTGACTCTGAGATACATTTGCTATTTAAGCCTATTCTATTTGCTTCAAACGATTTAATATTGCTTTAGTTGGGAGGTAAGGTCAAATTGATTTATGAAAGCTATCCTAAGGCTTTGTATTTAAATCTTTCAAAACATCAGAAGTAATATAGCAGAATTATCACCAGTGTGGATAATTAGTTACTACTGAAATTGAAAATTCACATCCTGCTTTGTAACAAGTCTCCTCTTTCATTCTTCTGGATTGTTTCTAGAATTTACTAAGCTTTCTTTCTTTTATTTCATTCATGTCTACAAAAGTAGCCAAATGACAAAAAGCCCTCAGGTGCCCTGGGTAGCACACATTGATTGATGTAGAGTCTTCCTAGGTTATGCTCTTGGTTGATTCTCATTGAATATGAAAAAATGTCTGGGCCTATGGGATTCAAGAAATGATGGCAAGTGAGCTAAGGGCAAGACAAGATGCTCAGATCTTTGTTCTGTTTCCTTCTTCCTAGGTAATGTCATATGTGATGAAGGAGGTAAGTCCCCTTTATCCTGTCTCCCTGAACAAATATATTAACAAAAGTCAAATATATACTAAGTTAGCAGCACAAATTACTTCAATAACTAAGTCCTGGTGCTGGGAGTGGTCCAGGGCAGAAGCCAGATGAGGTCTTACTGCTAGTTTATTCACAATTTGGGCCAATTACTCCTTATCCTTCTTTGAGATGAAGTATCTTTCCACATAAAACAAAGACATAAGCTCCCTGATTACAGCTTTCCTTATCTCAAACTGTCTGTGATTATGAGTTCCTACTTCTTGAACAAAGCTTCAGACAGCTAATCAAATTTTAATTTAAATATATATTTAAACTAAATGCAAAACCACTCTATTCCAGTAAACCACTGAATAAACTGTACCCTCTCCTCTTCCTTCAGAAGTCTTCAGCATAAAGCTCAATCTGTGATTCAGCAATAAACTAAAATGGCTCCAAAGTGGCAAGCAAGCAGCAAACATCAGGAGCATATATTATATGCTAAGTGTACTACTAACTGGATTTCATTTTAAGTACATAAGCAGAAATCTACTCCATTCTGCACATTACCATATAATATACAGGAACTCAGATTGTTATATCCTTGGCCAGACTTAACTGTATTTATTTCTTGTGTAATGATCTCATAACACTTAAAGGCAAGAATTTCTACTAAATTTAGTTTATCAAAATCATGTTGAAACACATGAATATGTAATATGACCTGGACATATTTTCACCATTGATTTCTGTGAGTATAAGTTATCTACTAGAAACTAATACATTTGTTGGCAGAAAGCACCAAAGGAAGCATATTCCAGGCTGTTCTCATCAACAAGAAGCTTTGACAAGGCTCCCTCTACTTTGGAAGAGATGGTAGCCTGTGGAACCCACACTGCAGTGCTCACACAGAGTTTCAACTATGTTCCCAGTCTCCATGCTGTGTTTGTGCCATTCCATGAGTTGCCTACATCTGTCTACTTCCTGTATGTAAGAGTTTCAATCTAGAAGATGCATTAAGGTATACACTTGGGGGAGTCTGATACCCATAGTACTGGAACAATTAGAACTGGGCGAAGGTAATTATTTCAAAATAGATTATAGACATTTATACATGAGACAAAGCTACAAAAAAAAAAACTTAGGGAAAAAAGATAGTAAATATTGGTAACCTTTGGTTAGGCATCATTTTTTAAAAGTAGGGTATTTTATGTACAAACAACAAAAGCATTAGAGTTAAATGTGTTTAAAAAGTAAGGCAGATGGTAGATGTGGTGTTACATATGCTTTTAATTCTAGCACTCATGAGGCAGGGGTAGAGCAATCTCTGTGAGTTTAATGTGATCTTGGTCAACACAGCAAGTTACAGGCCAGTGATACTCACACGCGGAGACCCTGTCTCCAACAGGAAACAAGTAAGTGAACAGAAGGTCAAGCTGAAATATTTGTCTGTGAAAGGTGCTTGTCTGGCATGCGGCGGCCCTTGCTTCTATCCTCCCAAGTACCATAAAAAAAGTTAAATGAAGAAAAGAATATATATAAAAGATAACTATGGAAGAAGTATAGTAAGAACTCTATAGTATGGAGGAAAATAATTTTTACATTGTCTATCTGATAATTGGTCTTCATACTCCAAAAAGAATTCTTACCATTCAATAATAAAATAAACCCAACTTAAATGTAGACAGAGAGTTTACTATACGTTTCTGCATCCATGTAATCTGTGCTACTGGTGAATAAATACAAAAGACATTTGTAAAAGTAGAAGATGTTTATAAAATCTAAAGATAAATCAGGCATGTTTTTGTTCTTGTTATTCAGAAAAGGCCTCTCACTCCAGCCTCAGCTGGCCTGGCACATCACTGCCTTTAGGGAAAGGACAAGAAGGACAGAACAGGATATCACTTTATGCCCACCAGGTGAAGTAGAATTGAACAGACCTAACAAGCATTGGTGAGACTGTATATAAATCAGAATTTTCAGAAAGTCAATGTACAGCTACGTTCAATGTATGGCTACATGGAAGAACAATTTCACTATTTTAATAAAATATCCTACAGGGGGTGATGAACATGTCACAAAATTAGATATTAGAGATACTTACTCGGCTTTGTGACTGTGCTAAAAAGTCATTAACTCTTACAATTGCAGGTGCATTTTGCAATGCGAATTAGATGTCAGTGTATGTATGTAAGTGACATAGTAAGTGACCACCATACTTCAACCTATATAGACAAACAATTTTACTGTGAAAAAAATCCCAGTGACATTACTGCAAAGTAGAAAACAAATTGATAGAAACAAAAGGGAGTGGGAAGGAAGGAGAAAATAGAGGGGCAACAAGAAGACAGAAGAAGAAGGAGGGGGGCAGAGAAGGGTGCAGGAAGAGGAGGAGGAAGAAGAAGAGGAGGAGGAAGAAGAAGAGGAGGAGGAAGACAAATGGAAAAGAAAAATAAATGGACCTTGGAACGAATTACATTATGATATAGTTTCAGTGGAGATCTCAAGCCCACTCTGAGGTTACTCTGAAGAGAGCAACATTGTAAGACAAGAAAGTTGTCATTTGGCATCTATCATCTTGCTATGCTGGCTGACCCCTTGGGTAGTTTTCCTCAACAATGCAGGTCCTCGGAGAAGGATTCCTTGCAGTCAGCTTTCAGCACATGTGGGAGAATAAGTGCTTTAGTCGTAACAGCATGGAGAGACACATGCATGCTCTCTAAGCCTAAGAAACCATTCTGATACTTTCAGACCAAAGTCTTGCCTCTGAACAAAAGTGTTTTGTGAATGAATGATGCTTCTTCTTTGGTTTTTGCAATGCCTCAATCCCATATACTGGTTTTCCCCAGTTTTAATCTGAGTTTCCCTAACCACAAGAGCCTCTGCTATGTTTTAAACATATCAAATGTTAGGAGGCTCTCTTTTTCATTACTGTGAGTCTACAGTCCCAAACTCACCAGTCCTGTGGCTACTGGAGAAAGAAACATCTGTCTACAGCTGGGATGAGAGCCATCCTTAGTTCCCAGAAGAGAAAAATATACTGGACTGGCAGTTGGTTATGCAAATATATGTGGGAGAAGAGTGAAAATCAAAGAAATACCCAGAGGTTCTCTGGAGCAGAAGGAAGAAAAATAACAGAAGAAATAATAATTAAGCAAGCATGCACACCAGGTGGGCAGGCATTTGATTCATCCTGTGGTAAAGCTAGGGGGATAAAAAGGTTTATTTGGAGAAGCCATTTAGTTTCCCATAAATATAAGAATCTTAGGTGCTTTGTAGGACATCAAAAGCAAAGTGCTCAGGCATCTCTGTAACAAGTCATAAAACAGCTTCCTTAAGTCAAGGAGAAAGTAGAAAATCAATGAAAAGGCTTAAGCAGGAAGGACGTCAGGGACAGCAGAGATGATGGGTTTGTGAGACAAAGGTCAATTTAAAAAGAAGAGGTTTTGAAAAGCCCATATGAAAATTTACTACCTGGTAACCAAATCTCTTAAACATGAATCACATGTTTCTAAAGATGTATTTTTAACTAATTGAATTTGTCTATGTGTAAACATATTTTACTTGCATGTATACTGCACACCATGTGCTTGCCAGGGGCCAAGGAGACTAGAAGAAGGTGTCAGAAACCCTGGAACTAGAGTTTCAGATGTTTGTGCGACACCATATGGATGCTGGGAAGCAAATTCCAGTCCTTGGGGAGGTCATCCAATAACCTTAACCTCTCAACCCTCGTTCCTGCATCAGTCAATCATTTTTTAAAATGTATGTATTAAAAGCAAAAATAATTTGATGGGAGATACTCCTCAAGGCTAGTAAAAGCTGCTTCCAGAAGCAATGGGTTATTACACAGACACAGCTTCTTCTGAGAGAAAAATAGTGAAGCAATTTTGAAGAGAGAAGCCGTTCAGGATGGAGAAAAACACAAATTTGAGGCTTCTGTCTTGGTTCCCCAAGTATTGATTCTTTTTAGACTTCAACTGAAACCCTGCTCTTTGATTTCCTCAGCATGTTTGTTTCTCTACAATTTCCCCTCCTATTTAAAGCAGAAACTCCCTTACTCAAGGTGGGCGCGTCTGTACCATTGGATTGCTGTCTCTATCTGAATCGTGCTTGAGACTGTAGGACCTTCCAGGCTCCGTGGTTTTAATTCTATTTGGCCATTAGTTGTAACATCCTCTGAGGCTGTATCTCCTACATTAACACAGACTTCTGAAGCAGAAATGATATTAGTAAAATAACCTGAGTTATCAAAGACCCCAGGAATTAGATATTTTATGCTTAAATCTTTACTATTAAGGTGATAAGCAGTGAATAGCAAAGATGCCTTGACAACCATTCTCAAGTCTCTGAATGGATTCAAGACCAGATAGTTTAGTTTTACAATTAAGCTTAGTTGTTTAGGGATTAAGATGTTTTTAGGTCTAGATAGATGTTTTAAGCTGAGAGAGATGAGATATAATACACATTGGCTTACACTCAGAGTTTTAGACTCATTATGATAGAAAAGATATTTTTTTCAAGACTGCCAAATACAAATAGCCAAAACACTATGAGGGTAACATTTATATAATTCCTGATTGTTTTGTTGTTCTTCTTTCCGTAGGTAGTTTATTGTATATATGTGTAATAATATAAGTAAAAATTTTTGAAACCGGATTATTTGGTCTTACACCCTCAATATACTATTATGAAGCCTAATGACTTAGAAGAAAGGTACGTTGGTGTCACCAAGGCCAAACAGAGTAAAACACACTTCAAGAAAAGACATTGATTAAGTCCCATCCTGTAGGATTTTTGGGCCCTTTACCCTGTGCTGGCCATCCAGACCCCAGGTGAGCTAAATTATGGGGATACCAAGATCAATAAATCTACCACTTCTTACAGAAACTAGGAAGCAAAATGTGAAAGCAAGATAGATTTATTTATAGTTTGTCCCAACCCCTGGGTGAGAAAGGTTTCTGTTTCCTCTCTCACTTTTTACTGTAGCTGTGATCAAGATTTATAGAAAAGATAAAACAAAAGCCAGGGAACACAAGTGTGCTCAGTTCAGCTGTTGGAATTACCTGGTCTTCCTTCCTGGGAGGAAAACACATCTTCTGTCTCGCACCAGGGTTTTAGCTTTTTCCTTCCCTTAACATGAAATTTCTGAGAAAATTTTAATTCTTAAGATCTTTTGATTTGACAATATGATGGCCAAAAGGAAAAGCTCCTCTCCTGCCACAGTCGTTCCAGTAGTTACAAGGGCATGGCTAAAACTAACGTGTACGAACCTGGAAGACAAGTCCTCAAAGGCTTACCTACCTACCAACATGGTACAATTCATATCGTACGAAGCAGTAAGAAGAATGGGCCTATCATTTTTCGTACACCTCATTGTACCACAGACAGCTCTAGAAACCTCATCTGTTATCATCCTTTAGACAAGTTATATCCACCAGGCAAGGTCTGACCACTTGTATCCTCTGCAGAGGCCAAAGTATCATGGGAACAGGATACAGTCTTAGTTCCCATAGGGAGACTTACTGGTCTTTGCTTCTAGTCCAGATGTACAGCACCTCAGTGCTACTGAGAGCAAAGGCTGATTTGATCAGCTGTTAGTGCAAGCTTTATCTGTTCCTCATCTATGAAGTAATGACCTCAAATGTGCTATACATCTGCTCCTCCCAAATTCCATGCTGTGGTTTTAGTAGACTTAGATCTGTGAGCAGTAGTGGTGAAGCCACACCTGAAGTCCCTGTTAACTAAGCTATTGCTGGACTCAGCATTCGTACTGCACCAGCTTCTTGGTATAGCCTAGTGAACTGAAGTTCACATTTATCTGTACTAAGCACTACTCTTGGTTTTTATGAAAGCAGAAACTTCTTATTTTCTGTCGTCAAGGTCTCCTACATTTATAAAAACAAATTAACCTGTTATGGTTCTTGAATGTAGGGATCCATTTACTAAAGCTATGTGGCCAAAGAGATCAAATTAGTAGTTAGCATGTTTAACACATTTTCAGAAGAGCAATTACCTATGTCAACCAAGAAAGCAGGGTGGACAGCTATATTTTAAGTATCAGCTTTTACCTTCATTTTGTCACATTTTCTATTCAGACAATGGTGGCTATGAGATGTACACATTTTTTAGTGTAAAAACTATGTCAGGGAAGTTGTCATATGTTCAGCTTTCTGAAGATATTAAAGGCAGTATCACATTTCTCATCAGCAATTCTAACAACTCTCATAGTTTCATTCTATGCACACAGCAGGACAAAATGTCTAAACAATTTTACAAAGAATCATTACCTGTTCCTTTTAATAAGATTTTAGATTCCCCAGCTATTCCTTCAAAGGATGACTTAGCAAGTCTAGGAAATCTCTATTCTGTTTCTTTTTCTTTTCTTTCCTTCTTTTCTCCTTTGTTCTTTTCTTTGTTTCTTTTGTTTCTTTCCTTTTTCTTTGTTTGTTTGTTTGTTTGTTTGTTTGTTTCTTTCTTTCTTTCTTTCTTCTTTAGTTTTGAGGTTAATATAGGTACTGCTTCTATCATGCAGACCATGACATGCTGCCACCCTTTGTCTTCCAGGAAACTTACCTCCTAAGTTAGAAATTAGTTCTAAATTTTGAAAGCAGAGACAAAACGACACTAGATGAGTAAGGGAGGATAATTGAAGGTAAAGAAAAACAACTGTATAGAAAGGACCCTTCCAAGGTCATTTCTGCCTGCAATTAAGAGGGAATGTCTGTACTCTGGACAAAGTAAGGGTATGGCTGCATGGAGCTGAGGAAGGACAAGTCAAGACAATAGAAAATACTGGTCCATATGGCTGTAGGCTGACTTGTGTTTCCATTACATTCCTGGATCCCCTTTACTCATCTGATTGTGATAGTAAGGAAAATAAACAAAAGGTTATGGTACAGCTTAGAAGGAAAAAGGAGGAAAAAGGAGTGAATACTTTGCTTAGACAGGGGAATAGAATTTGAACCTTTTTCTTTTTCAGTGTTGTTACAGTCTTTGAAAGTTTTTTTTTTTTTCTAAAATCACTGCTATGCTTTTTACCATACATTGAAAAAGTGGTTTTGATCTTGTAGCTGCAAAGGACTGGAACAAAACACCACCACAAGCTGAAGTGCAGCAAGCGCAGACTGCCCTTATTTATTATCATCTTATCTATTCTCTAATGAGAAACTACAGAAAAATATTAAAAGAAAGGTCACCTTTTATTTAGCAGAAGAAAATGTATTCAGATAGCTGAAGCTCTAAACTCCTTAACAAAATGAACTCAGTCTGAAACAGTTGACACTCAGAAATAACTCATTTCTTACAATCAGGACACAGCAGCCAGTAGATGGGCGAGAGCCTTGACTAATGACATATCTTTTATTTTGGATGCTGCTGATGTAGCTCAGGTGGTTTAAAAAGCACTGATGTGAAGGAAGAAGCAATTTTGATCATGGGCTGCACTTAAACTAAACATGAGTTTATTATCTGGGGGCTTTGCTAGACAGGCTCTGAAGACAGTGATTCCAGGGCTTAAATGACACTGGAAGCAAATAATATAAGTATAAACAACATGTAAGTGATAGCAGGAGCTAGAGACAAATGTACAATGAGTGTATCTACTGTGAGGTATGGGCTGGGAGTCAACTGTAAATCTGAGGACAAAAATAAAGTAAAAGAATGAGTAACACTTATTAAGGGTCTAACATATGCTGGACATGTGTTGATTACATTTGACCCTCAGAGCAAGCATAAGAGGTCACAAGTAGGGTAGCTAAGCCTTAGAAGTTATAACTGAGGTCAAAAAAATAAATCATAAATCAAGACACTAAGTTATTTATGTGGAAAGTGGTATTAACTCTGATTTTTTAACAATCAGTTTTACATCTATTTCTTTTGTGTATATGAATGTAGGTGGATTAGAGTAGTGTGGTTAGTGTGCGCACACGGCACAGAGGCATTTGTGGGTGTCAGAGAACATGTCGTAGGAATCAGTTCTTTTCTCCCACCATGAGGAACTCAGCTTGGCACACTCAACCCCAAGGGCCTTTGCTGGCTGAGCCATCTCCCCTGGTGTGGGGACCCATGCCAAATTCTGCCATGTCAGAAATCTTGTGCTTAGGCTGTATGCTGTGACCTTCAAGTTGTTGACCTTTACCTCACCACAAAGTCTTGTGTTCTAGGCTATCCTTGGACGATTTACCTTAGAAAGAAGTAGAGACTATTTACCTTTGAAAGAAGTAGAGAAGTCTCAACTTGGAACCACTCAGAGGATCTAGGAAGTTATTACAAGGACCTACTCAGAGAACTAGGAAGTTCTACAGGGAGCGATTTAGGCTATTGCATTCTTGCCCGGGGGCTAGGGTGAGATAAGAATAGATCCTATTGACCTTGCCCTATATATGTTCCTGCTAGTCGGCAATAAAGTAAATCTCGATCAGAAATGTCCTGACTTGATTCGTTATTTCTCGTGTCTCTGTATCCTACTTTCAATCCTCACTCCCTCTTTCAAGTGAACCCTGATTGATATTTTCTGCGGGCTGGGACCTGACACCCTGCCCACTATCAAGTCTTTTAACGGGCACTGCCCTATTCTTTCCTGTGGCTTCAAGGGCTCCTTGGTCTCAGTTGTTAGCCTTTCCACTTACTTTCTTACTCTCAAAATCTATCTTCAAACCAGACTCCTGCCATGAGTGTATTCTTGAATTTGTCTCACCTCTGCCCACTGAGCTTTTCCATCTGTCAATGCTTAAACCGGTGTGTCCCTCTTTTAAAGTCTTCCCTGGACTCTTCTGCTTACAGAGAGTCCCTTGTCCTCCATCCCTTCTTGCACCATTCCACTACTCCCCTCCTTTAATAGGTAGATTACTTGAGTAACTGTCAAGGACTCCATTACAGCTTAGCAACTGATGTTTTTATAGTCTCTTATTGTCACCATTGCACTGAAGGTGAAGTCCCCTAAGCTTCCAACAATGTTAATTAAACCTCCTTCCTCCTGTACAACTTAGCCGTGGACCTAGATTAAATGCTGGACCTTATTCATACAAACAACAAAAATTATAAGACCACTTAAGGACTATAAAATACCTCAACTGCCATATTCTTATCTGTTCTACCAGTTCACAAGAATTTGAGTTCATATTATTGTATTTTATTATAGCTGCTGTATTGTGCTGTAATAGATAGTGTTTCTGTTATGTGACCTCCATAGAAGGACAGAAAGGATAGGCTAGAGTCATCAGTATGAGACTGCTCCATTGGAGTTGTACATGGCTGTAGTACTTCTTGTGGGGTCTGTACTCAATATATACCTGATAAGTGAGTAAATGAATAAGCTAGTGTTCAGATGGCACCACCCAACTCCAATTTCTTGTCCACCTCACTCAGCACAATGTGTGCATGTTTGGTATTTTCCTCGAAGGGTCTTACTGCAGGGCAGCCTTCAGAGTTCAGGGTTTGTGTCACCACAGTGAGCTCTGAAGCTCACTAACTGGGCCAGAGAGAAAACAGTCTAGATTAACAGGAGTAAATTCTCCATTAGTGATCACGAAAAAAATGAACGGTGGCTGCAAATGAGGCTAATTTGAAAATGTCACAGTTTTATTTCCATTACAAAACATTTCTTATTTACGCACTTTAAAACTTTTATAAAGGCATTATCATAACTTGTGGTTTGAAAAATCATTGGCACATGCCTCCCCCCGCAAGCACCAAAAGTAAATGGCACATGCTTACAATGGGCTGCTAGAAGCAGAAGTTGAACTTAAAATAAAGCTGTAAGAACAGTCAAATTTTCTTAACGTTTAAGGTGCTGTGCAGTTCTGAGAGTAATCTGATTTTCTAAATGATTGGTGAGTTAGGACTTGATGAAGTGAGGTAGAGAATGGAGAATGGAAGACATCATATGGTTCTCTTTCATTAGAATCTGAAGCAGAAAAACAACACTCAGGTAACCATGTTCAGTCCTGAATTTGTTTGGAACAATAGCTGAATGAGCTTAGTTGGGGCTTGATATAGTAAAAACAAACAAACAAAAAAACAAAAAACTCCTTATAAAATGCATCATGTACATATGAATTTACTTAGTTTAAATATACATATTTATAAAAGGAAAGCTTTGAGTCAATATTGTACCTCAGGCTCAGATTTTGATATCTAGACCTATCTCAAAAACAAAACAAAACAAAACAAAACTATCTAGCATGTATGTGTTAAGAAAAAGAGTAGATAGGGCCAATACTGTCCCAATTGTGATCTTTTGCACAGCCGTCTTAACATACAAGTGATTTCCTTCTTGAAAGTGAACTGTCCTCAAACTTGTTATAAATGGTCCAAGTAAATGGCATCTGGAAGGCTGAAAACAATCAGCTATCTGATTATAGGGGTGCTGCTTAGAAAGAATGAAGGAAGATGTGTCAAAGACCTCCTTGGAGAGAAGTCTGCGTGCTGAAGACCCCAGGGAAACAAACAGCTGTCTGGAGGGATGCTGTACTGGACTGCCTGGAGGGATGCTGTGCTAGACTGTCTGAGGACGCTGTGCTGGTCTGTCAGTGGAAGGTATTCTGTGTTAGACTCTGGGGCATAATATTGAAAGAACTTCTGGCTTTTTCCCAAGGTCTAACCTATTTGTAGTTCATCTTATTTTTCCTGGGGACAAAAGTTCAAATTTACTTTAATCAAATTTAGGAATTTTGTAGAAGATAATTGGCCAGGAGTAGAATGAGAGGGGAAAAGTAAAAGAAAAACAAAACAATAACAAAAACCAAGCATTTAAAAAAAAAAATCATACAACAGTTTAGAAAATGGCCATCCAACTCTGAGAGATTTCTTTGGAAAAAAACAGGAGCACAGCTTTCAAGCTTAAAACAGAAACAATGGCCTTATCATGGGTTGAGCCCTGCTATAACATTCAGTTTAGAGGACATTGTTTTCTCAATTTGTTCATTTTACATCCCAATTGTAGCCCCACCCTTGTTTCCTCCCATTCCCTCTCCCTCTCCCCCTTCTCCCCTTCCTCAGTCCTCAGAAACGGGGAGCCTTCCTCCCCTATTATCTGACCTCAGCCTATGAAGTCTCATCTGGACTGCCTGAACCTCTTTCTCTGTGTCCTTGCAAGGCCACCCTGCCACAGAGAAATGATTAACCAGAGGGTGTCCATCAGAGTCCATTTTAGAGTTAGCCTCTACTCCCCATATTATTTGACTCCCATATTGTGGCCCTGGTCTTCTCAGTGATTTAGTGATAATTTTGCCACTGAAATCTGCAGGCCTGGGTAGATCCCAGCCATGAAATGAAGGTAGAAAGGAATCACAGGAAGCATGTGTTTCCAAAGAATTCCATGACACAGGAGAGACCACCACCTGTAGAACTGTTCACAGATCTGCTAAATTAAAAGGCAAGAGACAAAGGTGCAGTGCAAGACTCAAGGTTGGGCTATGCTCATCAGTACAAAAAAGAACACTGTATATTTCTAAACCCAAAGTGATGGGGCTGGACAGATGGCTCAGAGGTTAAGAGCCCTGCCTGCTTTTCCAAAGTTCCTGAGTTCAATTCCAACCACATGGTGGCTCATAACCATCTATAATGAGATCTGGTGCCCTCTTCTGGTGTAGATATACATGCAAGCAAAACACTGTATACATAATAAATAAATAAATCTTTAAAAAAACCCAAAGTGATACAACTATTTCTACTCCACACACAAGCTTATTTTAGTTCAGGAAAGCATGATAGTCTTTTCTAGTGTCTAGTGGAGTACACACACACACACACACACACACACACACACACACACACACACACACACACACACACACATATATATATATATATATATATATATATATATATATATATATGACATATGGTTATTCCCATTGCTCAGTGTTGTCATTTATCCTCTCAAGATGAGATTCTTGCAGTAGAACAAACACATAGACTAGACAATGTGCAGAGAATAAGAGACTTTGGGGCACTCAGTTCTAAATGGGATAACATTGCACATATGGACTCACTGAGACTGTGGTGACATGCCCAAGCCTGCTAAGGCTCAAGCAAAAGTGGGTCCCAGGACTGAGAGAGGAAGTGGAAATGGAGTTCCACCCCTAACCAAGAAGCTATCTGCAATTTACACCTGCTGACAAAGGAAAAATCAATGGCTTAGCACAGGGTGTACTAATAACACTCCAGGGCAGGCCTCATGCCCAGGGCTAGTTGGCCAACACAAAGCAAACTCAGTGGTACTTTTGTAGAACTTTCTTTCTCTCATTTTGCCTTGTTTGTACATTTTTGTTTTATTGGTTTTGGCTGTTTAATTTTCATTTCTGTCTTTGTATTTTTCCCCCTGTGTGTCTTTCTTGATTATGTTTGTTTGTTTTTGTTTTGTTGTTTGTTTGGTTTGTTCTTACGAGAGATAAAAAGAGCATAAATTTAGATGGGGAGAATCTGAAAAAATTGGCAGATGGGAAAACATGATGAGGAATACATTGTATGAAAATAATTGTTTTCAGTTAAAAAAAATAAATTAGCAATAGTCTGTCATATAAAAAGAAGTCCCAAAGGATTTGTCTGGGGAACTCAGTTTAAGAATATTGGGGATTCTACAATAAATTAAATGGAGCTCTTATGATCTTGAATCCTGAAAAGGGAAGAAAAGCATTCTAGTGACATATAAATGGATGGAGACTCCAAGATTAGGAGGAAGGAATTTTAATTTAAAGTTGGGTATTACTCATAGGCAAAAACTGACACCTCTTTTTTTTTTTTTTTTTTTAGATACGTGCCATTTTTCTGTTGTTATATAGCATGTGATTAAGTAAATATTAACCAATTTCCCAAGCCTTTGCTTTTCCTGTGTCAAACAGCAGAGCATCAATGAAAAGCAGCCTTTTGGCATATCTGGGTAAAACATAAGAAACTGACATCAAGGTAAAAATACAAGTTAGATGGAAAATCCAGGCAGAAAAAGAGCTAATAGCTGTTCACAGTAGAACATTAACAGAAATTCTGGTGAGGTCACAATGAATGTCCTTCAGGACGCATAACAATTTTTAACGAAAATATTTTCAAGGACAATGTGGTACAAGAGAAGATCTACTCTCATCTCCTTTTCAGAATATTAATGATGCATCTATGCTTGAGAATAATGAGGAGTCTTTGGCCCATAGAAGCACAGTAGCGTGGCAGACTTGGATTTTTATCCCAATACCCAACAGACTATGCTGAGGGACACTTCCATGCTCTGTGAATGGGCGGGGCCTCATCATCCAGTTGCAAAGATGAAAAACATCATTCATGTCAAGGTCTCCTCATACCACCAGCTATGTTGTTGTAAGTGCTCATTATGACCTAAACGAGGTCACTTCTGAGCATGAAGTAAGATGGTGCACATCAATGGGATCGGTCAATCACAGGCAACCGCACATAAAGTATTAGGTGTATACATTGGTTTTATGAATTGAAAATTAGAAAAAAAAAAGAAATTCCTAAAGTTTGGGCCCTAAAATTCAGATAATTAACCTTTTGTGTGTTATAGGATGAGGTTTTTTTAAATGAGCTAGAAGTAGCTCACAACCACCTGATTAAGAAGCTTTAAAGAAAAGTTACAGCCTCCAAAATATTTAAACAAAGGATCATAAATTTTCTTTCACCACCTTGGTTTCCCTGCCCTGCTCATCACAGCTCTCCTTAGGAGAGACCTTCCATGTGCCCTCTGGGTTTTACATTGTCTCTTACCACTTACCAGTAATGACAGCTGTAAGTATTATTTATATATTTCTTCCTAGACAGTCACTAAGCAGTTTCGGATCTATTATTTAATACACATCAATGGGCATTTTATTACTCTGTACTGTAACATAATTAGACTACAGAGTCGTCTATAAGGGGGTGTGCTTATTTAAGTTAACCCCTTGACATGCATGAATATCAGCCAATGAAAGGCCTGCTTAGAACAGTACATAGTAAAATGACACTATTTGGTTCTGGGCCACAGGGTTTGGAAGGAAATACCTTCACAGTCACATTTTGATTATGCTGTATATCATATCAAAGGAGATTTTTATGGGCCTCTACAGGTGATGGTGAATAAGTGCAGGCAATGTAAAGTCTATTTCTGGGAGCAGAGAAGAGAGTGTCACGGGCAAAAGAAATGAGATATTTCTAAACGGCCAGTACGAAAATTCCGTGGTTTTGAATGAAGAGTTGATGCTAGACCAACTGTCTCAAGCTTTGTGTTTTTCTTTGATTTCTGACTTTTTTGTCACATACAACCTGTATGAGTGAACATTTCTACACATGCTAGAGACAAGGCCCCGGTCATTTATGTTTATAGTTGTTTTAAAAATTATCATTTAATTTGGAAAAGATCATTTCTATAAAGAACCTCCAAAATAGATTTGTTAGGGGTCACTGTGGTTCCTTCCATAAAATTTGGAATAATATCAGACTCAGGAAGCCAGAAAATGAATGTTTTGAGACACTTTTGTCAAAGGAAAGTAATAAATACTTTCAGGACATATCCCAGTTAGTGCAAGTAGCCAAGGGCATAACTCAATAATACAATGTTAATGTGTATAAAGCCCTAGATTCAAGCTCTAGTACTTTACACACACACACACACACACACACACACACACACACACACACACACACACACACACACCAATAAACAAAACATAGTAAAAATAAAATTATAAAAGTATATAGAAAGGAAAGGAAGGAAGAAAGGAGTGGGATGGGAGGGAGGAAGGGAGGGAGGGAGGGAAACATTGCCTATTGGTAATTGCCCACAAGATTACTACGGTGCAGAGAAAAGTGAGCACAATTTTTTAATAAAACATGCTGGAGCTTATAAAGCAATCTGATGGATAATATACTTTCTAATTTTATTAATTTCCGTAGCCAATTAACCCATCTTGGATTGGTAATGAGCATCTTAGACAGGAACTTCAGTTATCGAACTTGGCTTCTAGGTTTACTGAGTCCTCATAGGACTCACATGCCTTTCTGTTGAAATTATATTTAAAGTATTTATAGACAGAATTGTATTCTGTTTTTGACTGTCGTGGATGAGACCTTTAATCTAGCATGAAATTATTCATCTTTGAAAGAAAATCATTGTTGTACTTGGCAATAAAAAACTTATTTCTGTTCTCAGGTTTAAAAACTTATCAGGGAATATGTTCTTGTTATTTTAAGGAGAAACTTAAGTCTGGAGAGAATCTTGCCCTGAAGGATCCTGACAGCTTTGGAAGAGCTTCTTTTGCTGTATAATATCTGTTTATTTCTCCTCATTCTCCTCCACTTGAGGTAGCCTTTCCAATACAGATGCTCCTCAGTTTATGAAGGGATCAAATTACATTAAGCTTATATGCTAAAAAAAAAAAAAAAAAAAAAAAAAAAAAAAAAAAAAACCCAATATAAAAATATACACAATTCATCTCTCCTAGCACATACCACAGCCTATAGCCATGTAGTACAGTCCAGGGTGTCAGTTGCTTGCCTTTTGTAGCTGAGTGGCTAATAAGGATCCTGATAGCAGATGCCCAGAAACACAGAGATCATCACACCACATGTTGATGTGGCCTGGGAAAGGATCAAAATTCAAAGTCTGAAGCTGGAGGTTTGGTTTCTGTTCAGTCTGTATTATTTTTCTACCCCTGTAAACAGGAGAATAAAAGCAGAACCACCATAGGTTTGGATTTTCCCTGTTGTCCCCTTTGGAGGTATGCTGTTACTTTTTCATCTTCTGAGTAATTGCTTCTGCATCCTGACTATGTTCTAAAATTCACTTTTCCCTTACTGATTTCAGTTGTTTTTTTTTTTTTTAAATCACTGTTGGTTTTATTTTTTCCATATACAATAAAATCTTAGTTTTATGTTAGTCACATTTTCTGTAATTATATCTATTTGACAGAAACGCCATCATTATTGTTTTTTCATTTCATTGGGCTTTAAATGAAAAAAAAAATTGCCAAACAACATTTTCTTTTCTGTGACAAATACTTCTTTTCACGTAAGTACCAGACATGAGCATCATTATCCTTTGGTTTCTAGTAATTTGTGTTAACGACAGAGAACAGTGGCATCAAGTGTTAATCTCCAAATTTAGGTTGTTACCTTTTAGTACTTCTATCAGATAGACGTTCAACCTTAGTTTTCCAAGGGAAGCTGTCTAGCCTGGCAGCCTGAGCAGCAGCTGGAAGAGGAGGAGACACAGAAGAGTCCACTTCTCCCAGACCTGCTGAGTTCAGAATCTGTAGTAGGGAACTGACCGCTGATAGTGTGTGTGTCTGCATCATCCTTTGAAAGAGCCTCTCCCAAAAAGCTAAGTAGCTGCTTATGAGGGCCACCTTAGCCATCTGAGAGAGGGTAGATGCAAACAGAAACCAGGTCAATTTTCCTTGTTTCTTTTTCTGGGTGTGAGGTGGAGTGGAGAAGACACAAGTTTCAATCTAAGGTGTAGTTAGGAACCATGGGAGTCAGTATAGTAGGGCCTCTATGTATTTATTCAACCAGGTTTCTTCCCTCAAAGGGTGAATTAAGACAGCCAAGGAAGTCTTAAGTTTGGAGATGTCAAAGCTAACTCGGTTAAGGACTTCTGCTCCAGGGGAAGAGAGTTAAACAGGAAGGAGCTCTCTCCCTCTCAAGCCAGGTGCTGGCTGAGATGTAGGCCTGTTTCTGTGCACCGCCCAAGTCTTCTCTAAGGGTGCAATTAATTTGGAGGTCATGTCTTTCACTGTCAATGTGGCATAAGGATGAGGAATGGCTTAACAATGTGTCTGTGGGCCAAACTAAGGATTCAAGGTACATTCCATCAACTGTCATTATCATCCATCGCCTGTTCTGTAGGAGTCACAGAGATCTGACAAGATCTCTGGCCTCACTCTCATCTCTCCAGAATCGTATAAGAATTGTGCCATTGTAGGAAAAGTAGCAATTGGTTTAGTGTCCAATAACTCTCACATACAATTTTGTTTGGCTGAAGTGTGTTTAATAAATATTAGTATGTGTCTTGGTTACATTTCAGTGAGAAGGTATGTGCTTTTTTTACCCTCAAAGACCTTGATGGTGTATTGACAATTTTATACATTATAAAAGTCATTTAAATATGTGGTAAGTAATATATAGCACTTTAAGTAATAGTTAAAGGGCTAGATACTCACTTCCAGGCACTTCTGTGCCTATATACTCATGAAAAAGATAATAAGCTATACCTAAAGAGGTATTAGTTGACAAAGGGCATTTCAGCAAAGATTTGGGGGAAGCAAGAATGGCCATCTTGCAAATGCTGAATAAGAATATCACAAGTGAGGCTTTGAAAAATATATTAAAAAATGAGAACAAAATGTTTTTGTGTATCATGAAAAGTAGAGATCAGGCTTTCTGTTCAGTAGATCCCAACTCCCTTGTGTACCTCCTTCCTTTTCTTCTCCCTCATTCAGCATCACTTATTTGGATTATTGCAGTAACAATTTTGAAAATACAAATAGTATTATATCTAAAATCAAAATAGGAATGATTATTTACATTACATCTACTGGACAAGTAACTTATCATCCAGGGTATATAAAGGGCATTTACATTATAAAGAAGAAAAGTGTTAAAAATCATGAGCACATTTTTTTTTACTTTAAAAAGGAATATAAAGTCAACAAATTATTTTTAAAAAACCAGAACTCATCTAAGTAATTGGATTATCAAAGCTAAAATTTACAGTCTATTAATTTGACTTGAAATAACAACGCATACACACATACAACTGGAAAGATCGTTAAAAGCCAATTGCCAATTGATAGATCAATGAAGCACATGTCAAAAAAACTGGCTTTAAAATCTTGAGGTGTCCCTGCAGATGCCAGACATGGAAGCAATCCTTATGAAGAAGTAAGAATGAGAATGCAGCAGTGCAGATTGGTTTCGTCAGCTTGGATCAGACTTTAGTGGGTCTGATCCCTGATAGTTTACTGTAAGCATATTTGAACGCAACACAATTTGGGAAAGCATCTCCAGGCAACAATCCTCATAATTCCAATCCCAGGTGCACAATTAACCTTAAGGTGTGAGATGACATAGAAACCTTTTTACAAAGTACATGTGACCAGGAGGGTGGGCTCTATAGATAGAAGGCCTAGAATCTAATGTGGCCTCTGATGGATAACTTAGAGGAACGCAGGCCATAAAGTACATGTGACATCTTTCTTAAGGATGGGTAATGGTTTAAGAGGGGAGAGACTTGAATGATCTTTATAGGGAGTTATGGTGACCTCTGCCCCTTTAGACAGGGAAAGGTCACGAGGTTGTTAACAACCTCCACTCTCAGCTCCCATGGATGGATGGAATACAAATACTTGATTTTATCTTCTCCACAAGGGGACATCTCTGCATGATTTGCATTCCTGGTCTGGTTTGCTTAGGGCTTCTTTGTGAGTGCAAGGCCCTCGTATTCTCTACAAAATCTGAATCTGGGTACTAGTAGCCATCATAAGGTTAAATAACAAATGAGCTGAGAAATTTAAATCTCTGTCATTACAATGATCTGAATAGATACTGCTCACAAAGATAAGATTGATTGCAATAAAAATCACCAAAATGTAGTAAATATAAGAAGTTAAATATAAAATATATTAAGTATAACATTATCTCTACTATGTACAATAATGCATTATAATATTAACTATTATATTGTTTACTTGTTATGATATGTATTATTGTGAAATTAAATATTAAATATATATATATGTAGAGAGAGAGAGAGAGACTCCCACTCTGTATCCCTAGCTTGCTTAGAACTTGCTGTGTAAGATATACCAAGCTCGATTCAGACTAAAGTGATTCGCTGGCCTCTGCTTCCAAGTGCTATAATTAAAGGTCTGTACTACCAGGCCTGATTAATGTGACATATTTCTTTTTTAAAAATTCTAATTTATAACTTTTAATTCTAGTGCCTCGGCCTCCTGAGTGCTGGTAGTATAGGCAAGCACACTATACTTAGTGACTTTAGTAAAGTTTAGTTTATCTCTGTATTGTTTAGATTTAAATGTGTCATACATCATATAAATTGAATATAAGTATCATAAGACAGAAATCACTACAGTAGAAAAGAGAACGTGTTAGGTGCTTATTTACAATAAGTGTTTGAATATTATGTTTTAGAACTCTAGATGCATAAACAATCATGCTCATGAGGCAAATGTGTAAAATACATGGCAACTGAAATACAAATGCATTCAAAGCCCATGAATAAGCTTTAGATACTCCTTCTTTACAACATGCACAGAATGACATGCATATGACATGATACAAAAAAGATAAAATAAACTTACTAGGGAAAATCACCAGTGATACTTTGAGGTAAAGAACAATTAAAAACTGCCTGCAAGAGGAGACGAAGTGAGAAAGAAAAACAATTTGTAAAGATTGACCAGTACAGACCTAGAGAGAAAAAGCTCAGTGGCTAAGAGCAATTGCTGCTGTGCCAGAGATGCTGCTGTTTGGGTCCCAGCACCCACATGACCCTCACAGCCATCTATAGCTCTAGTTTCAGATATTCTGATACTCTCTTCCGGTCAACACAGGCACCAAGTTACACGTGTTGCCCAGACATGCACACAGGCAGAATACCTATACACAACATTCTTTTTAAATTTAATTTTAAAAAAATGGCAAGTGCTGTTAGGTTTTGGGTTGTTTTTACAAAATGCAGATGTGGATTTTGGGGACGCAAATTTATAATACGCCTGCAAAGGCAGCCATATGAGCAAAATAGGTAACAGAGAAAATGTTGTCAGAAGCCCTTTGGAGGCATGTTGTACAAATCAATATTTTTCAGCCTTTAATGTGTGTAAGGCTTATCAGGGGATCTTATTAAAATGAATGTTTTGATAGCTTGGCCCAGGGTGGTACCTGAATTTCTGCATCTCTAACAAGCTCCCAGATGATGCCGATGCTGCTAGCCTTGGATCACAGAAAGTTATGAGGGAAAAAATATATAAGCTGTACAACACAGATCTGTGTTCAAGTCCAACCTACAACATTCAGATTTTCTATATATAAATACATACGTACACGTATATAATTTGTATTAATTACATGTGTAACTTAAAGCCACTGATTATACTATTTATATTGATTGTACATGATATATAATAGATAATTTTATAGTATATAAAATAATATGTGATTGCATGTCATCCATATAATCACATAGCATATATCGAGGATGTCTCTGAGCCTTGTCTGGGTAGGTGTGGTTACTACAACCTTGTTTATTATGTTGATGAAAGGCAGTGAGATAAATGTGGGTAAATTTTCAGGCCAGAAGTCGGTATTCAATGACTGTTGGTCTTATTTTGTGAGTACTTGAAAACTTGATTTGCTGAAATTGGTTTTATTGCAATTGCAATATTATAGGTGATCGCTAATGTGAACAGAGGGGTCAAAATGCTACCTAAGTAAGTAAAAATGCTAGATGTCATTTTTATTACATTTCTTCTCTATACCTTGGTGTCTCAAACATAACAAACCCAATGGAGAGAAATTGTTAAAGACATTATAAATGCTTGAAAAGGCAAGAGTCTAGAATGTCTAGGCAACTTCCTCATATGATGACCCTTTTGTACAGGGACTGAGTAGATACTTGACAGAAGGTGGTATTACAGAGAACAACATTTCCAACCAATTAAAACAGGGAAGAGTTAGAGCAAAGTAGGAGTGTGGGTTTTCCAAGTCTATGTAGAAAATGAACATACACATTCTAAAAATAGCATGATCTGCATGTATGCCGAAAGGAAAACAAAGGTGATATAAGAAATTGAGGACTTAGGGTGTTGAGTGAACCTGCCCGATGAACTAAAGCTTCCTACAGCAGGATTTATCACAGAACATACAGTCAAAACTATAGAGGAAATGGAGTCCATTTAGTATTCTGATCTCAGAGACCCCACCAACTGGCTTTAATTCATTTATGTCTGGACCACCAGTTGCCATTCGTCAATTATTCCCTTAACTGTTCTTCTTTAGATGCTTTGGATTTCTGTGCTAATGGTGTAGGCCAAATCCAAGTGGCATTTCAGAAATGTGGACCACGTCTTAAAAATGTCTTTCTAGAAAGAAACACCATGAAAGGTACCTTATGCCTCCTGGAGCATAAGGGCCTATAAAGAGAATAAGGGCATAAGGGGGGGGTAGATACTATAGCTTCTCCCCCCCCCCATATCAGTTGATGGGCCCTTAGGAGAAACTAAGCTTACTGTCTATTGTGTCATACATTTTGTATGATACATGGTATGAAAATGCCATCAGGAATTTTGTCTGAGGATAAATTTTTGCACACACACACACACACACACACACACACACACACACACACACACACACACAAATTGTAGAGCGTACCAGATGGCTCATTGGTTAGGGACTCTAGCTACCCCTATAGAGGATTGGCGTTTGGGTCCTGGCATTCATGTCAGGTAACACTTAACAACTTAACAACTCCAGCATCAGGGGATCTGTCAGGGTCTTCTGGTGTCATGGGCAGCCACCCACACATGTGCCTAGACACACACACATAAATAAGAATGAGGTGAATTATTAAAAAGCAAATTGTAGATAAATTCTGCATTGTATATCTTGATTAGAAATGAAAAACTACAAGCAGTGATGTGAAGCCGGGGCTGTAGATAAGTTCATAGACAGCTGACCAAGCATGCAAGAAGCCATGGGTCCTAGCATAATAGTGTACAAAGCCATATGTGGTGGCACACACCTGTGATTCCACTGCTCAGATAGTACAGGGAGGAGGATCAGAAAGAAGTTTAATTTGGAGTTCAAGACCAGCGTTGTCAACTATATGATTCCCTCTCTACCCCCCCGCCAAAAAAACCCAAAACAAAATACAACAAATAACAGTGTCTTATCTATATATTAAACAACCTAGTAATGAATAAACAATAAGAAGAATAGGGCAAAAAGAAATCAGATTAAGCACCAAGAAAATACCCATTTATCGAGGAATAAACTTAGTGGTACAAAAGATGATACAAAAGTTACAGTTTGAAAGTGTAATTTTTATGAAATTATGTATGCAGTAACGTTAATGCCCAATCACTAACATGGCTATTTGTTAAAAATAGGAGATATCAACTAGAAATAATGCACATGTCAAAATAATCAGATTTTAAAGAAGTTTGGCCATATAAAACTATCGTGAGCTTTTCAATTTGGATAATATTTTCATTAAATTATCAAATTAAATACTATATTTAATTTCTTTGAAACATAGCACAATGGTGTCAGGGTTTTCAGGATTGTATACATAAATTAGCTTAGGGGACTTGGTGAGCCACACTGAAACGAGTGCTGCATTGTTCCAGGAATCACAGCAAAACTGATCAGGGTACCCACTCTGGAGACATTAAGATCAGGTTCATCCTAAACATTACGTCTTCAAAGAGCTGTGCATTTCTCAGTTAACCATGAAAAGAAAAGGTATTCCTCTGCCATCAGAAAGGAGGAGGAAATTAGTCTTCATGATATGCATAAGTGAATCACATTCAAGAAAAGTCCATTCTACCTCTTAGCATTCATGTACTTAGCTTCAAGTCCAGTCTCTCAGGAACGCCAAGCACTTATATATATATGTGTGTGTGTGTGTGTGTGTGTGTGTGTGTGTGTGTGTGTGTGTGTGTGTGTGTGTGTGTGTTTGTGTATGTATGTATATATATTTATATATATACATATATTACACATATATATTATACATGTATATACAAATACATATATATTTTTCTTTCAAGGCTTCAAACATCACACAATTAACTTGCAAAGAAAACTAACCATTCAAAAGTAGAACAATCAAGTGGAGCAACAAGGAAAAGCAGATAGGATACCTGCAGATCTTCACCCTTTTCTCCTCCCCTCCAAATCCAATCCCCTGAGTCTTACACACAGCTCTGAAGCAGACTCCCTGCTTCAGCCTCCACTTCCTCCCTGTTCCTATCACACTGATCTTCTGGGCCAACACTCCTTCCACTCACTCATCTCATTGCCCCAGCTCCCAACTAAAGCAGGCATTCTCTCAGAATCTACCAGAAAAATACAAGTCCAAATGAATCAATGAGTTAGTCATAAGATCAGAAACAATGAACCTGATTAAAAGCGAAAGTGGAGAATAAATAGCCTTGAAGATATTGGCAGAGGAAAAGACTTCTGAACAACAAAAAAATTAGCATAGACACTAAAATCAACAATTAATAAATGGGACTTCATCAGGCTTAATGGTGCACACCTGTAAGCCCAGTACTCAGGGAGTCAGAGGCCAGCTTGGTCTATAAACCATATCTAGGACAGCCAAGGCTACACAGAGAAACCCTACATTGAAAAATAGATAGATAGATAGATAGATAGATAGATAGATAGATAGACAGAGAGACAGATTGATGCTATGATTATGAGTGAATCTATGGGCAGGAGGTTTCTGAGGGCTTGTGGAAAAACTCCAGGAAAACAAGACCAGAGTCTTGTAACCACAGTTCCTCCATAACATGGGTTGTTCTTGCAATGTGTAGGTATAGTAAATAGGAGTAAATATTTCAGATTACCCATGTATTAGTGTATATACAACCACTGGTTGTTCTAGTGATATTATACAGCCTAAACTCATATGAATTTTGTTCATATGACCTTGCTTACTCCTCAGAGTATCCTCTGAATATAAAACTCCCCTTCTGGCTTGAAACTTCTATTCCACAGCCCACCTCCTTGTCTATTCTAATTATCTATACTATTTTCTCTTTCTAAGGTGATCTATCCATCTCGCCTAATCTCTGACTCTATGCATAACCTCTGTGATTCTATGGATTGTAGCTTGCTTATCACTGACTAATAGCTAGTATCTACACAAGAGAATGAATACAAAACTTCTCTTTCTGAGTCTGGATTACTTCACTCAACTTTTTCTAGTTCAATCCATTTATACGTGAAATTAATGATCAGACTTTCCTCCAATGGCTAAGCAATATTCCATTATTTTAAAATACATTTTCTTTATCTACTCATCTATTGAAGGGTGTCTAGGTTCTTTCCAATTCTAGCCTATAATAAATAGAACAGCAATGAGCAAGGTAGAACAAATGTCTCTGTGGTAGAATAAAGTATCCTTTGGGTATATGCCAAAGAATGGTCCAGGTAGATATTGAAGTAGATTATTCTCATCTTCCTGAGGAACTCCTGTACTGATTTTTACACTGGCTGTGTTACCACTTGGCAGCATGGCTCTGGGAGAGTGGAACATAAAATGAGGCAGACTAAAATCTCATGCAATAGCCAAACCTTCCTATATTAGCCAAACACACACACACACACACACACACACACACACACACACACACACACACGATGTATAATGGCATATATTCAAATTAATACATTAAGACCCCCAATTAGACATCTCTTGACACCAAAAAAGCTTCCAGTCCTGGGAACTGGATACATCTAATTGAGTTATTGGCCAAAAGGGCCCTCATGGAAACAGTCAAACGACTTAGGCTGTTGGCAAGGGAATTAGTTGGTGGCTTCTGAAAAAAGCCATCTAGGCCCTATTGCTGAAGATAACACCTATACAACTCGTTAAACACGGAGAAGCCATACTGGTGCCTACATAGAACCTTCACCTCTATGTTGTGGAGCAGCAGTTTTCAACATGTGGGTTACAAGCCCTTTGGGACCTGTACAAATGACCCCTTCATAGGGATTGCATATCAGATATCCTGCATATCATATATTTACATTACATTCCATAACAATAGGAAAATTACAGTTATGAAGTAGCAATGAAAGTAGTTTCATGGTTGGTGTCACCACAACATAAGGAACTGTATTAGAGTTGCGTTGTTAGGAATGTTGATAACCACTGCTCTAGAATCTTTAGTATAGGAAGGCACTTTGCACCCAACCAAAAGGTAAATACCAAAACAGCCACAAATCCTTTCAACCATATTGGTGTTCTTCCCGCAAGACATACTAGGGCCAGTGCTGGCACAAAGCTTGTGGGAATATCCAACCAACATTAGATTTGATTTAAGGCCCAAATCAATAGATTGAATACATACCTGAAGGTGTCTAGAAGACCAAATGACCCATGATTCTAGGGGAAATCAAATATTATTGTTCTACGAAAGAAAGATAACCATGAAATAAGTCCTGAGGACATTCTGCTATATTCCTAGAACAGCCCCTTGCTCTGCCATCATCGGAGAAGCTTCCTGCTGACCAGATGGGAATAAATACAGAGAGATTCACAGGGAGACAACATCATGCCGAGCGTGAGAGATTTCGGATTACTCAGCCCTAAAAAAGATATCATCACCAAACGCCTCCCTCCAAGACTTGGGGAAGCCTGCAGAAGAGAATGCAAAATGTAAGAGCCAGAGGGAGAGGAATGGAGGACACGAGGGAAAGGGAGGTCTTCTAGAAATAATAGGACCAAGGTATGAATGCACAGAAAGTGAGGCAGCATGCACTGGGCCTGCAGGAGGCTACACTGGATGGAGACCTCGAGGTAAAAGAAATGGACTCATGCCTCCCTCACCCAGAAGCTATCTTCAGTTGATAACCACTTGCAAATGAAAATTTAGTTTTCTCCACGGGAGTTGCACTGGGGATACAAACTTCTCTTAAGGGTAGGCTGTATGCCCAGCAGTGGGTAACCAACAGAAAAAGAACTCAGCAGCCCTGCTGAAGGTTCCTTGTTTCATAAGGTCATATCAAGCTTTTTTCTTTGCCCTTTTCAATTTTTTTTTGTTAATTTTGTTCTCTCTCTCTCTCTCTCTCTCTCTCTCTCTCTCTCTCTCTCTCTCTCTCTCTCTCACACACACACACACCACACACACCACACAAATACACACACACACACATACACTTTGCAAATATTGTTTTGTGTTTTTATGGGGTCTTTGAGTGGGTTTCTGCTTCTTGTGCCTTTTCTTGGGATCTTCCTCTTTCATTTCTTTGTTGTCATATTTCAATGTGTTTGTCTTTATTTTATAATATTACATTTTATCAGTATTGCTTAGAAGAGTGTTTGTTTTTTTAATAAGAGATAGAAAGGGTGTAAATCTGGACAGGAGCAGGGTGGGGTGGGGGTGGGGTGGAGAAATGTAGGTAGGAAGTTGGAGAAGTAGAAGGAGGGAAAGCTCTAACCAGGACATATTTTGTGAGAGGAAAAAAAAACTATAATATTTTTTAAATCAAATACACAAGAAAAAAAAATTTCCCTGAAAAGGAAAAAGAACTTACAGTAAGAATTTCTTTATCAGAAAGAGCTTTTAATGCATATTACTGTGGCTTCTTATTTTTTTTTTTTTTTTATTTGCAATATAGTTTCTGTAGGGAGCCAAGGCTGGTTGTCAACTCACAGTGCTTATGGCTTTAGACTCTCCAGTGCTGGGAATATCAGTTTATGATATGTATCTTGGGTACATAACTGTGTTTTAAGGAAACAAAAAAGTAAGCTGGAAAATCAGCATGAACCATAAAGGGTGCTAAAATGGCCTAGTTTTAGAGTAAAGGCAGGGTAATTGTTTAACAAATGGCTCAGGGGGTGCACAGTAACATGGAGAAAACTATAGGATTCATCCAGAAAGCAGTAGATGTGAAATAATATGGGAAAAGAACACATGGATTTTTTTCCCGTTTTTCAAGACAGGATTTCTCTGTGTAACAGCCCTGGCTGTCCTAGACTCGCTTTGTAGATCTGATTGGCCTTGAACTCACAGAGATCCACCTGCCTCGGCCTCTTCCAGTGCTGAGATTAAAGGCATAGGCCACGATGTCCAGCTGAAAGGAATAAAATGTATGTAAGGGTTGCAAGATGGCTGAGCTGATAAAAATGATTGCCAAACCTGATGACCTGAGTTTGAACCAGGGTCACACATGATTGAAGAATTAATTCTTACAAATTGCCCTCTGACCTCCCTGTGTATGAATTATCAGGCTTATGCCCATACCCTGCAGACATGCCCACAACCAAATAAATATACACACACATAAATACATGAAAAAAGTATTAATGGTTCAGAGATATGGAGGATGAAGAAAATTGAGTATACCTTTAAAATCTCTGAAAGAGAAAAAAAGAATAAAATAGCCATGATCTGTGCAACTACAATAGATGAGAAATCCCAGAAATCTTGGAGATAATCACAGATGTAGAAAAACAAAGAATTCCAGTTATGACATAAATGAAGGCATAGAAGATTCATTATAGTGTTCCATAGAAGCAAAGAAAATGTTGAAATACGAGACTAAGCATGATTATCTGCAATGCCCATTAAGACTCAGGGCAGCAGTAGAGGGCGAAAGAAAGCAGGCTGAGAGATGGGCCCTGGGCTGAGCAAAGGGGAAAAAAAAACTCCTTCACATCACGTCATTTTTCTCATGTGCGTTTCTTCATCTAGTGAAATCCTCTGTTTAACAGCTAGGTACATAAATATACACCTAGCAAAATAACTAAAGGTGAGAGTGTGCCACAAAAATACCTCCTTAAAAATAGACTAGAGACATTACCCTTCTGAGAAAAACAAAATAAAAATTTAAATATATGCCAAAATGTAAGTGTTAAACCTGAGAATTTTGAGAAAGACCAAGTTTGTGAATACCCAATTGAAGCAAGCTTTATTTTGGGGTGCACTCAGGATTGGCCAGTCCAGATGCCCCTCCCTAAATTGACATTTTTAGAGAGCAGTCCCTGCCAGCCACTTTATGTCCCTTTTATAGGAGAGATAAACTGTATACCTGGGTGAGAGAGTTGGTTATTACTCATTGTTAGAAAGACACAGTGAAAGGGAAGGAACAGGGTTAAAGACATAGGTCATGTGAATGGGATCACAAGTATAGGGTAGATTGAAAATCATGTTTTGCAGTTTACAGCAGATCTAAGAAACTGGAGCTTATTCATAGTTAAAATAGAAAATCTTAACTTTCACTTAACACAGGACAAGCAAGGATTTATTTTTAGCTGTCTTAACTGGAAACAGAAATTTTAATCAGTAATGTATATTGTTCCTATATTGGTCTCACAATAAGTCCAGAGTTTTATATACTAAAACAATAAAACAATAATGTTAAAGTGTATGCTATTGACAGAAGAATAAAATAGAGTAACTTGACTCAAAGAATAAAAGTGAAGAAACAAAGACAATGAAGTAACCATTTTTTAGGTGTGTGAAACCAAGTAGAATTGAACCATCTCCCATCAATTATGTTCCTCACTCAGAAATGGGGAACAATGGGAGAAGTCAAGGACCTGGATGGAGTTCTCTAACTGGCCTGCAAAGGCTTGCCTGGCCACAGTGGCCGGAACTCAGTAAGAAAACTAACAAAGAACAAAGGAAAATCAGATTCGGTGTAACCAAGGAAGAGGAAGAAAAGAGAAGAAACAGAAGGAAAAGCAGGGGAAGAGTTCAGAGAAGGGGGAGAGAGAAAGGCGGCTTATCAAGGTGAACTCTGACTCCAGTATTTCTCAGTTGCAAAACTTGGCTTCTTGCTTGAGGACCAGCACTGCACAGTAGAGTGTGCTTCTTTTCCATCTTCAACTGTTTGTGAATCATTGAGAGAAAAGCCTGAAGCCTCTTTGTAGACATTCAGGAAATCCATGGAAGCTTCCTTAGAGCCCCATATCCAAAGTGATCATACTTTATTTTCCAAAGTATTTTTAGTAATGGGAAACTTTTCCACAATCTTTGTTGTGCTTAAGCCAATCATGTTATTAGTTAGTTTCCTTGAGAGGCTTCCTGGGTGTTTCATAATGTTTTTTTCCCCTGAAATGCCTGGAAAGAAAGTCATCATGTGTTCAAATTGTGATCAATGAAGCAGCTCTAAAAAAAGCAATTATCTTCTTCACTGGATATGCTATAAAGACTTAAAGAGTTCTTGATTGCTTGCTTGTTTGTTTGTTTCTATTATCTTATTTATTTTATTTTGTTTTTTTTTTTTTTTTTTTTTTTGAGACAGGGTTTCTCTGCATAGCCTTGACTGTCCTAGACTCGCTTTGTAGACCAAGCTGGCCTCAAACTCACAGCAATCTGCCTGCCTCTGCCTCCCGAGTGCTGGGATTATAGGCTGTTTCTATTATCTTAATGGAAATAAGGAACACATGAGGATAGAGGGCACATTACAGACAACTCCTTGGTCAGATGCATCAGAGAGTATTTGGGGGATACTTACATCAGTGAAAAGAAATACCAGTTATAGAAAAACATGAGTTCTTATTTGCAAATTGGGTATGATATTAACTAGTCAATCTTGAAATGCAAACCACTGTTTTAAATCAGCTTCAGTGAATGTGTGACATATAGAAAAAGGGATATATATTTTTTCCTTTGGCTGCAGTATCCCGTCCCTCCATTCTTCCCAGTCTGTCTCGCTCTCCCTCCCCCAGATCCACTCCTCCATTTCCCTTCAAAACCAAAACCAAACCAAAACAATACAAAACAAAACAAAACAAACCAGCAAGTCTTCCAGGGATATCTACCTAACATGGCTTCACAAGCTACAGTTAAGACTAGACACAAATCATCAGATCAGGGTCGGACAAGGTAACCCAGTAGGAAGTAAAGGATCCTAAGCACAGGCAACAGAGGCAGTGACATGACATCCTCCATTCCCACTGTTGAGAGACCCACAAGAACACCAAGCTACATAACCATAAGATATATGCAGAGGACCTAGCTTAGACCACTACAAGCTCCATGTTTGTTGCTTCAGCCTTTGTGAGTCCCTGTGAATCCTGCTTCATTCATTCTGTGAGCCATGAACTCATGGTGTGCTTGACCCCTCTGGCTCCTACAATCCTTCCTTCCCTTATCCTGTAGAGATCCCTTGGCTTGGTTTTGTATTTAGATGTAAGTCTCTGCATTGCTCTCAATGATGCTTCTCTGATGACAATTGGATTAGGCATTGATCTATGACTAAAGCAGAATATCATTAAGAAACATTTCATTGACTTTTTTTTTTTAAGTCTCTGGGCTGTCCTGCCTCTTGTTTCTGGATATCCACACAGTGTCAGGCATAGGCTCCCTCTTGTGACATGGGCCTCATGTCCGACCACTCCTCATAAAAAAAAAAAAAAAAAAAAAAAAAAAAAAAGCCAGGTTGATCAATGGAATCAAATCTAAGACCCAGATGTAAATCTGCTCATCTGTGGCCACCTGATTTTTTTATAAAGAAGCAAAAAAAAAAAAAAAAAAAAAAAAAAAAAAGAAAGAAAGAAAGAAAGAAAGAACAAAAGGAAAGAAACCATCTTCAACAAGTGATGCAGGGTCTAACTAGATGTCTTCATGTAGAAGAATGCCAACAGATCCATATATATTACCTTGCAAAAATCTCTGGTCCAAGTGGATTAAAGACCTCAGTATCAAACCAGATACACTAAATCTGAAAGAGGACAAAGTAGGGAATAAGCTCAAAGACTTTGGCAAAGGAGACAACTTCCTGAACAAAACACCAATAGTTCATGTACTAAGAAAAACAATCAATAAACAGGACCTCATGCAATTAAAAAGGATATCATCAATAGCACAAAACAGCAGCCTACAGAATGGGAAAAGATTTTCACCAACTTCAAATCCAACAGAAGGCTAATATCCAAAATATGTAAAGAATTCAAGAAACTGGACATCAGCAAACCAAATAATCCAATTAAAACTGTAGGACAGATTTAAACAGAGAATCTTTAACAGAGTGATCTCAAATGGCTGAGGAACACTTAAAGAAATGTTCAACACCCTTAGTCATTAGCAAAATGCAAATCAAAACTATTTTATGATTCTATCTTAGACCTTTAAGAAAGGTTAATTTCAAAAACACATATGACAGCTCATGCTGGCAAGGATGTGTAGCAAGGAGAACCCTCCATTGCTGGTGGGAGTGTAAACTTGTACTGCCAATTTGGATATCAATATAAGAGTTCCTCAGAAAATTAGGAATTGATGAACCTCAAGACCCAAATAACTGTACCAATTTTGTACATATATACAAAAGATGTTTCACCATGCCACAAGGACACTTTCTCAACTATATTTATAGCAGCTTTAATCATAATAGCCAGACACAAGAAGCAAACTAGGTGCCCCTCAATGGAAGAATGGATAAAGAAAATATGGGACATTTATGCAATATTCAATTTACACAATGTTCAAAGCAATGACATCATGATATCTGCAGGCAAATGAATAGAATTCCAAAAAGTCATCCTGAATAAAGTAACTCAGACCCAGAAAGACAAACATGGAACATAATCACTTGTAAGTGTGTATGTGAACATCAGCCTTTAAGTAAGTGATGATAATCATGCTACAATTTACAGGCCTAGAGAGGCTAAGTAACAAGGAGGCTGTGGGCACATGGAATTCCCTGGCAAAGAGAACTATAACTGATTTTGTGGGTAGATGGGGGGGCACAGGTCAGGATAGGAACAGGAGGGATGAGTTGAGGGTGGGAAGGACAGAAAGAGAGAGTACTGGGTGAGACACCTGGATGGGGGCTTTCAGGGGCAATGTAAAAATCTAGTGTACTGGAAACTCCTGGTCTCCTAATAATATGGGTTAGGAAGCCCAAATTGACGATCTTCTATAACCAGGCAAAGTTCCCAGTAGTGGCACTGGGACATCAACTCTGACATAAAACATCTAACGTGCAATATGCTCTGCCTGTATGTGCTGGCGCAATGGCGGTACAATAGGAAAGGGCTTCTTTAAATTTTTCATTTTTATTTTATATTTATCCATGTTTTGTCTGTTTGTATGCATGTATGTGCATCATATGTATGCCTGATTACATTTGGAGGCAAGAAGAATGTGGCTGATCCCTTTGAACTGGAGTTGCAGACAGTTGTGAATCACCATGTGGGTGCTGGGAACAAACCTAGGGACATCTATAAGAGCAGCAAGGGCTCTTAACTGCTGAGCCATCTTTCGAGCTCCACTGCCATTACTTCTTTGATGAGCAGCATTTTTCTTTGTTTGTTTGTTTTTTATCTTTAGCTACATTCTCACCCACAGGGAAGGGTTTTGATTAGAGACGCAGGTAAGAGCAGATGGTGCACCTTGAAAAGCATGTTGACGAAATCTTCTAGTCAATGCTACAGTCCACACAGGTTATGGGCTCATTGTCTGCAGTATAAGATCTCCAATTCCAACCAAGCACTCAAAGCATGGGATCAACAGCGTTGGCACACTCTACAACCTTAAAGTGCAGAACGTCTGGCCTTAACCCTGAAGACTGAGACAGAAGCATCACGCTTATACAGCTCATAAAATTGCCAGGGCATCTGTGTGCAGATGACATTTTGAACAGAATCTACTAAGTGAAAGTAATTTTCAGGAGATGCTCATGGAAGTGACATGATTGGGTCAATGTATTTGGGATTCCTTAACCCCAATATGGCAGCAAGTTCGCCCATTTCCTACAACAAGAATTTTAATTCATACTGAGTTAAATATATGTGGGTTGACCATACGGTACCTTCCTGGGCTAGGAAAGGAAGATTTAAAAATGTATTCCTTCCCAGGAGTCTGGAAACGCATGCTGACATGCTAGAGCTCTGACGATAGCATCAGTTTGGACGACCTATGTTTCCAAGGCCAGATGTGAGTGGCTGGTTGGCAGCAAATAGTTGACTGCATGAATAAGGATGGCAATGGTCATTCTCACTCATGAAGGCTGTGGGTGATATCAAAGCCCTCACAGGTGACCTTTCCCCCTGGGTGCCCCCTTGAAAAGATTGGAAATGAGGGCTTGGAGATGACCAAGGGTTTCTCCGTGTGAGATTACAGCAAAAATCCAAATGGTGATTTTGCAGCTAATATTTAGTGAGCATTTCCTAAGTCGCAATCATGAATCTGGATGCTTTGTAGCTTGTATTCCATTTCCACTCCAGCCCTCTGAGGAGGCATTATTGCACCAGTTTTCTGAATCAGGAAGCTGAGGGGTGGACAACTTATGGGTCTTGCTTATAGCACATGGCAACAGAGCTCATACATAGGTACACATGGTTTAAAATATCATCTTTCCTTAATGCAAGAATGACTTCTTGGGATGGCATTGACCCATTCCTCTGTGCATCTGCCACTTTCTCGAGACAGCATCTGAGACTCAAATACCCTGTAAACATTCAATAAAGAAGAAAGGCCAGAGAAGAAACCCTTTAAGCTGAGTAATTGCAAACAAAATGTCTAAGATTTACAAATGACAGTATCGAACTACCATTTGTGTTTTTAAACGTGCCCTTCGGCAAGGATGAAATAAGTAAACCTCTGTTGATGTAGTTATCTTCACTGATTTATCAGGAAATGGATGGTAATCAGATATCCATAGCTATGCTGTCAGTTAGAATCCCACACAAATAGCTGTAAGAACAATCTCTATGAAGATATTGACTGTGAACTTCTAAAATAAGCCATATAAACAAGCTGTGCATCATATTACAGGGCTTCTCGTCCCACATCACCTCACAGTGACATTCTTTGCTAGATTTCTATCTGTTTGACACAGGTACAGGTCCTACAGTAGACTAACACAATGTTATAGTTTAAGCTTTTGTTGGGAGTGTGTGACTTTATCTGAATATCAAATTCACTTAAAAAAATTCATGTTGCTTCAGACATTTTCTACAATACCCTTTAAACCATAATTTCCTTTACCATAAAACAAGATTTGCATTAGCTCAGAGGACTGATGTAAATAATTTTTTAAAAATCACAAATGAAGAGTTGGGTGGACCAAATGGCCCTGTGGATGGCATGGGTCCTCGCCACTAACCATGGATTATTATATAGCTGTGACTGGGATTCTGTGTGCCTAAACATCGACAAGATATGCAGCAGTCTGTGTGTTTATCATCTCTAGGTTGTCTTTTTGTCTTAGTCCATTAAGGTCTATCTGATTTCTTGTCGTTAAATCATGCAGAGTTGCCTCAAGCTACTTTATCCGGTAAGAAACCATCAGTTGCATTTCCTGTCTTGTAACACAATCCTCTGGCTTTCTCAGACTTACTTTTGAGAAGCTATTCATTTGTGGCAAGGCACACTCCTCTCTCACACCTTGAGTGATCTACATCTCTCTCACTTTCTTAATATTCAAGTTCACTTTCAATGTGAATGATATAATAAGATACCATAGTAAAAGCATTTTCTTAAATAAATTACAATAAGTGGCAGCTCAGTCAGTTAAAGTACTTGAAGCAAAAACACAAGAACCTGAGTTCAGATCCCACGCACCTATGGAACAAGCCAGGCATGATGGTATACACATATAATCCTAATACTAGGAAAACTAAGAGTTCATTGGCTAAATTATTCTTCCACAGTTGCTGAACTTCAGCCTTAACATTAACCATGTCTCAGAAAAATACTGTGGTGAGAGATAGAGGAAGATTCACAGTCTCAACCTTTGGGCTCTACAGTCATATGAATGTGTGCACTTAAGCATGCATACCTAGACGCATACCCATGTATATAACACACACATGAATGCATACATGCACATAAACACACACACACACACACACACGCGCACACAAACACACACACACACACACACAGAGAGAGAGAGAGAGAGAGAGAGAGAGAGAGAGAGAGAGAGAGAGAGAGAGAGAGAGATTATAGCAAGAACCTCTAGTGAATTTAGCCTAGTCTAGTATGAAGCAAATTAAACCTATATATGTCACGATGAAATTTTTCTATTTTTAGGTACAGGACAACTTCAGATATCAATTCTGGTCAAAGAATCTTGCCCACTAGAGATTTTTGGTAATTTAAAGGAGCCAGAGTAAACAAAGCACAAGACAACAATACATCCTATGTAGTGCAAAATGGTTCACGTCAACTGGAACAGATTATCTGAACTTGCCATCACATCATACAGGCAGTACATGGGGGAAAACAAATGTCACAGAGCCCTGTGAGCATATCCATCTTCCAGAACATTCTTTTCCTATGAAATCCTGTGCATCCCTCAAACAGAGCCTTAAAAGCTGGACACCATGTGCCCCAGGCTAACGGGCATTTTGTCAGCTGTGCAGCTGTCATTCAATAGCCTAGCAAGAGGCAGTTGAGGTTTACAATTTTCCATTTGTACAAAGCCTAAAATTATGAACTCTGAAGATATCCATGACATAATGATTAACCTTCACTTCAATGATTCCACAGCTTGACACCTGTAATTCATTGTTGGCTGCCTTGGCAATCTGTTAATGGCCTTGAATGTGTCAGCTCATTCTTTGAAAATAAAAGAAACGAAGAGAGTTTTCTAACACTCTCGGGCCAAGGTGTAAAGAAGCTGAGGGAGTTAGCTCTTCAGTTACATGTTTTATATCTGTCTCAGTTCTGTGTTCTGGCTCCGAATATGTGTTGACCATTTTTCCAGAATGTACAATTTAAACACTGTGGTTGAACATCAATATTCAAGTGGCTGAAAATTAATAAATGACACCACTGTCGCATATTGGAGAAAAAAACACCCTTTTTCCCCCTCTAGCAGAGTACACTAGTTTTGCACAATTGGAGTCTTCTAGAATGTTTCCTGTATCTCAGGATTCAACCTCTTAAAATGTATTGCAGCACTTTATCTTATTCTACTCTTTCGTCCTTTGAACATAATTACTATTTCCCTTCATATCACTTCCTGAATTTTTTTTTAGAAAGATGATTCTGGCCATTCCCCTCGGTTCCTTCCCTAGATCTCTTCTCCTAATTCCAACTATTCTCAGTGTCTCCAAATGGCAGCCTTTTTTTTCAGTCTGACTGTACCCTACCTTTCATCTCCCTCACACCGGCTGCACAAGTACATCATCTTATCATTTGGACAAAGCGATCCTTCAGGGAAGTGAAAACTCAAACTTTGTGATTCCTCATTAAGTTTGAAAACCTCACTGCTGACATTTGGACTATTACTTCATCTCTTAGTAGGTTCTTTGTAGTGTGGATGACAGCATTATCTAACCTCAATTATGATATGGAAAACAAAGTGTTTATATTCCACTGTTGTTGTTTTTACGAACATCAAAAGTGAAAATCATTTACTGAGCATTTATTAAGGTGTAGATGTCTTCTACCATGTGAAAGATGCATTCTCACATTGCACATTAGTCCCTATACAGTGACTTACTGTAAGAGTCAATATTTGTTAAGTGAATTAATAGTACTCATTATTAGATGCACAAAAATCAATACAAGTTACTGTTAGAGGTCAAGTTTGTTTTCCTGCCCAGAAACAAAAATAATTAAGGCACGATCATCAATCTAGGGTTACTTCTTTTACTGAAAATAAAAATCTTAAGCAGATGAAAGCTGCACACCCACAAAGGAATATAAAATGACAGCAGCCCAGAGTATGACTAACAATGATTCTTGAGTAATGAGCAGGCATGGCGTGTCAGCAGTCAGAAGAACGCAGGAGGAGGAGGACAGGGAAATCACCTCCTAGCTGCCTGACAGCTGGAGGATGGGAAGAAGAGTTACAGTTTAGGAAGTGAGTCTTGAAGCACTAAATGAACATAGCCCATACTTTTCATGTTGCCCCCCACCCATCCGTGTAGCCGGAATCCAGTATCCAGCCAGGCGTGGTGGCACACGCCTTTAATTCCAGCACTCGGGAGGCAGAGGCAGGCAGATAGATTGCTGTGAGTTTGAGGCCAGCCTGGTCTACAAAGGGATTCCAGGACAGCCACAATAACATAGAGAAACCCTGTCTCAAAAAAGCAAAACAAAACAAAACAGAATCCAGACACTATCTGCTGTCATACTTCAGTTGGCTTCTTGATTCTCAGGGATCTTATCGACCCTAGAGTCCGTCCCTTAGCATGGCACAGGCATTCCCCCCATCAGGACTGCCAATTAGTGTTCCCAGTATTTTGCTGGAGTTTCTCAGAAGACGATGTGCCCTATGGCCCTCAAGGCTTTAGAAAGATTTCTCTGAAATTGAGCTCAAATCTTACACTTTTTGCTGTCAAAACCCTGGAGACAGGCCATAGTTGAACTACCTTTTTTTTTTTTTAGCAAGCAGGTGTGAAGATCTTTGCTTTTACCTACTTGTTGACATTCCTCAGACTTCCCACTTCCGTGTTGTTTATATGACTCTTCTACATGACTTCATTCTACAGTCCGGATGATGAGTGACACTACAGTGTCTAATAAATTTGTGTACCTTCAGTCTTGACTTGAAATAGTACAAGTGACTTGAAATAGTACAAGTCTTTAAACTTTCAAACCCAGCCTATAGTCATGAATTTCCACCAACAGGACTCAGCCTCACCCTAAAAACCTAGGAACCAGGCACCAAGTGTTGCAATACTCAAGCCTAAGGCACTTGTTCACTTCAACCACTGAAGATCCCTTTTTGAACAACAGCTGCCTGGATTCTAATGCACCCCAGATAGGCTATCCTTGCTCCATACCTGAGGTGCACAGGGTTAAGACGTAGGACCGAGAAACATGACAAAATGTCAGTCTAGTACCATATTAAAAAAATTGTTCACTCTTCGTATGAATGCAACATACAACTAGGTGAAAAACACACCGCCCTGAGACACATTTGAACCAGTAAGGAAAAATGACTCCTGTTGGCAACACTCATCCCAGTGAGGTGATGCCCTGCAGCATCTCCCACGGGTAAACCACAGGGAACTCAAAGAAGCCACTGCAAGAAGGCCATTTTAGCTGTAGGTGGAGTTAACACCATGGTTGTGGGGAGATAAAGACCACAGTAGATTTGAGAAAGTCTTTGGAAACTAGAGTGAGCAAACAATGGCTTAGGTTTTGATTTATTTTTGGGTTTGTTTGTTTATTTGTTTGTTTGTTTTTACTAGGGATTGAATTTAGGGCCTCATGAATGATAGGTAAGTGGTCTACCACTGAGCTATATCTCAACCTCTGTTCTTACTGTTATTTTGAGACAGGGTCTCTCTGAGCTATACATTATGGCCTCAAACTGTTATCTTTTTCCCCTGATTCTCCAGTGTGGCTGGGGTTACAGGCCTGCAGCACCAGACAACACATGACTAATTATTTGGTTAAATAAGGCCATTTGAAGAACAGATTATACTTCAGAAACTTTAACTGGAGTGAGTGACCAAAAGGGAAAACAATTACTAAAGCTTTAAAACCAGCATTATAGTACAATTTCAATGTATGCCTTATTCTGCATGTAGTCTCTTTCCCTTAAAGTAACTTAGTAATGTGCATGGGAATTGGACATATACCTATTTTTTCTTCTTTTAGTCCTTTCTCCTTTCTTCTTACTCTTCCTCCATGTTTCCCTTGAGGCTTTGAACTTCATGCATTATTTGGGGAGGATAAGGAGTTCAGTAGCTCCACTGCTTGGTGCTGGGGCTCCCTCTTCTGTCATTTTTGGCAAAACAAGAGAATAATTTTTTAAATCCACATTTCTTATGCTCCCTTGCTGGGATTTTCAGCCTGTTCTGTTTTCCCTTTCTCAGTGCCAGCAGGGAAGCAGCAATTAGAGTCCATATGACAGTTTGCTTAGAGAGATATGAATTCCCCTCAGACAAGGAGGTTAGAGGCCAGTTCCCCTTTGTGTAGCACCAATGATAACATTGGGATGAATGGCCATTTATGCATATGGTACACAGCTTTAGGGAAAGGCAGGGCATGGGACACAAAGGCTGGAGGAGAGGGAGTGAGGCCTGATACTGGCTGAGTTCCACTGACCCACTCCCAGAAAATTACTCTGCACTGTGTTTGTCTGGGCTCAAGATCTATTTTGTCACTTGGAAATCTAAGTTTAAGGGCAGCTTGGTCCATTCAGCCCAACAATCACTTGGGTAGCAGCCAAATCCAACTCTGAAGAATATGCCACCCAAACAGTGCCTACAGTTAATAGTGCCTCTTCTGTTTATCACGCATTGTGTTCAGTCACAAAAGCTTCAGCCTTTAGGGAGTAAACACAGTAAACAAATGAACAGATTGCACTTTTATTAAACCAAAAATTGCATGGCTCAGCTGAGTAAGCACCAGTTGATAGTTACTAATGAGAAAATGTCTCAGACCAAGAACTGCATTTTGATTACATGCGAATTCCACCTGATCAATTATATTAATGCATCAGAAAATATTAAGACTCCATGTCACAAGACACAAGGGACTCTCACTATGTATTCTGAAAATAACACTGATCTGCAGGGGTAATATAAATTCAGAGACAGAGAGGGACTTAGTCATGGGTCTGCAAAGTCCCTTCAAATATTTAAGGATGCAGTTCTGTAGCTCATGCCAGATGGAATTATTTAACATAACCCCAACCCAAACAGTGAGCTACAAAAGAAGAAAATGATGAAGTTCTATCAGGGTGAGGGAAAGGGCTTCACACATGGCCTCAATGTCTGTGTGCCTTCAAATTCCTTGGGTAAAGATGTGTCGAGGCACCCATCATGCATGCTTCCAGTGCAGATTTAGTTTAATAACATACTACGTTCTTTTAGTTAAATAGCATATAACATCTGTTAACCTAGATGAGGACCATCTAAGTTATATACATTTCCTTCCTTGTAAAGCAAAAAAAAAAAAAAAAAAAAAAAAAAAAAAAAAAAAAAAAAGTCTTTTGTTCTCTTATAGTACACCAATATCAGTGAAACAGTGGAATTTTCTTGCCATTCTATATTTTTTTTCCTGACACAGACTGTAAGGCATCAAAAACTTCTGCTCCCACAAAAATATTTTGAATATTTCTTTTTCTCAAAAAAGTCAACAAAGGAATAATGCCAGATTTTCCAATTTCGACAGAAAATGCAAACAAGGCAGAAGAACGGAGGAATGTATAAAAAGCACTATCTCTTTTGGTTGGACAACTTTCTAAAATATCTTTCATGGGAAGTATTCTTTAAAACTTACTAAAGGAATTTGAAATTCTGGGAAAACCAGAGGGGCGACTTGTGGTTGTGTGGCAGTAGCAGAAGATTCTGCTCCATCAGTCCAGGCTTGGTGTGCTGGGAATGTTTTTGACAAGAAAATGGTGACATGACCAGATGTTTTTGCCAGCCTTGTTGTCTGTAGGAGCCAGGCTCAGAATTGAAAGCAGCCAGTGATGTGGAATGGTCTTGACATTTGGATTTGAGTTTTGACATTCAGATTTATTGATACTCATTCTTCATTCCTGCACATGGGAAAGAGAGCAGCAACAAAACAGGCTAGGCAATGCCAGCTGGACTCCAGGGAGCTGCAAAACACCAATTGCTTAAGGCTGCAGAAGCTGACTCAGCATGGATTTAAAGTCACAGATGGACGTTGTCCACAGGGACATAGGAACCTGCTCAGTTTTGTTACAGAAGAAAAAGAACAGGTTGTGAATCCTTCACTTTCCTGTCTCCGTGAAATCACTTTCTATTGCCTGGGATGCCCTTCTGAAACTTCTAAGTCCTGGAAAATACCCACTCTTTTAGAAAGAAAGCTCAGACACAGAATCCTGCTCATAACCTAGACAACATAATTGATCTCTTTATACACTCGCTGTATGATGTGCTGCCCTTTAAAATGGATCACTCAAGAAGCACTTTGTTAAGCAATGAGCATCAAGTTGGGAGTGAATCATTGCTCTTCCAGAAGTCAGTGGGGAGTAGCGAGAAGGCGCTGGTTCATTGCAGTGGGATAATCAGAGCAAGGATGAAAGAAGTTAGGGAGGTTGTCACAGTACCATGGCATCGTGTCATTTTAACTACCTGTCACTTTGACACACTGTCTTTGAATAGCAGCAGAAAAATAAGATGTACAGGAAACAGGTATGTATGTGTGAGTACATGCATGTGTGTACACACATACATGTGTAGAGGAAAAGTGGTTGGAGGGGAGAACATTTCAGTGTTTCCAGAAGAGAATAGTGTGACAAAAAAAGCTGAAGCTAAGGAAAAACAAAACATGATGAATTTAAAAATATGAACCCACTTCTGAGAGATGTGCTTGAATTTCAGGAAGACACACCAGGAGAGCTGAGCTAAAACTAGCAACTCACAGAGGCTTCATAAGTGCAGTACTTGAAAATCATGGGACTCGCTTTTGCTGGCTCTACTTTCCCTTCCAAGGATGGAAACCTGATCTGTCTTTAGACAAGACTATTACCTCATTCCCAATAAAGAAGAAAGAAGGTTTCCTTGACCCCGCAGAATAATTACAGGTCAAATATACAGAAAGTTAACTACTTGGTATAAAACCCAGGATTATATAATTTTGGCTTGGGTGGACAGGAATATCAATATCTTCTTCTTGCCTTTGGGCATGAATCTGAATATGCTGGCCCCAAGAAACACTTGCAATTACTTTGGAAAGCTTTTTAAAAAGTCAATTAGAAGGAAAGCAACCTAGTGATAGATTCTGATCTTATGTTTGAACTACTAAAAAAAAGTGACTTTCATTATCCAACACAAAATAACGTATTGCTTTTATGTGTGTTCTGGGCAGCACAGGGCTCCCGTTGATAAGGCTAGACATGGGGAACATTGATGTTTTACCTGCTTGTTATGGAAATTAACCAAAGAATTCTAAGAGAAGAACAATAAGAAACTATGCCATTGGTAGAGAGTCTGACACTCTGAACACAACGGCACAGACTCATCCTTTCCAGGTTTTTCCCTAGTAAGTACACCATAAACCCCAGGAATACCACTATAGTAACCTTATAAGGACCCCAAGAGGTATAAAGTATAAAGAAGCCTGTCAAGACCACCTCCTCTTGGTGGGGAGGCCTGATGGCATCCAAAGAAAGAATAAGCAGGCTACCAAGGTGAGACTTGATAGCCTATGACCATATAGTGGGGGAAGAGGTCCTCCTCAGTCTTAGATCTAGGGGAGGGGAATAATGTGAAAGCAGGAGGGAGGGAGGAATGGGAGGATACAAGTGATGGGATACCAATTGAGTTGTAACCCGAATAAATTAATAAAATTAAAACTAAATAAAGAAAGAATGAAAAAGAAAACACAAGACTTCAGAAGCGACACTCTCTTCTGTCCCAGGCAATTCCTGTCCCAAATCCCAGACCAACAAAAGAGCAGGCTTGGCTTCTCTTGATCCTAAATCTTCAAGAGCAGGCAGCCCACATGAGCCTCTCCTGCCCTTTCTGAAGGGTGTCCCATCAATAAGATCTCCAGCCAAGTGTCCTTTGTTCCTGAAACAGGAACCTCAGGACCACCAACACTAAGGGGCATCCTGAGAAACCTGGAAGCATAGGCAGATGTAAAGCAAGAGCCCATGGATGGGAGCAGGCCTGTTAAGCTGTTGGTTAGAAACCAGAGGACCACAAAGAGAGCTTGGCACAAGGGTTGATTCCATGTGAGCAGCAGTGGGAAAGGAAATGTGGTAAACATTGAGGTGGTTAAAATGGAGAATAAAAGATAAATTCTTGTTTTCATATGTATGTAAAAGAGAAAAGAGAGGTCAACATGATAGCTCAGGTCTCTAATTCCAGCACTGGAAGTTGAGGCTGGAGATTTCAAGTTTGAACCCATCCAGGACCAGACTATATAGTACGTCTCTTAGCCAGTGTTGATATAAATGTCAGAAAAACAATTTTGAGAAGAAAGAAAAGAAGTCATTGCTTAATTCCTTTGTTGTGGGTATTGCTGGGGTGGAAATCTGGTCAATAAGAAGCTTTTATTCTACCAAGTCACTGAGATATCCTTAGCCAGGAGAACTTAGTCTAATGTTGGCCCTGGAAAGCATGTACATTTTTGTGATTGTTGAAGGAATGAATGATTGAATAAATAATGTTATTTTCCATGGAATCTCAGAATATTTTACTCCATCAAAGCCCTGCCTGACTGAAGAAATGCATATTAACAAGTAACAGCTTGCCAACCTGTTAATGATCAGGCAGACGTGACCACTGGGCCACCAAGAGTCCTCAACAAATAAGCCTAATCTATAGATGAGGACTATGTTTCCACAGCCTGGAGTTCAACCCTCTGTCAGAAATTAGTTTCTATGAACTTAAGTTGCAACACCACAGTGTAGCCCATAAAATATTTACCTTGTTTAAAACGATAAAATCTTATTCTTAAATATTTGAAGAGATGCAACAGGCATATAATTCAGCTAGACTGCCAGATTCTCATCACTTTATATACACTGTATAATATCTTATATTATTCCCATTTTTTACAAAAATGTCAAATTGCCAGAGGCAAAAATAACACAATTATAAGGATTGTAGTTTTCTGGGATGTTAATCTGGCACCCCTCAATACATCCTAACTCATTCCAAATGAATGCATTGAGATCCTTTTCCCATCTTCCATTCCTGTGAATACTAAAAAAAATCTTGGATCATCAGTTCCAAGGTTCTTTCACAAACCAAGGGTTTATTAACACCCTCGCTAAGCTAAGTTCTGTGGAACCTACACCAAAGACACATGAAACCCATAGGAAGCAACTGCCAATTGTTTTTCCTTTCATCTGATAAATGCCCTGTTGGAGGGCCATACTCCATCTTCCAGAGAACACCTGAGTACTCCCTTTCAGTACTCCCTTTTAGCAGCACAACAAGGCTGTGTCCAACCACCTGCTTAGCAAGCCTCTAGAAGGAAAAGTTGATTTTTGAGAGTCCATAATTCTAGGGAAATGTCAATCTTGGTGTATGTCACAGTGATTCTTTGCCTTGGGAAACGATTCTCTGCTCTGGAGCCTAGCCTGATAAAGCTCAGATTGCCAAGATGCACTCACTATACTTGAATCATCCCTCCTTTAATCTGAGCACTGACACATTTTTCTTTGGCATGTTCCTGAGTTTTTAGGAGAGAAGTCCATGCCACTCAATCAATCAACATATTCAGACAAACTAAGAAGCAACACCTTCACTGGTCACTTTAGAAAACCATCATCCTACTAGGTATGTGCAGAAAACATGTCTCCAAGATTAGATCGTGGAGGAAGGAGTCTATATCACCACCTTGCACAAAGAGATTGTGATTGCAAATGGCATTTACAAGCTATGTTCACTTATTTGATATGCTGACTCATTTCTCTCAAATACTTCATAAATTAAAAAAATATGAAAATTTAAATGAACTTTCCAAAATCTTATAATAATTACACTTTACACTTTCCCATGTATAATTTAATGATGTTAAAATAATGTATAGATGCTTTTACTCCATACTTTAAAACAGGATGGAAACTAAGGATGTATTCAAAACTATACATAAGGTAAGACTAATGTAAATGTTAGGTGACTCTTTATACACTAGCAGGCTTGGAACTCATGGGAGCCAGACCTATGCTTCATAGCCTGTAAATCCAAGAGCCAGAGCGAGAGACTTTAATTACCCACTAGAAGAACAGAACCTGAGTCCTTCTCTGGGCCTAAGAAAGCCTTAAATACCCATATGGTCCTTAATCAATAACTATCTAAACCTGACTTCAGGAACTCTAAAACATCTCAGATCACTATCCAGCAGGAAACTCTTTTTATAAACAACAAAGATACACCATTTCACCCTTTTCTAAGAGTCAGTCAATATGGATTGTCAATTACCCAAATAGTCACAGCATTAAGAAGGTTGAGGACCACTGATGTAAAGCCAATGGGAGTTAAGGCTTAGATCCAGGGACATCAAGACTCAATTTTATTCTATTCATTAACAGACTCAACATTATGGTTACTTTAAATATAGTGCCATTCTATACTTGGTACAAAAATGTTGATTTTATAATTCTATCACTAGCTCAATTATAGTTTATGAATTAGATTATTTGGAAAACAAAGACCAAGTACGGGGCATGCCACTGATTACCTATTGATAGTATTTAGCAATCAACAGAGTTCTGTAAATATCAAGCACGGAATTATCAGCATATATGTAATTGAGTACATGTAAATGTTACATTTTGTTACATGCTTACAGGTTAGAGAGAAAAGAATTATACTAATCCCCCACATAAACATAGGTGGGTATCTTGACTCATGCTAGTCAGGCTTAGATATTGGACTTTCGAGCTGCCATCTTAGCTTTGCTGTAGCCCATTAATCTTTCCCTGCGTGTTCAAAGCACATATGGGGAAGCATCAGACCTTCACCCATGGTATTCACTTCCAAATCACAGTGGCACAAACTTTTTATTTGCTTGTATATTTCAATGGGCTCATTATGCTTTTGGTTTTTTTTTCTAAATTCAGAAAATTAAACAAAATTATTTTTTAAAAAAACAGTCAAAATTCAGAGGGCAATCAATTGAAGTTTGTACTTGAAATTTGAGTAAAACAGTTAAGACTGTGTTATACTTCCTGCAGAGTGTATTTTTCAAAGTAGAAGCCAGCATGAGCAAGAAATAGGGAAACCTGGATAGAGACTATTTAAAACACTAGTAGATCATTCTAAAGTAAGGCACCAACAAGAACGCCTCATGTGAATTATTTAATACTTCAGTTAGTATGCCTTAAAAAATGTAAATATCAGCATTTGGTCCTAATAATCTCATACCACAAGCCATCATATCTGTGTTTCCCCTCTGTGGATTCCTTCATATACTTAGGAGCCCATCTTCTTTTTGTGCTTAAAGATGGGCGACGTGACGAAAGCCCTAGAGTGGTTTACCACTGAATGCCTTTTTAATGATCAATTGCTTCTTAAAGGGCATTATTTTAAATATACAGAAATATGGCTCATTATATCCTGCTTGTTTTATAGTCAAGTTACTCGAGGGATACAATTAACTAGAGAGCACACTCTGCTCTCAGAAGTGCATGTGCACACCAGCAAAGCTATTTTGGAATGTGTAGCATGAGTTTCAGACATGAGCCATTCTGTTTAGCTTTAAATAGCTTGTGAATACAGAAAGTAAATTTTATTCAAGTGAAAATGAGGTACTGAAGCTCCATTTGAGACAAAGTGGGATGTTCTGTGTCATTTCAGTAGTCAACAATATTAACTATTACTAGTGAAAGAGTTTCTATGTGTTGTGTGGGTCCATTCACAGAATGATGCAAAGAGTATGTGACAGTCATGATAGATGATGTGTGGAGTTCCTTCAATTAACTGGTGGCCAGGTAGACCATTAGCATGCAACATAAATCTCTAGGACAACTTCTGGTAAAGATGTTTTAAAAATAAGCATATGCATTATCTTTCCATCCATGGTTACAACTAAAATAGGAATATATGCTCACCAAGAGATGACATATTTATATCAATCTGCTCATGCCCTACACTTGTTCCAGACTCAGGAGCCACTGTGGGAGATGAGGCCGAAAGAATATGGCTGGAGGATGCGAAGGAGTGTGATGAAGAGTGAACTTTGCAATCGTGCCTGGGGCATTGCACAGATGGATTTATAGCAACTCTGATCAACTGAACAAGATCAAGCCAGTTAATAATGTCAGCAATGATGAGAAAGGGGCATAGCAACTACACCTATAGCTTAGGGGCTATTGGCAGTGAATGGCTGCTAATGGGAAGAAGAGTCTCTTTTTTTGGTGGGTTGGTCATTAGTAGGTTGTCCTTACCCCCAGTGAATGAACCCACACAGTGAAAGCACAAGCATCACTAAATGATAAAGACTGAACCACCCCCCAGGTAGCATGGTGCACATGGGTAATAGTTGTGCATCGGGGTCTTCATGTGGGACTCCTAAAGCTGGAACAGGGAACTGTCTCTGACTCCATTGCCTGTCCTTGAATCCCTTTCCCCTAACTGGGCTGTCTCCTCTGTTCTCAATAGGAGAAGATGAGCCTAGTCTTATTGCAACTTGGTGTGCCAAGGCTGGTTGATATCGATGGGAGGCCTTCCCCATTCAAGAGGAGAAGGCAAGGAGGGGTGTGTGCAGAGTGGTGGTGGTGAGAGGGGTGGGTGCAGGGAGGTAGTGGTGAGAGGGATGGGTGTAGGGTGGTGGTGGTGAGAGGGGTGGGTGCAGGGTGGTGGTGGTGAGAGGGGTGGGTGTAGGGTGGTGGTGGTGAGAGGGTAGGTGCAGGGTGGTGGTGGTGAGAGGGGTGGGTGTAGGGTGGTGGTGGTGAGAGGGATGGGTGTAGGGTGGTGGTGGTCAGAGGGGTGGTGGTGGTCAGAGGGGTGGGTGCAGGGTGGTGGTGGTGAGAGGGGTGGGTGCAGGGTGGTGGTGGTGAGAGGGATGGGTGTAGGGTGGTGGTGGTCAGAGGGGTGGTGGTGGTCAGAGGGGTGGGTGCAGGGTGGTGGTGGTCAGAGGGGTGGGTGCAGGGTGGTGGTGGTGAGAGGGATGGGTGCAGAGTGGTGGTGGTGAGAGGGGTGGGTGCAGGGTGGTGGTGGTGAGAGGGAGGGGCTCCAAGATGAAAGGAGGGAGCAGAAGCTGAGATCAGGATGCAAAGTAAATAAATAACTTAATTCATTTACAAATGTATAAAAAATAAAAAAGACATGAACTTGAGAGTGAGTTTTCTTAGGAGGAGTCCTTGGAGTGATTAGAAAGAAGAGGAGCGGTCATATGATTAAGATACAATATATACATATATGAAATTTTCAATGATGAACAGATTTAAAATGTTACTTCAAATAGTGGACTGTTGAAGGACAAATAGGATATAAGAAGTTTTAACAGTTCTGGGAGGTTGAGTCTACAAGAGAATAAGAGTCATTGCACTAACATGGGAGACACTCTGCCTGGAGCAAAGCTGAGAAAAAAGACAGCAGAGGATTATAGACTAGAGAGAAGCTCAGATAGGGACATGTCAGCACAGAAAATATGCAAGGAAAATCTGAGACTGCATACATCAAATGGGGAGTGATGGGCCTCCCTCCATAGACTTGGAAACCTCTTCTCTGCTAGTGCCCATGCCCAACACGGAACAGTAGCTGTTAGATTTTAGACAGGAGGCTGAGGAGTGATCTGCACAATATCTGAGATGTCAGTGGCATCCTGCTAGTGAGGGCAACCATAATTATACTGGTTCCAAGCTAAGTATCCTAAAATGAAGGTGTTCTGGGTCAAAAGCATATTAAAATATAGCACTCCCAGTGTGCTCCTCAAATCCTACTCTCAGCCAGATAGTGTGAAATGTAGAAACATAGCACTAATGTTCAGACTTGGACTAAAGAGGAGAGGCAGAACTTTCAGAATTTTCATGCCTAGCCTGAAATACATAAAGGGACTTTTCAGAATAAGAATAACTACTACCACTATTACCACTACTACTTCCTCATAATAATAATATGAGGAAGAACAAGGAGGAGGAGGAGGAGGAAGAAGACCACAGAAAGAAAGAAAGAAACAAACAAACAAACAAACAAAGAAGCTATAAGAAGAAGGTAGAAGGAAGAGATAGAAAGAGGAGAAAGGAAATGAAGAAGAAAACAAAGAAAAGAGAGTAATAGAGTAAGGAAACGGGCATCAAATAGACTACAAAATAAGAAAAAATAGCTGAGTAGTATTCCATAGTGTATATGTACCACAGTTTCTTTATCCATTCCGCTACTGATGGACACTTAGGCTGTTTCCATGTTCTGGCTATTATGAATAAGGCTGCTATGAACATGGTTGAGCAAATTTTCTTGTTGTGTGCTGGAGCATCTTCTGGGTATATTCCAAGGAGTGGAATAGCTGGGTCTTGAGGAAGCCCTATTCCCATTTTTCTGAGATAGCACCAGATAGATTTCCAAAGTGGCTGTACTAGTTTGCATTCCCACCAGCAATGAAGAAGTGTTCCTCTCTCCCCACATCCTCGCCAGCATGTGGTGTCACTTGAATTTTTTATCTTAGCCATTCTGATGGCTGTAAGATGGAATTTCAGAGTTGTTTTGATTTGCATTTCCCTGATGACTAAGGAGGTTAAGCATTTCTTTAAGTGTTTCTCAGCCATTTGATATTCCTCTGTTGAGAATTCTCTGTTTAGTTCCAAGCCCCATTTCTCAATTGGGTTATTTGGTTTTGTGGTGTTTAATTTCTTGAGTTCTTTATATATTTTGGATATTAGACCTTTGTCAGATGTAGGGTTGGTGAATATTTTTTCCCAGTCTGTAGGCTGTCGCTTTGTTCTCTTGACAGTGTCTCCTGCTTTACAGAAGCTTCTTAGCCTCCATCAGTAGAACAATGGATAAAGAAACTGTGGTACATATACACTATGGAATACTACTCAGCTATTAAAAACAAGGAATTCCCAAAATTTGTGGATAAATGGATTGAGCTAGAAATTACCATAATGAGTGAGTTAACCCAGAAGCAGAAAGACTCAAATGTTATATACTCACTTATATCTGCATACTAGCCCAAGGGGCATGCATGTCCCACGAAAGCCTTCACTTACCAAGAAACTGGACAGAGGGTAGGACATCCTATTGGAACTCTAAATGAGAGAACATGGGAGAATAGCAAAGTAGAAGGATCCAGAGGGTCCTAGAAACCTACAAGTAGAACATTATGATAGGCAGATTTGGGCCCAGAGGTCCCGCTCAAACTAAGGCACCAACCAAGGACACTATAAGTGGTAAACTTTAAACCCCTACCCAGATCTAGCCAATGGTCAGAACATTCTCCACAGTTGAGTAGAGAGTGGAATATGACTTTCACACGTACTATGGTGCCTCACATTTGACCATGTCCCCTGAAGGGGGAGACCTGGGGACACTCAGAGGAAGAACAGCAGGTGACCAAGAAGAAACTTGATACCCTATGAGCATATACAGGGGGAGGTAATCCCCCTCAGGAACAGTCATAGGGCAGGGAAATAAGAATAAATTAATAATAAAAAATAAAAAATACATACTTAATATATACACTCACATATATACTATGTGTGTGTCTATATTTTTTCTTATTTTTTTAATTTTTTTTATTAATTTATTCTTGTTACATCTCAATGGTTATCCCATCCCTTGTATCCTCCCATTCTTCCCTCCCTCCTATTTTCCCCTTATTTCCCTCCCCTATGACTGTTCCTGAGGGGGATTACCTCCCCCTGTATATGCTCATAGGGTATCAAGTCTCTTCTTGGTGACCTGCTGTCCTTCCTCTGAGGGCCACCAGGTCTCCCCCTCCAGGGGACATGGTCAAATGTGAGGACCAGAGTACGTGTGAAAGTTATATCCCACTCTCCACTCAACTGTGGAGAATGTTCTGACCATTGGCTAGAAAATGATCATAATGAGTGAGTTAACCCAGAAGCAGAAAGACTCAAATGGTATATACTCACTTATATCTGCATACTAGCCCAAGGGGCATGTCCCACGAAAGCCTTCACTTACCAGGAAACTGGGACAGAGGGAGGACATCCTATTGGGACTCTAGATGAGAAAAGCATGGGAGAATAGCAAAGTAGAAGGATCCAGAGGGTCCTAGAAACCTACAAGTAGAACATTATGATAGGCAGATTTGGGCCCAGGAGTCCCGCTCAAACTAAGGCACCAGCCAAGGATAATACAGGAAGTATGTATTTTTTACATATGAGTATATGTGTATTTAATCTTGATCATCAGTTTCACTGAGCATATCTCTGTGGAAATTTCTAGAGTGTGTTAACTTAGATAGAAATCCCCATTCAATAAATATGTGAACCATTTCACAGGCCTGGGTCTTGAACTGAATAAAAAGTAGCTATTAGCTGAACACCAGGGTTTGTTTCTTTCATCTTTGTCACTGTTGATGCAACATGAGCAGCTGCCTCACACTGCTGCTGTCATTTCTCCCCTGCTCTCAAACAGTGAACCCAAATCAGCCCTGCTTTCCTTAAGGTGGTTTGTCAGCTATTTTGTCACAGCAATAAGGAAATCAATAAACACACAGATTGTTTAATATAGAAAGGTCATCAGTGCAGTACTTGGTTGGTAAAACAGTTAATCTCAGGATGAGAAGAATCAGTTTCTAGGTGCTGTGCGGCAAGAAGGCTCTACGCCCATGCCCTGGTCCCATGAGCAAGACCATATTATTGGTGTGGGATGGTGAAAAGAACGGTGTGCTGGAACATTCGGACTTCAATAGATTGGAGTAAGCCACTATCATACTGAGCGGCCTCGTGCAAATTATAAAATATAGCATTCATTCTTCTCTATTGTGTGTTTTTAAAATGTCAGTTCAATATAATCCAATCTTATGGACAGAAGTGTTTTTAAATGGTACTTTTTTTTTTCTATGTCTTTTGCCATGGACTTCTTCCTTGAAAGCATTGTCCGACCCTTCTGTCTTCATCCACACTGCCTGAGCATCACAAAGTGGATAAGGCCTAGCAGAGTGTGCAAAGAAGGCTGCCTCCCAAACCCTTTTTTCTCCTGCTTTAGGCAATGCTATCCTCTGCTGTTTAAATTTGAATATTCGTACAAAATGGAAGAATTTTTAAATTAAATTCTAGTCTATTGTCTTTCAAGAAGACATTAACAAATGTATCAAAATACGTACTTTTTTTTTTTTTTTTCAAGATCTAGAAGCCTTTATCAGCAATTTGCTTTCAGGACTAACTTCAAGGCAACCAGAAGCTTATATATCAAAAGAGCATTTAAAAAGAGAGTTTTTGTTCAAAGAAATAGGCACATCAAAGCAATCGAATTGAAAGCAAGAGGGTTTAACTTCTGCAAAGCAATATTATCCTTTCTGAAATGAAAACCTTGAGCATACAAAGTGTGAATAGAAATCAAATCTCATATTAAATTTTATTACTTAGAGATGACTTGCTGTGTCAGTTAAGAGATGACATTTCAAAATAATTCAAAAAATCATGTTGGGCTAGATGATATTTGTTCATGGCACAAACTAAAATTCAGTCTACAACCCTTGTTCCTATATTATTAGAAAGTAAATATTTACATGCACACCACATTGTTATTCTAGAACACAACACCAAATTCTTTCAGTATGTTTCAATCAAAGGGAAGCGGGATAAGGAAAATAATTAAATCATTAAAGCTTTGGCAGACATTTTTATTTCTTCTTATCTTCTTGGTACCTGCTTTTTGTTCTCCTAGCAAAGTATGCTTACCTAATGAACGTCGAAGCAATTCCTAAGTAACCAGAATTCTTAAAATTTCATTTCCATGCATCACTCACAAACCTGAACAACTTGTCCTGCTTTCATTTTCTATGTATTTACTTAAAGTATTTTCTATTAGAATTCTGATATTTGTTATCCCAACAGACACAGCTCTTGCCTCAAATCTTGATAGGGCATCACATATGTACGCCACACCCCAGAAGCACTAATTTAGGCTACCCCAAATACCGTGCTATAATGTGGTAGTAGTTTCATGGGGTTTAATGGTAATTGAATAATAGTGGTCATAATCTAAGTAGATTTCTAAAATACTGGTGAAAACAGCAGGTGGCTTCTAGCAAAGCCAGGGTTCTCTCTATGCATTCCAAATGGATTTCCTTTGTCAAAGCCACAAGGATGCTAGGTTATACAGAGGTGACCACTAATGTCTATATGTGGTGGATAAGGTAGCTGGAAGTAATTTGGGCTCGGACCAACAACATTCTACTTCTTCATGGTCACTGGAGTGCTAATCAGCAAACTAGCTTTGTAGGATGTCTTATGTATGTGAGGTGTTGGTATTTTCATGCTTAATTGTACTTACCAAACATCAAGATCATATTCACAAATGTTCATATTCCATGATTTGTTTTGCATTGTATCATATATAAATCTTTCTTTTCTATTCTAATCTTTTTTAAATTAATTATTTGACCACATCCTGGAGGGGAAGACCTAGTGGCACTCAGAGGAAGGATAGCAGGCTACCAAGAAGAGACTTGATACCCTATGAGCATATAAAGGGGGAGGAGGTCCCCCTCAGTCACAGTCATAGGGGAGGGGAGTAAGAGGAAAATGGGAGGGAGGGAGGAATGGGAGGATACAAGGGATGGGATAACAATTGAGATGTAACAAGAATAAATTAATAAAAAAATTAAAAAAATAAAATCAGAAAAAATAAAATAAATTATTTATTTACTTCATATCCTGATTGTAATTTCCCCTCCCTTCTCTCCTCCCAGACCCTTGCTCTCCCCTTCTTTCTCCCCACACACCCTTCCTCCCTCCCCTTCTGCTCAAAATGTTTCTGTCTTAGGAGTCCCACATGAAGACCCAGGTTCACAACTGTTACATATGTGCAGGTGGCCTAGTTGTGTAGTTTTCTTGTGGTGTCCTTGACCCCTCTGACTCCTTCAATCCTCCCTCCCCCTCCCCCACAGGGTTCCCCAAGCCCCACTTAATGTTCCTGTGTGGGTCTCTGCATCAGTTTCTATCGGTTGCTTGGTGAAGTTTCTCTTAGGACAGTTGTGTTAGCCTCCTGTCTGGTGTTCCTGTTGCTAGCAGGCCTCCAGGAAACCAGAGTTGTGGGAAGGAAAATAGAGCACAGGGAACAAAGTGAAGTTTACCTTATATATAAATATTTAATTAAAAAAAATTTTTTTTTATTAATTTATTCTTGTTACATCTCAATGTTTATCCCATCCCTTGTATCCTCCCATTCGTCCCTCCCCCCCATCCATTTTCCCATTATTTCCCTCCCCTATGACTGTTCCTGAGGGGGATTACCTCCACCTGTATATTCTCATAGGGTATCAAGTCTCTTCTTGGCAACCTGCTGTCCTTCCTCTGAGTGCCACCAGGTCTCCCCCTCCAGGGGACATGGTCAAATGTGAGGCACCAGAGTACATGAGAAAGTCATATCACACTCTCCACTCAACTGTGGAGAATATTCTGACCATTGGCTAGATCTGGGAAGGGGTTTAAAGTTTACCTCCTGTATTGTCCTTGGCTGATGCCTTAGTTTGAGCGGGACCCCAGGGCCCAAATCTGCCTATCATATTGTTCTACTTGTAGGTTTCTAGGACCCTCTGTATCCTTTTATTTTGCTATTCTCCCATGCGTCTCTCATTTAGAGTCCTAATAGGATACCCTCCCCTCTGTCCCAGTTTCCTGGTAAGTGAAGGCTTTCGTGGGACATGCCCCTTGGGCTAGTATGCAGATATAAGTGAGTATATACCATTTGAGTCTTTCTGCTTCTGGGTTAACTCACTCATTATGATTATTTCTAGCTCAGTCCATTTATCCACAAATTTCAGGAATTCCTTGTTTTTAGTAGCTGAGTAGTATTCCATAGTGTATGTGTACCACAGTTTCTTTATCCACTCTTCTACTGAGGGACACTTAGGCTGTTTCCATGTTCTGGCTATTATGAATAAGGCTGCTATGAACATGGTTGAGCACCTGAGAAGATGGAATGATCTTCCTTGCTCATGGATCGGGAGAATTAACATAGTAAAAATGGCCATCCTACCAAAAGCAATCTACAGATTCAATGCAATCCCTATCAAAACACCTACACAATTTTTTAAAGACATTGAAAGTTCAATTCTGAACTTCATATGGAAAAACAAAAAACCCAGAATAGCTAAAACAATCTTGTACAATAAAAGGTGCTCCGGAGGAATCTCCATACCTGATCTCAAACTGTACTATAAAGCAATAGTAATTAAAACAGCATGGTACTGGCACAGCAACAGGCTGGTTGATCAGTGGAATCGAATCGAAGACCCAGATATGAATCCACACACATATGGTCACTTGATTTTTGACAAAGAAGACAAATCCATTCAATGGAAAAAGGATAGCATCTTCAACAAATGGTGCTGGTCTAACTGGAGGTCTATGTGTAAAACAATGAAACTGGACCCATATTTGTCACCTTGCACAAAACTCAAATCCAAGTGGATTAAAGACCTCAACATAAAACCAGAGACACTAAGTCACTTAGAGGAAAAAGTGGGGAAGAGCTTGGAACATATTGGCACAGGAGACAACTTCCTGAACAGAACACCAACGGCCCAGGCCTTAATGGCAACCATTAATAAATGGGACCTCATGAGGCTGAGAAGCTTCTGTAAGGCAGGAGACACTGTCAAGGGAACAAAGTGACAGCCTACAGACTGGGAAAAAATCTTCACCAACCCTACATCTGACAAAGGTCTAATATCCAAAATATATAAAGAACTCAAGAAATTAAACACCACAAAACCAAAAAACCCAATTGAGAAATGGGGCTTGGACATAAACAGAGAATTCTCAACAGAGGAATATCAAATGGCTGAGAAACACTTAAAGGAATGCTCAACCTCCTTAGTCATCAGGGAAATGCAAATCAAAACAACTCTGGGATTCCATCTTACACCCATCAGAATGGCTAAGATAAAAAATTCAAGTGACACCACATGCTGGCGAGGATGTGGGGAGAGAGGAACACTCCTTCATTGCTGGTGGGAATGCAAACTAGTACAGCCACTTAGGAAATCTATCTGGTGCTATCTCAGAAAACTGGAAATAGGGCTTCCTCAAGACCCAGCTATTCCACTCCTTGGAATATACCCAGAAGATGCTCCAGCACACAACAAGTAAATATTTAATTTTTAAAAAATTTTACATAATTATTAGAAAAATAATTTAGATTTGCTGTTTTGATTAATTGTGATTCTACACTTTGCCTAGTAGTAAGTAGTGTGTTGTTTTCACTATCTAAATGCTAATCTTTAATCTGCTACTTTATCAAGCATTTTTATGTTCATTTAATGAATTTTAAGACAGTCTATATTTCTCAAAAAAAAAAAAAAAAAAAAAAAAAAAAACCCACGAAATTGTGTTATACTACCAGTCAGGAATGTCTTACTTCATGGAACTGATAACTGGGTGCAGATGAGTGCTGGGAAAGGGTGAAGCCTTGTAATTGAAGTTACTTCCTGCCATGCTGTCAGCTCAGGAATGTAACAGAAACTGTCCTTGGTGCCAAACAGTCTCCTCTCTCTTCTCCTTCCTGTTCTCTCTCAAGAAGACCAACGCTAATTGTACAGCTTTAAGCAAAATTTCTATATTTATCTTATACTAGCTCAAATACAAATTTGTTTTATTATATTTGTTTATCTTATAGGCATGGACACTTGGCATGGTGCGCGTGTGGAGGTCAGAAACAGTTTGTATTTGGCAGCCTTGAAGAAAACATCTTTCCTATCTTGGTGCGTCTAAAATTCTGAATGTAAACCAATGTCTATCATATCTCATCATTAACACATACTATTATTTAAATATTCAACTGGACATGGTCATTTTTTTTTGAGATATCTGTATATACAATAAAGGCTTTAGTTCTCCTTGATCTGCTCCTGACTAGAAGTTCGATCATGCAAACACAATTTCTTTCTTGTTTTACACAATTCGTTCAAATTACCTTTTCAAATGTGTTGACTTTTTAACTGTCCTTCTCCTAAAATTATGTCTTTTGTTCTCATTTTAACCTGGAACATGATACATTGTGTAAGTGCTTTTCCCACATAATTTCTGTTGGATGATAATCAGTTGCTAGTAATTTCTCTGTGATCTTTTGTTTGTTGCATTGATTTCAAATTTAAGCCGCTGACTGATTGGAAGTCTTCCAAATTTGGTTCCATGTGAAAGGATTTGTTCAGCCAACTTTGCTTTTAGATTTTTTTTATAGCCACGCTCATATACTGTAGATTAAAGAGACTTGATAGTCTAGCATCAGTTCAGTTGGTGGGGGAGGAGGGTTCTCCCTTTCTGAGGACTAGGGGACAGGGATGGGAGGAAGAGGGAGGGAAGCTGGGACCAGGAGGAGGCAAAGGAGGGAGCTATGATCAATTGGGATGTAAAGTGAATAAATTAATTTTAAAAAGGAAAAAAAATTGTCTTATTTTCATGAAAATACATTGCTTTATTGTGATTGTATTATTTCTCACATATTTTTAAAACTTTTTCTCTTTAAAATGATTTAACGATAAGGGATGGAATTTAACCTAACTTCATGCTTTTAATTTGTAATCTACATTTATCTAACAGCTCGAAATTTTGTTGTTTATATTTGATACTTTAATCTATCTGGGAGCTTTGTTTTTTTAAATATGAAATGTATCTAATCGTTTTCATGTAGGTACTCATTTTCTCTAGTTCTATTTGTAAAAATGTTTTTGTTCTGCTATTATTTTTATTAATCCATAATTTGATTTAAATTACATTACATGACACTTAAAGCTACTGGGAGTAACATACTTTGTCTGTTTTATATAATTGCTCATACATTTTCACTGTATATCTGCTTATGTTTATAGTCCACATTTACTTGTGTACTATATTTCCATATATATTCAATAAATATGCTTCCCATATAAATGTATGTTAGAATTGTACTTTCTAACTCACTCTCGCTGAAAATTGGTAAGATTTAGTATGCTGATATCCTTTCTTCTTTCCAGTTTTAATGGCTAGTACTTTTTTTATTTCCTCTGTAGACAGCTCATCACCTCTGAAAAACAGAATATAATGAACTCACCCTGCATGTTTCTATTTTCTTTTCTAGTTTTTCATTATGCTTGTTAAAATTCCAGTATTAAGCTGATTTTTTTCCTACTTCTTAGCACATGATTTGTTATTTTAACCGAATTTTAATTGAATTATTCTTTATACTATTTTTGCATTCTGGATTGATTTTTAGATCTGGCACACTTAACTCCGTGAATGTGAAAATTAAATGCTCATATCTCCCTTTTCTTGTTTTGCTGTGAATTTCCTTGGGAGATCTCTGTCATCTGGAAAGACAGACACCACATATGTTCTTACTGCCTAACGGAATTTTCCCAGGTTGTCTCTACTAGGATTTTTTTCTAATATGCATGTCAGAGCAGTTTCTATGCTGATTTTTGGCCTACTGCAAAGGTTTCTGTTCCAGAAGATAAGAACAAATCCAGGTATAAACCACAACTAGACATTTATGGATTGGACAGAACAGTCTCTCCAACATGTGCTATAACTATGGGCTCTGGGTGGTATATTCTGTAAATTATTTCACATACTTGTATCCATTTGGACTTATGGCTTTAGTGTTAAAATTCATGTCCAATTCTTCAGATACAATTCAAAGGAAATTTCTTTAAATGTTTGTTCTCCTTTGTTCCTTCTTCCCTTCTTTCTTCTCTCATCTGTTTCTTTCAAGAACAGATTATCTTTATTTTGCTATTCATTTCCATTTTTAAGTGATACACATGTATTGAGGAGATTTTACCAGCAAGAGTAGTAACATCTGCTTCTATATTGTCTCTCGAGGAGTACATCTATACATTGCATCATGGCCCTGTATTATGATGTCTATACACTGCATCATGGCCCTGTGTTATGATGTCTATACATTGCATCATGGCCCTGTATTATGATGTCTATACATTGCATCATGGCCCTGTATTATGATGTCTATACATTGCATCATGGCCCTGTATTACGATGTCTATACATTGCATCATGGCCCTGTGTTATGTCTATACATTGCATCATGGCCCTGTGCTATACCACCAGAGGCCCCTTCTGCATGTATCTACCACCTATGCCAGGAGCTCCATGCACGGACAAGATCAGGTCCTGTGGTAGTTTTGGTAATGGCAGGAAATTTTAACATAACACATAGCATCCCTTTGTCCTCATGACTAGTTGTTTTTATTTATTCATATTATCATTACAGATGCTAATCTGGTTTGATTGAGGTCAGTGTGCTCTTTAATTACAGTGAGAGAACTAAATAAGCCAGGAGTTTACCAAAATCAGACATAGCTGAGTAGTTCATGTTCTCTCTGTGCATACACAGCATGTGCAAGGTAGCATTACACTAGTTTCTTCTGCTGAAACATTTCCTTGCTGTTCCATTTACTCACCTGTTACAAGTTTCATTTGGCGGGGGGGGGGGGGCGGGGGGGAAGGGGAAATGGGCATTTATAGATTGCTGACCTGGCCTTCAGCAATGAGGTGCAGGAGGGCCAACAGGAACCACTGATACCTGTGCCATAAAAGGCTAGAATTATGGAAATGTGATTCTGCAGGTTTTTAATGAGAATGCTAAAGTGAAACTAAATTTTACCCTGTATTGTGCTGAGCAGTCATCTAGTTGGTCACAGTTCTTAACTTTACTTATTATTGAAGGGGCAATTGTGTATTCACTGAGATATTTTCTGTCTGGAGATCCTTCCTTTTATATTTCATCCCTTCCACAAATGTGTCTCTAATTGTTCATGTGGCCATTTTCAACATGGAGAGCAAATTTTAGTTTGACTTTTAAGTCCTAAAATGCTCTTTCACACTTGCTTTCTGACCAGATGTTCAGCAAACTTCCTCATCTTAGAATGTCATCTGAGGCTGTGAATGATACCAAGCATCACAGACACTAGGAAAAAACAAATTCAAGCAAGTTACTGAGGCATAAAAGTCAACTTCAGATACAACAATAAAAGCAGAACCAATCTTGTAACCTTCAGCAATCTTCTTTCCTCCTCAGCTGCAGTAAATCAAAGCTACTTCATTTCAGCTAGGGGATGACGAACCATTTGAGGTGAAATAAGTGTCATTCTCATGGGATGCTCTGACCAAACTTGCTACTCTATAGTATTAACATACAAGATATGGATTTGGAAAGATTTACAGGTCTAGAAAGAAAGGTATTCATCAAAGTCAGGCAGGTGCAAACCTGCATATGAAAATAACTTACAATTTAATTTTTGCAAGAAAATGAATTTAATGAAAATTCATTTGGTAAGAAGTTAAATATATTCAATCTACTAGAAAAATTAGATGAACTAGAAAATTCTTCCTTCGTTGGGTATATGAAAGCTTCTTGTCTACCAAATTCCTGTTTCTCAAATATTCTAATACAGGTGAACACTCTGATGAAAATTACCATTACTTACACACACACACACACACACACACACACACACACACACACAACTTTTCCAGGGGGGATATAGTAATGCAGATAGCTTTTTTTTTAGCTTACTGTTTTAAGCCATTAAAAATGAAGAAATTACAGCAAGAATAACCAAATCATATAAGAGAAAAGAAGCATTCAAATACAGCTTGGTGCTAAAGCACTTTCTTATAAGCAAGAATCATTATCACAATGAACCAAGCTTGTATCCCTCTGCCCCACACAGCCAATGCTCTCATCAGAACTCCTATTGTCACACCCACGGGTCACCTGCCCCTGATAGCCTTCTCTGAAGCTTCACTTATGCTTGTTTTCTCTCTTTTTCTGCATGAACAATTTATTTTCTGTTTATATCACTTAGCTTAATGTAGGAACATGACTTTCTTCTAAAACACATTTGATTTTTTGAACTGATACATGGTCTCTGGTCCTCTTTTGAGAGATATAAAGAGTGAACTTCTTCAGTAACTGTTTTCTAGTTTCTTCTCTCAACTACACTCAGTTGGACTCCTTATCCCTTATGTCCACGAGACTGCTCTTGTCAAAACTAAAACTGGTCTTTCTCAAATATCTCTTACATTTCATCTCCTGGTATCCTTTGAGACTACTGAACACTCCATTTCTCCCAACTTTAGTGACTTTATGCTGTTTGCCCTCTCCATTTTCAACTTGCCCACTTATCCCTATATTTGGCAGAGGAATATTACAGGACTAGACATGGGATGTATCACCTTCACCTAAACACCCCAAAGGCTTTGAACTGCAACTTGACCTGAGAAAACATCTATAAACTCACCAGACGCACAAGCTCCAAGGTGATCTGATCCTTGTCTCCTTAGCGATCTCCTCAACTGGAAGCCAAGTTCCTCCACCTCAGCATCACTGATACTTTGGTTCATAAAATTCTTCTTTCTGGGGCTGTCTGTACCTTGCATTACAGGTTGTTCTACACTTGCTGTCTACCAAAGGGTGCCATAGACACACTATTTTCAAGTAGTGACAACCAGTAAGTGTGGTCAGATATTGTAAAGTACCCATTGGTAGACAAAATGATTTCCGGTTGAAAACCAGGATCTAATGTGGTTTGAAAACCAGGCTCTAAAGTAATCACAAGTCTAATTTACCCAGACAGATCCATGTGCCTGATGCGCACTTACTCACTAATGTGGCACTTGTTTCCAAGTTCTGAATTGTTCTTGAATTTGGATAATGATCACATGCTAACATTACTCTTCATCCAGTGAGTTTCATCATCCATTCTGATATTATGGGGTTTTTAGATATATATTGTGCAGGTGGTTCCCAATATCATAGGTTTTTCTTTGTAAGGAATCCTCATTTCCCAAAGGATCTGGCAGTTAGAATGGTATCTCTTTTCTGATCCAAACTCTTAAAGTAGGACCCTAAATACCCAATTCATCTTATTACTGCCTACTCTAAATTTTTACTTATTTATTTATTTCAGTAAATTTATCTCCCACTGAACACATGTACAAGGAGTTCTTTGGCTGTTTGTTGAAACAATGCTTGGACCTCATTTGTTCAATGAATGAATGAACTTGGTGAACTAGCCCCATCCCATATTCTCTTTCATGTACCATTATAACATTCTGAGTATTTGTTTACATGATACATTGTGTAATTTCTAGCTAAATGTGTAACTGTCTTTTTATTTATTTTATGAAGACAGGATTTATATATTTTCTATGTAATCTGTAGAAGAATTTTTAGTCCCTTGTAAAAAATAAATACTGTCTTTATCTACTTACACTTAACAAATACCTAGACATACAACATAAAAATTTTAGCATATCCAAACAATTATATAATGTAATTAGAAAGTCCAATTTTAATAATGCCTGGATCACCACAGAATTATCCTGTATAAAATTCCAGTCAGATGTGTAGTTTCTTTTTCTTATGTTTTCTCCCTCTAGTAAAATTATATGACAGTTTAAGGCCTTAACATCTTTGATAATTTTAAATAATTGAAAACAAGATGTGCTTACTTTATTCTAGGTTGTGTCCTATAAAATCAGTTTTGACATTTAGTATCATTTTTGGTGTATCAAATAGGTACAAACTTAATCCAGAAGTGGTGTTTAGAATGGAGCCTTTGGTAAGTGACTAAGACCACCCTAAGGCATAAGGAGACTGAATAATGATGGATCTATGAAAGAAAACAGTCAGCAGCTATTAGCCTACACACCCACGCTCCCTGTCTCTCACCTAGCAATGGTCTGCACTTAAGCAAAATGGTCTGCACCACTCTGGGACTCAGACCAAAGAAGCCATCACCAGATACAAACTCTAGAGTTTGAACCAGATCTGTTAGCCAGTCTCTCTTCTCTCATAATTAAATTTATACTATCTGTAGTATTGCATAAATGATAACAGAACACTTCTGAAGACTCTTCGTGAAATGAAAGTTGTTCTATTCTCTGACAGTACCTGTGCAGTACAAGGAAACTCAATCCAAATTTGCGATGAACCAGCACACCAACCTGTATCATAGAAAGGTTTGACACAACCAATGATTCTAATTACCTAGGAGGATAAGCCGAGAGTCAGGCAGAAAGTTTAGAGGGAGGTTTTGATACCATGTAGGACACAATGGAAATGATCACTAAATCAGGCAGTCAGGGCTGGTGAGGTTTTGATTAATCCTTTGGGGATTTTAAACTTCTACACTGGTTGTGAAAAGTTGAGGTGTCACTTCGGATGCTGCTTCCATGAATAGAGCATTTATTACCCATACAACAGTCACATGATGAGTGGAAAATGTGACAACACATGTTCTTTCTTTTTCTGTCTTTCATATTCTCTTTGCAGGGGGAGCATACTCAGTATAAACACTATTTTACTGCTGAACCATGTGAATATGTTTTTCTCCTTAAAAAATTTTAAATGTCACTATGTTGATTTTATTTATTGATTTATTTGGTATTTTGAGACAGGGTGTCCTTATGTAGCTTTGGTTGTTTTAGAATTTACTATGTAATCCAACCTGGTCTCAAATTCAGAGATGTCCCTGCTTTTGCTTCATAAATGCTGACATTAAAGGTGTGTACCAGCATGCCTAGCATTCTGATAATTTTAGTATTTACCAATGTGATAGGCACTTGGTAAATAATAGATAACTTTTGAAATAGGAAAAAAAAAAATAACCACACATGTCAAAGTGGGATCCAGAAAACCTTTCTTCACTAGACAATTCTCTTTCATCCAGAGTTAATTCAATGTCTGATGTGAAGGAACATTGGTTCCTTCCATAAGCAAACCCTTGACTCTCTGTCTTTCTACAGAGTCTATATTCCATTTCTCAGCAGTCTACGGATGAGTTTCCAGAGAGATATCCACTAGACAGACAGACAGACAGACAGACAGACACTAACAAACCCAACAAGTAGATAGCCCAAGGATTTTATGTGGAGATGTATATTCATCTAAAACTGTATTTTAAAAATGTGTTAAAACATATTGCAGGTCTTGGTAGCCTGCTATTCTTCCTCTGAGTGCCACCAGATCTCCCCATCCAGGGGACGTGGTCAAATATGAGGCACCAGAGTACGTGTGAAAGTCATACCCCACTCTCCACTCAACCATGGAGAATGTCCTGTCCATTGGCTAGATCTGGGTAGGCATTTGAAGTTTACAGCCTGTATTGTCCTTGGCTGGTGCTATGAGCATATACAGGGGGAGGAAGTCCCCCTCAGTCACAGTCACAGGGGAGGGGAGTAAGGGCAAAATGGGAGGGATGGAGGAATGGGAGGACAAGGGATGGGATAACCATTGAGATGTAATATGAATAAATTATTTTAAAAATTCAAAAAAAAAAAAAGAAAAGAAAAAGCAAAAAGAAACCATATTGCAGGTCTCTATGAAGATCTTATATTCTATTATAAATTTTCAGAGTTTTCTCCATCTAAATTTTACTAGATGAACTTTATTTACATAGTTAAAAAATAAGTGGTATCATGTGTGGCGTAATTACACATCTAATACAAGCACTCGGGAGGATGAGATCGGAGCATAGGCAGGTTGGATCCAGGATGGGCTAAGTTGTGAGGCTGACATACTTTTACTCCCTTTCTCTCCTCCTCCTCTCCTAAAAATAATAAAAATGGGACGGTATTAGTGATTGATTTAATCTTGCAAAGGTGTGTTAAATTTTCTGAATATACAGAACTTACTTAAATTGGCTTTGGTTCTTACATAAGCTAGGAAAATTCTTCGTAATTATTACTTGTATATGGAGATATTTGTGTGACATAATGTTCAGTGGGGCTTTGCGTTTCTCATTGTTCCAGTTTAACTGAGGGGCAACATTAAAATTTACCTACAGAACAATCCCAGTGGATCTGGACTGCATCCCTGGACCACTGTGATGGGTTATGACCATATTTGCTAATTTCCTGTAGCTATAATTACAAAACTTTTTTGGAAAAAAAAATCAGAAAAATGGCAAATCTGGCAATCTCCTTTGGCTTAAGTGACAGTGAAAAATCATGCATTTGCCTTCAATCAATAGCACATTAATCTTCCCACAGAAGTTTCCAAGATTCCGAATAAAATGGAAATAAGAGAGACGCCTAGCAAATTAAGGGTTAAAACCTTTCCGATTTGGTTGAATGGTGACTTAGCTGTTAACATGCTCACTGTGTAAAACAATCTGAGTTAGGATCCCCAGCACACATATAAAAAAATTCCAAGGACTATGATGTGCACTTCTAGTCCCAGCACTGTGGAGACAGATATAGCAAGATCCCTTGGAACTCACCGGCTGGCTAGGTGAGCTTAATCAGAGATTTCCATGTCAGCGAGAGAATTTGTGTCTGTGGCATGACACTTAAGGATGACCTCTAGATACCAATACTAGGGTATCCATGTATCCTCAACCTGCACACAACACACACACAACCTATCCAGTAAACAGAATGAAGAGACAATATATTAAATGGGAGAAAGTATTCGTATATTGTATCTGTATACTATATAGGTGGTTAATATTTGGGACGTATAGGAAACTAGAAAATTCCAGAGTAAAAAGCATCACATTCCAAGTAGAAATAAGAGACATTTCTCTGAAGAAAGTGTGCAAATAGCCAACAGATATGTGGACAAAATGTCTAATAGCACTAAATGTTAGGGAAATGCAAAATCACTATGAGATACCCACCCCATTCTAGGAAGAACAGCTCTTCCCTCAAAGCAAAAGAATTCTCTCCAACTTCTTTGGAAAACAAGAATCTTGTTCAATGTCGCTGGTAATTTAGTACAACCATGGAACTAGAGACAATGGCTTAAAGAAACTGATGAGGCACAAAAAACACAAGTATCACACTGTCTTGCTCATATGTGAAAAATTAGGAAGCTGAGCTCACAAAATTAAAGGATTGAATCGAGTCATTTAGAGACCACGAACAAAGGGATGAAGAGATAGGAGATGCTGTTCAGTTGGCGCTGAGTTATTGGTATATGGGATGGAGACAGTTTGATGTACCATATTCAGTAGAGTAACCCCAGATGACAACAATAGGCTACAAAAATTTGTAAACCCAGAAAAATACTTTACCGGTGTTCATACCATACAGTAATGGAGGCAGACCAATGTTCAACCCTATTTATACAGCATATATCACATTCAAACCCATATGTTTCTGTATTTTTATGCATTTATTCATGTTAAAATAAGTTTAAATCTTATATTTTTGGTTGTCAGCCTATCCTTTAATGGCTGAGTCATGGGCTGGATAGATGACTCTGAGGTTAAGAGCACTGGCTGCTCTTCCAAAGGTCCTGAGTTCAATTCCCAGCAACCATGTGGTGGTTCACAATCATCTAAAATGTCATCTAATGCCCTCTTTTTGCCTGCACACAGAATATTGTCTACACAATAAATAAATCTTAAAAACATAAGTTTAAGCCTATATAAAACTGAATATATTATTCTTGAGTCTTCATGAAAGAATAAGAGAGAATTTTTTTTGTTGTTGTTATTGCTGTTGTTTTGTCTTTTGAGACAGTGTTTCTCTGTATAGTCTTGGCTGTCCTAGACTCTCTCTCTGTAGACCAGGCTGGCCTGGATCTCACAGAGATCCACCTGCCTCTGCATCTTGAGTGCTAGGATTAAAGGAATGTGTCACCAGTGCCTGCCTTAAGAGCAACATTTTAAGTTGCTTTTTGAAACAAAATTTTATTGACTTCTGTATAAGAAAGCTCTTGAAAGACTACAGTATAGAATGAACAGATTTTAAAATTCCTAGAAACACATAATTTGGGTGGGTTAATTAACGTTTCCAAATTTTAATTTCCTTCACCATAAAACTGCAATAATTAAGGGTTGGTAATAAATGAAGAACTATAAACAGAAATTTCGCACAATACTTAGCATATATAAGTCTCCATTTACCAAAGTGTCTCTGTTGGAATCTGAAACACGTCCCTGGATTGAAAAGAAAACCAATGTTTGCATTTCTAGTTCTTGCCAACACTATGGCTGACTTTTATACTTCTATGAGCTTGCTTTTAAAATCCTCCTTGTGAGAGCCTATTTACAACTTGTGCGTTTAATTTTTAAAAACTAAATAAAACCTGAACCTACGATGATGATATCAAATCAGAAATAAAGGTGGTAACAGCACAAATTGTTTCATTTCATGTCAGTGACACAAGAGTAAGGTTGCATTCCCACCATCTATAATGTTGGCTCTGGTGGAAAAGAGGATGGCGCGTTCACAACTCAGTACACTTAGTCTCTGAAAAGTCCTATGAAAGAGCATCCAAAAAAACCAGCCATTCCAAAATGCAGTAGCTGCTGGCAGTAGAACATAAATGCATATGCACATTTGAGAAAGGCTAATTAGCATAGGTGAAACCACTCTGGTTACATCAGCATTTGACATAAAGTATAACTAAGGTACATTTGAAATCTACACAAGCAGCTGAATAGAAAGAAACACAAAAGCCATGAGTGGAGGGAGCAACCTAATGTCAGATGTTGCAGGCCGCATTGGGTGTGGAACAATTTTGCTTTGCAGGTATTTCTTCATTTTAAAATTTATTTTTTATTAGTATAAGTGCTGGGACACCACATACATGTCTGGTGATCATAGAAGACAGAAGAAGACATCACGTTCCCTAGAATTGGAGTCATAGAAAGCTGTGCCCTGCTATGTAGGTACTGGCAACCAGACCTAAGTCTTCTACAAGAGCAACAAGTGCTCTTAAACACTGATCTGCCTTTCCAGTACTACAGTCATTTCTTTACTTTGAATCTTTAGAAGTCCTTGCTGTTTTACACAATTTAGCCTTCCACTTCCTGCCACCACCGAGTATCTGGAAGTATTGAGACAGAGACACTTTTAGAATAGCTAGAAAAAATTCCTTATCATGACTTTTTTTAAATAAAAAGAACAAAAAATAATGTGGAGTAGGATAATTTACATTTATGTACAAATCTAGGAAGGGGGCTCCCATTCTCATATCTAACTACTAAGCCAAGTACAGGGCTCTTCCAGGGAAGGTTGGCTATAGAACTCCCCTCAGATAGCCACTGTGTGGATGCTCATCAGCCCAATATACAGTATTCAAGTATTCATATGCACCCTATCAGTGCACTTTAAATCATTCTGTATTATTTGTAGTTCCCAATACAACATAAATTCTATGCCAGTATTTGCTATGTATTATTTAGGGAGGGAGACAAAAAAAAAATCTGCACCTATTTAGTATACATGTGATTTTATTTTTAATCAGTTTTATTTAAATATTCTTGTGTAGGACAACTTTCTGATATGTATAGGAATGATACCCACAGATAATTCTACCTTTCACCCCCATCAAAGTCAAAACACTATGAGTGTAACATTTATATAATTCCTGAGTGTTTCATGGTTCTTCTTGCTGTAGGTAGTTTATTGTATATATGTGTAATAATATAAATGTATACATAAAAAAATAAAAACTAAAAAAATTAAAAATAAAATAAAATAAAAACATACAAATTGATTGAATCTATTTTTAAAAAGCTTCCCTTTGCAATAGACAAAAAACTATCACAAAAACACAAGTGATAAAATACAGATAATAACTTGATATACAGTTATGCACCTAAGAACTGCATTTACAACACAACTCCTGTGCCTAAGGTTTGAGGAACATGGAGAAAGAGGGGCTATAAAGATTGTAGCAAGAAGGACACCAGAAAGTCTGCTGTGAGACTCTGTCTGCTAGAGATGACACAGATGCTTCATCCAGGATACCTCAGTACTGTGACTGCCTAAACAAAATGTCAACAATGGCAAGGCGGACAGGGCAACATGGAAAGGGAAATCTCAAGGAGTTTACCCAACTTACCCAAGGAGGCAACTAATGACTAGTCAGAAAGAGAGAATTAGGCTTCTCTAGAGATGAGCCACTAACTGGTTATCTACTACCAAGTAGTCACCTCTAAAAACAAGTACTTACAGTCTGTGAACTAAGAAAAACTTAGCAGGTCATGTTTATAATTTATTCACACACACACACACACACACACACACACACACACACACCCCACAATGTAACATTAATAATCAAAGAAAGATGGTCATGTATTTTAGATAGAGTAAGGAAATAAAGGGAAGGGCCATGTGAAGGATATGAGGGAGGAATGAGAGAGGGCAAATGATAATTTTAACTTTGTTTTAGTGAGGAAAAAGATTAAACTGTGCCTTGAGGATTCGGGCAATTCACATTAAAGTACCTATCTGAATACTAGGAACTCATAAAATTCCTCAAGCTAGAGAGAAGGTGCAAAGTATTGGGAAAATGGAGCCTAATTGCCTGACTTAGATGATTGGCAGAGCAGGGAGCTATAGGCAAAGTGAGTCCTGCTCTCTCCCACTCCAGCTATAGGTGCTCTACTTAGAGACAACAACATTCCTATGAATTCTCTTTAAATTCATAGAGCATCGGTGAAATGGGGCCTAGAGCATCACTGGATATTGACTGCACAATAAAACAATACAGAAGACTCTATTGTTCTAGAAGATTTCAACCTAAAAGCACCCAGTTTCTTTCAATCATCTGTATTAATGAGATAGGGTCAGATAGTGATTTATGCTTCATGTTTTTAAGAATCTGCATTTCCTACATTGTGTGTGTGTGTGTGTGTGTGTGTGTGTGTGTGTGTTTTTACCATGAACGTATTGTGTGCCCTCTAGTGTGAGTGGTGTCCATAAAGTTATTGTGCTGGGCATATCTATTCTGTGTGGAAAGCCCTTCCTGGTTCTCCTTACCAGCCTTTCCTGAGATGCCTCCCTCCATCTTGTGTGAGTTTTCATGGTTTCTTTACATTTACATTATTTTTTGTGTAATTTTCAGCAGTATACTCTATGAAATTGGATATTTTTGAGGTCAATTAATATGTACTAGTTTGAGTTGATGTTAAATGTCCGCACAAAATTCCTATTGTGAAACATAACCTCTAAAGCAACAGCATTAAGAGTCAGTGACTTCAGGAAGTGGTTAGCTCATGAGAGCAGAGCCTTCATTAAGGAATTTGCACTCTTTGAGGCTTCAGGCTAGAAGACACTATTTAGCAGATAAGACATCTGACATTGAATCTGCTAGTGTCTTGACCTTCAGATGTCCCAGTGCTCAAGAGAGTGAGAAACATTTCTCTTGATTGCAAGCCATGGGTTGCTGGTATCTGTTTATAGTCACACAGGTACAGGAGAACAGTAGGATTTCTTAATAGCATGCATTATTTATGCTTCATTACTTGGGTAATGAATGAGTGAATAAAGACGTGTACTATTTTGACTACAGACTGGATACCAGTGCTGAGTCATGTGCAGGGACAGTATGCTCAGCATCAAGGGATGTCAGTTAGTTTCCACAAGCAGGAGATAATTTTATATATTCAGAAACCAATGCTCAGTCATTGCAATGTTTCAAAGCCATAAAAAATTGCATGTAATCATAAGACTAGAATGAGCACCACCTAGTTCCAAATTTAATCACTTTTTGATATTCTCTCTTACTAAATATCCGACACATACTATACGTATTTCTGTGCACTAGTGGTCAGCTGTTAAGGCCAGGTATACAGAGCATGGCTCTTCTGGAGATAACTTCTAATATGTTCAAAGGCATACTGAGTTTGATTATCAAACTTGTGCCCAGGTGCCCTGTTCCAGCATTGGATCTTCTAGTCTCTTTTCAAATTTTCTTCTCTTATTGTGCTGTTCTGCCACCAGAAAAGCACATAATACCTTGAGCCTCATGCCTTGCATACTGGAAAGTGACCATCCTATTGGCTTTCTGAAACAAAACAAAACAAAACAAACAAACAACCAAAAATTCACAATGCTTTCCTGACCCGTTGTTTCTGAGGATCATTAAAACGTAGGACCCTGTTAGCTTGCCGTTTTTTGCCCTGAAGTCTCTTGGACTAGCAATGCACATGCATGGTAGGTTTGAGTTTGGTTTTTTACAGTGATTATTCCTAGGAGGATTAGGCACACAAGGCCAGCCTGGTAATAATGATGGAAAACTTGACTTCTCATCACCTTTTACAGCAGTTTTTCCCAAGAACCGAATTGAGATTAGGTTCCGCGTATCTTATAGGTGGTCTCATACAAAGCCTGGGGTCAATTTTCCAAAGAGACCAAAGAGTAAATGAGTATTAGCACATATTGATTAGCTTAGGAGATATACATTGGACAGACTGTACAGAGAAGGGACCCAGAAAGAAGAAGAGTCAGGACTGTCCTCAGTTGTTCACCAAAGACTGCCAGAAGGGAGCTCAAGTTTCTTATCGCCTACTAAATAAGCACTCTTGAAACCACACATGGGGGTGGGACTATAACTAAAGTCAAGATGCTAATCCATTGTTGTGAAGAGCTTTAAAGTTGGACATCTAGATTTTCAAGGTAAAAGGGGTTGTACCAATTTCCTAATTTTAGCCCACTTCGTAAAAGGTGTCGGGGTTGCCTACTTTCAGGAGGAATGCTACAATAGTCTTGAGTAAGGCCTTGTTGAGGCCCATTGAGGTAAAGCTCCTTCCTCTAGCCAAAACAATAGAATCTAAGTTCTTCCTCTGGACTGGGTAGAGATCTCACAGACCAAGCTACCCATAACCTAAAAGTTAATCTAGCTGGACTATCAATCACCTGGCCAAAAGACTCAGAAAGTCTGATTCACCTAAGCCACATCAAAAATATAGAAAGAATAATTACTACTTTAATAAGGTAATTTTCCTTCCCAGAAAACCCACCTATATTAAAATCCTTTGTGGAGCCATTGCTATGCTAAAGTTTACCTATTTTGGGGAGTCTTAACTCTCCCTTTTCAGTCTTAACTTACTCCCTCTCTTTGTTCCAATTTCTTTCTCTTATATACCCCCCCCCATAGCATAGGCATGCTGTCTACTGTCTTGGACACAGGGTTTCCTTCTCTGAAGCTATTTCCTCCTCTTCCTTCTACCATATAGTTGCTTATAAATGACATCGTTTTCTTCCTTCCCTGTCTCCATCTTCCCCTTCTAGCAGCTGCTGAGATTTTTGGCTTGTCTATTCTATAATTGTTCTTTTAAACTAATAAAATTGTTCAAGATTTCCTCTAAGTCCTTTTAAAATTATTGTCCTAATGAGACTATGTACCCTAAGAAGGGACCTCAACTTCCTTGGTAGCATATGAGAGCCTAAATTGGGGGGAGCTCCCCAAAATTTCTGGCAATAACATGTGCCAGAGATGGATATCACTTTCCATGTTATCATGGAGATTGCGTAACTCCAGAAGTTGAAGGTGGGTCAGGTGCTGGTCAGATCTCCGGCTTGAAGATCTGTTGACTATTGTCCTAACCATGCAGACACTGCCTATTAAACTAAATGACAGTGGGAAGAGAAAGATATAAAGAGGATTAGAATGATTTGAAAGTGAAGAGGTCCCTAACTTAAAGAGCACATCTTCTCTACCCCCTTTTCTCTACTCTGCTGTGAATATATTCCAGGTCGCTGTTCCCAGTCTCATTCTACATGATTCTAGTGAGAATTCAGATTGGCATATTCATATCTTGTCAAACCATAGCTAGCTCACAGCTCTCTACCTGCATCTCACTCTTTGTCGAGCTTGAGAACGATACCTGACAGGGTGGGTAAGGGTGGCCGAAAAAGAAATGGAGGCAGAAAACCTGTAGGCTGCTTGCCATTGGTAGAGAACAACAAATGTTCCATTAGAAAGTTCAGGAAGTTGATGGTTATTATCTATGAACAGAATTGATAGTAGCGGGGGGGGGGCATACATATGTGATATATGTGGCCAAAGTCCATTCCTCTTACCAACTTCCTACATTCCCACAAACCCCTAGTGGGACAGTCCTATAATATACTGAGCCCTTAAGAAAGACAGCTGAAAATATTAGGTTTTATACTGTTTGTTCAGGCTTCCATATAATTTGCAAGGTTATTTGGGACAATATGGAATTGTCTCATATGTTCTTTTTAGCACCTTTCAGGTTTCAGGTACTTATAGAAACTGCTGTAGCTCCCCTGGTGACATGTCTGTCTCATGTCCTCAAGTACATCCAAAGTAATGTCATTTTTCAAAATATATAGTCAAGGGTGCCACGTTCTGACCAATTCTGAGTAGAGAACTTAAAGCCCGCTGTGGGATTTTGATCAATAGATGAATGTACAGGTCAAATAGAAAGAAAGTAGAAAAGAAGGAAAAGATGGAGTTGAGAAAGGACAGCGAAGAAAAACATGGGGGTTATGGGAGGAACGCTTATTCCCTGAGAATGAAGCCACTCTGAAGAGATCATGAGCTGCAAATTAAACAATCCTTCAGTAAGAATTTTGACAAGGAAATGTCATTAGGGATTTAAATCTCGATGGAAGCTCAAGTTGCTGCATTAAGATATGAAAATTGTGCAAATATTGTTCCTTAGAATGATGTTTGCCGCAGGTCATTGAGTTTCAGTCAATGAAATTTAGAGTGATAAATGTCCTGTTGGAAATAACTAGCAGAGGAAAGGTTCCAGGAGAGGGAGAGAAGAGACCAACAGTTGGGAGCTTAGGCCCTAGAGTCATTTGGAAGAGAAGTGAGGCTCCAGTGTAAAGTGGCTGTGTGACCTTGAGGTAGTGTATTTTGCATCTCTGCAGTCTAATTTCCACATCCATAAAATGTGAGCAATTTCCATTGCACTCCCTACTAGTCTGTGATTGTTAAGATTTAATGAAATAATCTAGTCAAAGCCCTTCAGCACAGTTTCTGGCATGCAGAGCATCGAGCCACATATTCATAAGGATGACAACGAGGAAGAGGGAGTGGACCAAAACCCACCCGGTACTGGCTTTAGCCATGTCCCTGTTATACCAAAAACTACTATTATTCCCTTCTCTCAGATGAGAATTATGAGACGTAGAAGCTGAATAAGTGTGTCAATCCTGTTTAAAGAGGTATGTAAATGTTATACCCACTACATAGCAGTGTTTATGCATAAACATGTTATTTCCCTTCATTAGTTGGTAGGGTCCTTAAGAGCTAAAACCCCATTGTATTAGCATAATCTTGCTGATTAGATGACTCTCAGTAGTTGTTTAGCAAAGGCTGGTGGAATGAATTAATTATCTCATAAATAAATGTACACATGGATATATATGTGACATAATATGTAACTCAGGGACTTATCTATGGGTTCTTTTTTTAAAATACAGGATTTCTCTGTGTAGCCTTGGCTGTCCTGGACTCACTTTGCAGACCAGGCTGGCCACGAGCTTACAGAGCTCTGCCTACCTCTGCCTCCCCGAGGGCTGGTATTACAGGCATGCACCAACTTACTCAGATTCTTACTAAGAATCAATGGATTCTTAAAGTGTGAAAATCCTTGATCTTGATTTCAAGGGATTTTAGCATTTTGAATCTTACAGACATACATACATATATACATATATATCTTTAAACAAAAGTTTGGGTAACAGGAAAACAAGTTCACATAATTCTACAACCCCGGATCCTAAAAGAAACCCCTTGAACAGAGCAGTATATCTATTTTCTAACTCTAGATCAAAGAATGCTCATTTTGAAATTCTACAGAAAATAATCTCCTGTTTCATGGTTTCATTTGATAGAAATATTTAAGTCATTTGACATTCTAGTGGAAGACAAGGTATGAGAGATGTTCTAATGATAAGCCTGTTGCACATTATTTCTAATATTTCCTTCCTCACTACTGGTGCATTAAATAATCCCATGCATGGTAATCCTAGTTATGATCATAGGGAAGTTTTTTCTCTGAGAAACTCATAGTCAGGGGTGTGGGTCACACACATAACATCTGTACTGATCGATTAAAGTTTGCCTTCACAATTTGAAAATGTCTGTCATTATCCTCCTTGAATTAAATTTCTGAATTCAACTGGATCACAAAATTTGATTAGGTGCTTTAATGAGAAGTTATTTTACTTACTTTGTATTATCTACAAGGCCTTGTCTAGAAATCTGCACTTGATAAAGATTTTATAGTCACATATAAAGTTTTATTTTTTTGAAAGAAGGGGCTGGTAAGAGAGTGATATGGCTCAGTGGGTAAAGGTATTTCCACAAAACCTGACAGCCTACATTCACTCCCTAGGATTTACATGGGCAAACTGACTTCCAGTTTTTCTCTGACCTCTATGTGTGCACCATGACATACATATGTGCACATGAACACATATGTGTGTGCAAACGTGTGTATGCACACAGTAAACCACACAGAGACACACACACACAATACATATAAACTTAATTTGAAAAAAGGTATTAAAAAGAAGAAAAGGAGAATTAGAGGTGAGAAAAATGGGAAAGCAGAAAGAAGGAAAGAAAATGAAAAATGAAATGCAAAGTGGACACCCCAGGGACCAGCTTTGAGGCAGTGGAAAGGAGAGAGGGAGAAAACAAATCACCAAACTCATTTTTCATGTGGATTCCTAATATCCCAAATGTATGTGTCCAAGAACAACTTAATAGACTTTCTGATACTAGCTCAAGGAGTCATCACCTAGCACAAACAATGAAAAAAACCAGCAACACTCTTGTGATAATTTCTGGAGAACGGTACGTCACACCTCAGAGAACAGAGATCTTCTGGGCTGTGTTGGTTACTGGCCTTTTAGCAACCTCCACACTCCGCAAGGGGAGCTAAGTTTGCTAATGTTACAACAAGGTGAATGACTTGCCAAAATAAAACAGATTTCAATGAAAAAAAACTTCCATTTTTATATACATTTGGATTTAGCCAAGATAATTTGACCAGACATCCATGGAACAAATTGATATACACTTTATAATATGGTGTTGAAGACAGACAGATGTGTTCTGGCTGTTATAAAACACAGGAGGACTGGAAAGAACAATTTATTCTGTAATCAATACAAAACTCCTAGGATTCTCATGAGGCATGTTAGATCTATATAAAACAATAACATTGCTTTTACAGTTTATGTCACTATCCTCATTAAACTAAATTTTTTTAGTCCATCAAAGTCTCTTTTCTTTAGTAGTGACTCAATTGTAGCAGCAACTGACAGAGCGAAATAGCTTTCATGGCCAACATAATACTTGTAGTTTTAACCAGGACAGGCTATTTTCACATGGGAGGTTATTTTTAAATTCATATGCCAACTGAAACTAATAACCAATAGAATTGGAGTTGTAAAAACTGTCTTCTTTCATGAAGAAAAAAACAATAATTTCCTTCATATTATAATCCATGATATGAGAATAATGTGATCAGACTGGAGCTGGGTTTTTAAGGTTTATTTGAAAACATCTTAAGTAATTTCATATGCATATTTTCCTCTTCCAGTAAGGTTAATAACTTCACCATTATCACAAATTACCAGACAAAGTCTCAGAAGCAATATGAAAGTTCTGTTTCGTAAGATTCTTCAGAGTAATAATAAGCTATTTCTCTATATCCTTCTTGCCGCAACAGAGTGATCTTAGGAGGCAGCCTGGGCACTAAAGCAGGAAGTTGCCTGAAGCTGGTTCCTAGCAGAGGTGCAGGGTGGTGTTACTCAGGAGAGTTAGCCCTGGCTGTGCTGTGGACAATGACACCTTCACTATTTTCTGTACTTGGTGACTTTCAGAGACACAGAACTGAAATACAACCTTCAGGTGAGTTAAAAAAAAAAAAAAAAAACACCTTCACTCAGTCAGGACCATCTATACATCCCATAACAGAGAAGAAAAAGGCTCAACCTACTTGGATCCGATAAGATGGAGTCTGTTTTCGGCAGAAACTGATCACAACGGACACCTTGGTAGCCTTCCTTGCACCTGAGAAGAAGGGAAGAATGACAAATGTATGCATGTGGTTGTGAACAATTCGAGACTTCATCAAGCAGATTAAGCACTAACAGCAAGGTGAGAACAGGCAACCAAGCCTTTTGTGTTTGACTCAGCCTGTTTCTGATATCCACGGGCAGAGTCTAGACTTATAGTGTGTCCAAAACAAACAACTAAACATAACACCCAGAAGCACACAGCTTTGCAATCAGAGGTACAAATGCATTAGTACCCAAAGAACAAAGTCACCAGCATCTGAAATGCCCCTGTCAGTAGTGTGGATAGGGGTTATCCTAGTGCAAAGCTGGTAGCAGGTGCACACGTCTTTTGCAATCATATGGTCTCCAAATGCATTCAGAAACATATTGCAACCAGCATTTTTCTTACAAAACACATTTTCTAGTAGAACACATCAGTTACAGATTTAGGATTACTGTATTGTTTCCTTGCATTTTATTGTTTTGCTCCTTTGCTGATAATCTTGTTTTTGAACTCACCTCTTAGCTATTCCTCTGACCAGTGTCACTTCTTTGCTAGAAATATCAGCATTTCACCTGGGAATTTCTGAGGGGCATCTTTATAACTAGATCTCACTGTTTGCTCTTTTATATTAAGGAAACATATCCAAAGTGTCTGGTCTTTGCCAGGCATTATATACCACAAACAATCCTGCGGGAATACCTTGCTGACGCTAGGGACACTTTAGGAACAGCAGCAAGGAGGTATAGCCAAACCCTCAGTCCTGCTGTTTCCACCTGATTCAATCAATCAGGGCCACTTGACCAGCTCAGACAACAGCAACACATCCATTGCCAGTTCAAGCAACAGATGTAACTAAAGGCTCAAATCACTGTCTTGGTATAGTCTCTTCCAATTGGATGGTAGTGTTTACTGGTCTGCATGAGACTTACATAATCTGTCATGCTTGAGCTAATCAGAATGGTCACTATCGTCACCTGTGGGATGAATCTGTCCTACTTACAGAGGGGGAGAAATTGGGCTGCTGACAGGAAAATCAGATTTGAAAAACTGTCATCTGCTTGTTAGAAATTGATGAAATTGATACAAATATTCAACAAGATGGTACTGCTTGGCAGGGAGGGCTGTGGAATTTTCACCAGTAGTATGCTTTGTTTTCTGAATGTGATAGAGTGTTGGACCAGGCTTATTTAAGAGAGCAGCAACACTGAAAGCAACTATGTGATTTTCTGCTTTTCATTTTGAGTCAAATTGGAACTCAGGTAATCAGACAGGTTCTCTTCACCACCTTTTAAAAACATGACACTCTCAAGTATATTTAGCAATTTTTCAGATAGACTGAGAACAAAGATTTCTACTATGTATATACAGATATCCCTGGAATCTCAGATGCCTACAGATTCATTTGGGAAAACCTTTATCTTCATAGATTTCAAATAAAAAGTTATTTTTTGCTAGAAATAAAGTTGGCAGATGCTTGCTTTTCTAATGATAAAAAGTCAGCCGGACAATAATACTTCAGGCTAAAGCATATTTGTGATAAATAAGATAAAGTTCCATTTTCTGAACACTGTCCTGGTGCCAATATTTGCTTTCATTTAGAATTGTGCATGGCAAAGCACTTCAACCCTTATTGCCTATGACTGTGAGTTATGCCCTGGATATGTTATCACACCAGCCACTTTCTGGAGATGTTATTTCCAACCTACACAGAAGGTATTAAGTACCCTTTAAGTGTTTGTATGCTTATTTAACGTGAAACTGCCATCCCAGCATTGACAGCCTTTAAAGTAAAGTAACTTTGTTTTATTTATTTATTTATTTGTTTATTTATTTATTTATTTATTTTTGCTTTACTTTTTAAAGGTTTGTGGTTACTTAACACACATTATTCCATTTGTGTGTGGAAGAAAGAGAGAAGTTTGAAATGTTTCCTGTCTTAAAACAATTGGCCATGAATTACCACCCAACTCAGAGCATTATCCCTCATGGGGCATAAAGAGAATTGTAAAGAAAAATGTAAAGTTGCCTTCGCTTCTGTGCACTGCAGCTAATAAGGCTTGATGCTGCTGTAGCAGCTTTGCTCAAAGTAGAGATCCCAACATGGGCCACATACTCAGCCCAGCAAGATCGCTCTGTTGGAAAGAGGCACAGAGTCATGTGGGCCACTGCTAATTGGTGCTATGATTTGAAAAAAGAACACATAAGTTTCTCATTTAAAAATCACACATGCATCACCTCGATAAGTTCAGACTCATCCAGACATGAAGATGGGATGTTGTTAACACGAACTGCTGATGAAATGAGTTGGATCGTTGACAATATTAAAGCATCAGAGGGGAAAACATCATCAAATGGACCTCTATTGCCTGATTCAGTCTGGTAATGCTGTGGGGCTTGCTTCTGTGCCTTAATTGGAAGGTGACAAGAGTCATAGTTTTCTTTTTGAAAAACATAGTACAATGACCAAGCAGGGCATTTATACAGCAAAATGTAAGTCCCATCTTAAAGCATGACATAATGAATGCACAATTAGGAGTGCATAATTAATGTTTAAACATAAACATGACTGTCCATTAAAAAAATCACAACCCTTTCCTTAGCTAGGCTGGTAATCTGTTTACTTTCTTCTCTGTTTTGCTCTGACAATATTGGTCCACCTGTTCTCTGTATTCCTTTGCCTTTTAGGAACCTGCATTATAGCTACTATATTAAAAAAAAACACAATATTGTTTAGTTATTTCACAGTCAAGTTTTGATTCTGCATACTCAGGCAGGAAACAGCCAGGGTAGACAAAAGGTTGTATGAATAAAATGAGAGAATTATTACTAACTGTGAAATAGCCACAAAACAAAGTTGGTGTGCAAGAGCTGAGACATTTTCCTGCGGGCAAAATTAGCTTCAAATTCTCCATTTCACTCTGAGCTGAAGAAGTTGTCTCTTTAGAAAACTGTAACTTCTTAACATATATTTTGTTTTATTTCCAAATATAAAAGGTCATACAGAGGAGAAGCATGGAGACTGCACTTGAAGCCAAGTAGGGAAGGTGAAAAGATACAGCCATAACTATGATTGTTTCCTATATAATAAGAGGGACTAGCCACTGGCCCCTGGAGGACACAGACTGAGAAAAGAGATGAGTACTCTGTGAACCCAGCCCCAGCATCTACAAGGTCTAGCCAAAGATGAGTCTAGGTACCACATTGCACCCATGTCCACAGAGAACAAGATTGTGTAATTTCAAATGACCACATGACTTCTTAACACCCTCTCAGACTTGCTTTTACTCTTGTTCCCACATTTCAAGTTTCAGCTGAAATAATAGGCATCCTTTCATATCATTTTCTCTCTACATTGCACTTAAAAAAAGCCCAGTGGCTCCTTTTAGAAAAAACAAAAATCCAAGGACAATCAGTAGAGCCATGGAGACCAGCCAAGATGAGGAAGTACAAAATGCATTATCTCTGGCTAGAATTCAATACTTGTTTTGTCTGGCATGGTGACACAGAAATGGCCAATATATCAAGACTGCCTGTGCAAGGACCACAAAGGAAAGAGTTTTAAGTAGTCCGAACGGCACATTTTCACTGCCTCATGAACGTCTTGCAGGATAGTAAATAGCAATGAGTGCAGTGACTTGTGGCTGCTGAAGGAGCAAGGAATTCGTGATGGTTGAGTACTCTGCCCTAATGGGACACGTGTTGCACCCACACCAAGTCTCAAACAACAACCCGAAAGCAGGAAAAGAAAGAATAAGAACAAGAGATGGGGATAAAAACAGTGAAGCACTGGCTTCAGAGTATCACGTAATCAATCCACACTGATCTCACAGCAGCTGATGCTACTCCGTGCGTTTGGGCAAGAAGGAGACTGGTTCTGTCAAGAGCCAATCAGGAATCAGGGAGGAGATCACCAGGCCTATCCTTCCTGGTGATCTATTAGCTGTCAGTGGACTCGGTCCTGGTAATAATCAGTGGGTCATAAAACAACAATAACAACAAAAACAGATATGTGGGAAAAGAACTAGTATAGAGGTTGGAGGGTGGATAACAGAAGTTGGAGAGAGATATAAAGAGTAATGGGTGAGAATAGCTAGAATGCCATATCTATCTATCTATCTATCTATCTGTATGTATGTATGTATGTGTGTGTGTGTGTGTATATATATGCACACATATATAACAATTATATATATATTTCATATATATGAAGTTGTCATAGAAAAGGGTAATCGATAAAAAAGTAGTTTGGTCTCATGTTTACGTTAAATGGGAGCTGTCTTCTCTGATTGGCTGAAAACAATTCTTGCAGCCATCAACTGAACTACTGCTATCACCATTTTCACCCCTTTCTTATAGTTCTCATACATGTTTCCTTGTTTGAGCTAACAATCGTAGTGACTCCAGGTAAAAACTAAAAACTTCCCAGGTGTTTTTAATAGCTACACAATGCTTCCAGAATTTTTATTTCAGCATCTTGATAGAATAATATAATTTAATTTAAAAGACCTGTTATTTCTCCAATAAAAAGACACAGACTAACGGAGTGGATGCATAAACATGACCCAACATTCTTCTGCATTCAAGAAACACATCTCAACCACAAGGACAGACATTGCCTCACAGTAAAAGGTTGGGGAAAAATATTCCAAGCAAATGGTCACAAGAAACAAGCTGGGATAGCCATTCTAATATCTAATAAAGTAGACTTTCAACCAAAATTAATCAAAAGAGATGAGGATGGACACTTCGTACTCATCAAAGGTAAAGTCAACCAAGAAGACATCATGATTTTGAACATCTATGCTCCGAATACAAGGGCTCCCACATTTGTAAAAGAGTTATTAACAAAGCTTGCCCCACTCATCAATACCCACACATTAATAGTGGGAGACTTCAACACCCCACTTTCACTCAAGGATAGGTCTTTGATTCAAAAACTAAGCCGGGAAATAACCTCATTAACCAATGTCATGAATCAAATGGATCTAACAGATATTTACAGAACTTTCCACCCAAACGCTAAGGAGTATACCTTTTTCTCAGCACCCCATGGAACGTTCTCTAAAATTGATCACATAATTGGTCACGAAGCAAACCTCAACAGATACAAGAAGATTGAAATAATACCTTGTATCTTATCAGATCACCATGGTCTAAGGCTGGACTTCAACAGCAACAGAAATAACAAAAAGCATTCTAACATGTGGAAACTAAACAACTTTCTACTTATTGATACATGGGTCATGGAAGAAATAAGGGAAGAAATAAAAGACTTCCTGAAATTCAATGAAAATGATGGAACAACATACCCAAATTTGTGGGACACATTGAAAGCAGTGCTAAGAGGAAAATTCATAGCACTAAGTGCCTTTAAAAAGAAAATGGAATCATCCCACATAAACAACTTAACAACACATCTGGAAGCTCTAGAAAAAAAAAAGAAGCAGAAACACCCAAGAGGAGTAGATGCCTAGAAATAATCAAACTCAGGGCTGAAATCAATAAATTAGAAACAAAGAGAACAATCCAAAGAATCAACAAAACCAAGAGCTGGTTCTTTGAGAAAATTAACAAGATAGACAAACCGTTAGCCAATCTAACTAAAAGACAGAGAAACACTATCCAAATTAACAAACTCAGAAGTGAAAAGGGAGACATAACAACAGACACTGAAGAAATACAAAGAATCGTAAGAACCTACTTTAAAGGCATTTACGCCACAAAATTCCAAAATTTAAGGGAAATGGACAAATTTCTCAACTGATTCCATTTGCCAGAATTGAACCAAGACCAGATAAACAAATTATATAGCCCTATTTTGCCTATAGAAATAGAAGCAACCATTGATAGTCTCCCAACCAAAAAAAGCCCAGGGCCAGATGGTTTCAGCGCAGAATTCTACCAGTCCTTCAAAGAGGAGCTAATACCGATACTATTCAAGCTATTCCGAAAGATAGAAATGACGGAATATTACCAAATTCCTTCTATGAGGCCATAGTCACATTGATACCTAAACCTCACAAAGACCCAACAAAAAAAGAGAATTTCAGACCAATTTCTCTTATGAACATTGATGCAAAAATACTCAACAAAATACTCGCAAAGCGAATACAACAGCATATCAAAGACATCATCCACCATGACCAGGTAGGATTCATTCCAGGCATGCAGGGATGGTTTAACATATGGAAATCCATCAATGTAATCCATCATATAAACAAACTGAAAGAGAAAAACCACATGATCATCTCTTTAGATGCAGAAAAAGCATTTGACAAAATCCAACACCCATTTATGTTTAAAGTTCTGGAGAGATCGGGAATACAAGGCACTTATCTAAACATAATAAAGGCCATATACAGCAAACCAACAGCCAACATTAAAGTAAATGGAGAGATACTCAAGGAAATCCCTCTAAAATCGGGAACCAGACAAGGCTGCCCTCTGTCCCCATATCTCTTCAATATAGTTCTTGAAGTTCTGGCCAGAGCAATAAGACATCAAAAGAAGATTAAGGGGATCCAAATGGGAAAGGAAGAAATCAAATTATCCCAATTTGCAGATTATATGATAGTGTATATAAGTACCCCCAACATTCCACCAGAGAACTCCTACAGCTGATAAACACTTTCAGCAAATTGGCAGGATACAAAATAAACTCAAAAAAGTCAGTAGCTTTCCTGTATACAAATGACAAACAGGCAGAGGAAGAAATTAGGAAAACTACTCCCTTCACGATAGCCACAAACAATATAAAATATCTAGGAGTAACTCTAACCCAGCAAGTGAAGGACTTATTCGAAAAAAACTTCAAACCTCTGAAGAAAGAGATTGAAGATGACATCAGAAGATGGAGGAATTTACCTTGTTCGTGGATCGGGAGAATCAACATAGTAAAAATGGCCATCATACCAAAAGCAATTTACAGATTCAAGGCAATCCCTATCAAAATACCTACAAAATATTTTGAAGATATTGAAAGATCAATTCTCAAATTCATATGGAGAAATAAAAACCCAGAATAGCAAAAACAATCCTATACAATAAAAGATCCTCCAGAGGAATCTCGATACCTGATCTCAAGCTGTACTACAGAGCAACAGTAATTAAAACAGCCTGGTACTGGCAAAGCAATAGGCTGGTGGATCAATATAATCGAATTGAAGACCCAGAGATGAATTCACACACATTTGCTCACTTGATTTTTGACAAAGAAGCCAAATCTATTCAATGGAAAAATGATAGCATCTTCAACAAATGGTGCTGGTCTAACTGGATGTCTACATGTAGGAAAATGCAATTAGACCCTCATTTGTCACCATGCACAAAACTCAAGTCCAAGTGGATTAAAGACCTCAACTTAAAACCAGAGATCTTAATTCAGTTAGAGGAAAAAGTGGGGAAGAGCCTGGGACACATAGGCACAGGAAACAACTTCCTGAACAGTACACCAACAGCTCAGGCCTTAATGTCAACAATTAATAAATGGGACCTCATGAGGCTGAGAAGCTTCTGTAAGGCAGGAGACACTGTCAGTAGAACAAAGCAACAGCCTACAGACTGGGAGAAGATCTTCACCAACCCTTCATCTGACAAACGCCTAATATCCAAAACATATAAAGAACTCAAGAAAGTAAACACCATAAAACCAAACAACCCAATTGCAAAATGGGGCTTGGAACTTAACAGAGAATTCTCAACAGAGGAATATCAAATGGCCAAGAAACACTTAAAGAAATGCTCGTCCTTGTTAGTCATCAGAGAAGTGCAAAACAAAACGACACTGAGATTCCATCTTACACCCATCAGAATGGCTAAGATCAAAAACTCAAATGACACCACATGTTGGCGAGGATGTGGAGAGAGAGGAACACTCCTTCATTGCTGGTGGGAATGCAAACTAGTACAACCACTTTGGAAAGCTATCCAGTACTTTCTCAGAAAAATGGGAATAGGACTTCCTCAAGATCCAGCTATCCCACTCCTTGGAATATTCCCAGAAAATGCCCTACCACACAACAGGGACATATGCTCAACCATGTTCATAGCTGCTTTATACATAATAGCCAAAACATGAAAACAGCCTAAGTGTCCCTCAGTAGAAGAATGGACTAAGAAAGTGTGGTACATTTACACTATGGAATACTACTCAGCTATTAAAAACAAGGAATTCCCGAAATTTGTGGACAAATGGATTGATCTAGAAATTATCATAATGAGTGAGTTCACCCAGAAGCAAAAAGAGACAAATGGTATATACTCACTTATATCAAAACACTAGTCCAAGGGATACGTACCATGAAAAACTTTACTTACCAAGAAAGTGGGTCAGAGGAGAGGACATCCTATTGAGACTTTAGGCAAGAGTAGCATGGAAGAATAAGGAAATAGTAGGACCCACAGGGCCTGGAAACCTACAAGAAGAACTTTATGACAGGCAGATCTGGGTCCTGGGGTCCTTCTCAAACTAAGGCACCAGCCAAGGAGAATATAGGCATTAAACTTCGAACCCCTACCAAGACCTAACTGATGATCAGGATATTCTCCACCGGTGAGTGGAAAGTGAGATCTGACTTTCACACGAACTCTTGTGCTCCTTTTCTGACCACGTCCCCTGGATGGGGAGGCCTGGCGGCACTCAGAGGAAGGATAGCAAGTTACCAAGAAGAGACTCGATATTCTAAGAGCATATATGGAGGGAGGAGGTCTCCCTCAATCACAGACATAGGGGAGGGTAGAAGAGGGGAAGTGGGAGGGAGGGAAGAATGGGAGGAAACAGGGGAAGGCCTAACAATTGAGATGTAATATGAATAAATTAATAAAATTAAAAAAAACTCCAATGTGTATAATAATAATTCAATCATCTAGAATCTACCCACAAATCTCCTAAGCTTGAAAAATGGAACAATGCTTTCCATATCCAATATGTCACCATTTCCCTGAGTTAGCATTGTTTAAAAGTACCTGTCCTCTTGAGACACTGTTTAGTGAATACCTTTCTGGGCTGAAGCTCCTCTGTGAAGTGTACTTGGTTTATTACAGTAACTCAAGGGTTTGGCATTAGGAAAATAATTGTAATCTCAAAGCCAAGCAATAAAATTTGATTTCAAGCAGCCCTGTTGTAGCTCAAACCTCACCAGTTAATTTAGTAAATCTCACCTCTTAATACGTGTGTTTTTTGACAATGGAAGAACTTACATATTAAATAATTTAAAATAAAAATAATAAAACACCTGTTATGTGAAGTACATTTTTTTTTTGTACTTTCTCTTCCTCCTAAATTTGCTTTCTCATTTCTTAGAGGAAGGTGTTATTGCTCACCTGACCTGTTCTCTCACTGTTCTCTGTCTCAAATCTCACATATGATCTGATTATATACATGGATGATCTATCTAACACATGATCTGATTGTGTAGTCTTTTATCCTTAGGGGGAAAGTAGCCATTCCCTTTGATATGACCAGAAAATAGCTGCATGCCGTAGTGAACTACTCTGTTGATTTCAAGGATCCTATGAAATGCAGTTTCGATAGACAATTTCTCTCAGTATTTCACCCTGTCTCCTGCCAGTCTTCTTCAGTCCAGTCTTTGCATAATGAAAATGGATAGATCATCATAAAACTATATTTATTTTTTGGGGGCTGAGTAATTATAGCATTACCTGATTCTGAATCCTAGAACTAGTATTTAATAACTGCTTAACCTTTCTCATCCATGAAGATAATGTCAGTTAATGGCTAGAATTATAATTAGTAATAAATAATATAATATAAAATGGCACTTTGTAAACATTCAATAGGTTACAGTTTTGTTCATTGAACTATCATCCCAGCTTTTTCAGAAAGGGAGCAGACAAAGAAATGTTATCTATACAAATCCCACAAGATTTATACTCCCTGTAAACATAATGAACTGACTTCAAACTTCTGCCTTATCTGTGTTTTCAATGTATAGATTGCATTTCATTCTGTGCTTTATGCAAAATTAAATCATTGAGAATATACAGTAGTTCAGATACCATATACTGAAACTATTATTTTAAGAGTGATAGACTAAATTCATAAATTATTACTTAATATCAAAATGTCCTTATGAAAACAATTTCATAGATACTGACTTAAAGTCGAACTTATTGATTTAAAAAATTCCTCATTATCTATAGCTAGGAAGTGTCCCCAGAAAAATATTTAATAAACACTGCTAAAATTTGTTTCTTTTTCATTCATGATTTGAAATTATAGATATTCGGGATGTATAACATGCTTTGAAATTTGTATGTATTGTGGAAAGGATAACCAAATAATACAAGTTATGCTTTGCATATATTTTGCAATAAGAATATTTAATATTTATTCAACAGTTTTTAAATACATACATACATAGTTGTCTTACAAGATGCAGTATATCTTTTGAATTTACTTCATTCATGTCATTACTGGGAATGTATGTTAGTACACTTAATGTGGAAAACAGTATTGAAGTCACTCAAAAAGTGGAAAATATATCTGATTCAGAAACCTCACCATTTACTTATGTATACAAGCAAAGTGAAAAAGCATGCCCTAGCGTGTTTAGGGCTAGTTGCATGTTTATATTCACTGAAGTGTTATTTACAGTAGCCAGGATATGGAATTGTCCTAAGTACCTAGAAATAACAAAGGGGAAGTAGTTAAAGAAAAATATAAGAACAATGAGTTACTTGCAATTCTGATGAAAGAATTTCCTTCTGTCCCTTGGTGAATCACAGAGGCACACTATGCACGTCATGTACATTACTGAACTGCTTGGCTAACTTCTACAAGATACTGTTCATCTGTGGATCTTAGAACTTCGACCTCAGAAACAGAAGAGAAAGGTGGCCTTCTAGGAGCTTAGGGCTGGGAAGTGAATGTTGATGACACTTCTTAATGACAGACTCCCTGGATTAAAAACCAATATAAAACCAATTAACCAGCAAAAACAAAGGATGGCTTCAAGTAAAACAAAGTGAATGGCCCAGCAATAGAAAGATAGATTTGGAGATGTCATGATTCCATAGGCTGCTTGATCTGAATGATAAATGTAATGTGCGGGCCAGAATTTTTTTTCCCCATGGGTCTGCAGCCTAGAGCCTTTGGCTCAAAAGCATTAATGGTTTTAGGACATATTCATGTCCCCAGCCAGTCTTCAATTGAAAGTAGATGTTGGTTTGACCACAGAGAATATTGTGACATTGATTAAAGTGTACGCTTTCTTTAGCTGAACTAAGAATTTAATTAAGTGATCTTATTTAAAAGGGAACACTAATTAAGACAGAACGATCTGTAAGTTAACCGCTTGGTATTAACACTGCCTACTGACTGTGGATACAGCTTTTCTACACTTTTGATTATAAAAGGAGGAGTTCAGGGTTGAATTTGTGTAAATTCCAGGGTAGCAGCTACCTTCCATAATGTGGTGATTTCCCAACATGTTACTGCAATACCTTATCAGTTTAGAGGCGTCCCAACTTTGCTGGTGAAATTGATTCTTCTTACATCATTCTGATATTTCTGACTAAGGAAACAGTATTCAAATTTTAAAGAAAACACTAGGATTCATTTTTGCAATTTATCCCTTCAGGAAAGTTTCGTAAATGAAACCTAATGAAGACTAATTCCTTAACGTAAAACTGTTATGATTTCATATGCAAGTTTTAAATCTTCTACTTAGATACAAAAAGAGAATACATTCAGTCACCAAGGGATACAGGAAGAGAGTGACAAATTTAAGACATACTGAGGAAACACAATAGCAAACGTGTGCTTGAACAGACTTAAGGTCTTCTCTACCAGGCACTGCATCTAGCAATTACCTGGCCAGGTACATCATTTGCCATCAAACCAGTGGCCATTTATCTAGATCGTATTATTTTACCTTTTACTATGGCACAGTTTTGCTGGGACTGTCATTGCCAAGAAGAGACTATATCTGTTTCCAGAGGCATTTAGTGTTTACTATGGTGTCCTGACCCTATTTGCTCTGGGCTTTCACTTTTTTCCTTACGACTTTAGTCACAAAACTAAAACATGTAGCATAGGATGAAGGTACCAGACAATGCAGAAAACTATATAGTATGATTGAGTACAAAGATGGGCTGACTAATCCACTCTTTCCAGTTTAGCTTTGATTTTTACCACATATGAAATTAAAAAATAATAATAATCTAGCCAAGACTAACCTATTAGCATGGCGGGAAAATGATGAGATCTCTCTTCAAGAGTTGCTGACACTCAGCTCGTCCTCTGTCTCTTTTGCTCCTAAACCTATGTGCCTACATGACTATGGACCAACTCATATATTTTGACCTTGTTTGTTTCCTGATAGCTCTACCTTCAGGTACCATCACTGGGAGTAAGTAAAATTTTTGATGTATAGCATTAGGGAAGAAGCACAATTCTGGTAATTACAGATGCCAAGGAGCAGAATTGTTATCCACAGTCCAGCCAAGGCCACAGCATGAATCCCCCTATGCACAGGGGACTCATACAATGAATAAAAATGCTACTTTAATTTGTATCTCAGATACACAGGATTATTTTCATGTGTATGACACAAGTAAAATGTGTGGTTGAAATTAAAATTATATTGAGTGTTTCCATGAAGTCCAAGTATAACTTTGTATACTGTGGTTTTTTTTACTACCTTGGGCAAACTTATGTGGGAAAAATAATATAGACAGTCCAGAGAAAATTACCAACAGGAACATGTATATTTAAGCTAAGGGATAAGCATCACTACCATAACTATTATTTCGTCATTCTGATATGTTTTGCAATGTTGCAATGTTGTTGCTTGAAGTATGTTTTGTTTTGGACAAGGCATTCACGAACTTACTACACTTTTGTATAAGTCACAGAAAACATGGAAAGAGCTCACACAGCCCAGCACATCCCTCTTCAACAGCCTGAGCACCGACAGGCTATTTACTCAACAAGAGGTGATGAGCAAATGAAATCATACTGTGTATAATCGATAGAGTGTCATCTTGGTAGCCTGCTTATTCTTTCTTTGAGTGAGACTTGGTAGTCTATGACCATATAGTGGGGATGTCTTAGACCTAGGGGGAAAGGAATAGGGTGAAAGTCGGAGGGAGGGAGGGATGAGACAATACAAGTGATTGGATAACAACTGTGTTGTAATCTGAATAACTTAATTAAATAATAAAATCACAAATGGACTGTTGTTTAAAAACAAACTGATAGAGTGCATGGGTCTGCTTTGATCAGATCACCAGCATACTTTGCATGACATCAGAATAAACTATAAGGGATCCTGGGCAATAGTCCCACTGAGATAAAAAGGTAAAAGGACTTGTTGCTTCATTCTTTAGATCTCTTCACTTTGGTTCTTTCTAATACTCATGTGCTATTGAATTTGAAAAGAAGTATGCATGAGTGTGTCACACAGAGCCACGACTGCCAAAAATCGATGATCAGACACAAAGAGAGACCCACATGGAGAATTATAGTATTCTTTCTGGCATTCAGTGTCAGGAGCCTGAGATAGTGAGAGAGTATGCCATTGATGAGAGACAGAGAGTGACCAAGGAAGCCAGCCTTGTTCTCTGTCTGGGCTGTGTGAATGACTCCCTGAATCAAAACAGTGCACAGCTTGATAAGGAAGAATCAGAAAAAATAAATAAATAAATAAATAAATAAATAAATAAATAAATAAACTGAGAGATAATTCTTATTTAAATGGTGTCCCTATGATTGGCATTATAAAGGAGAAGGCCAGCTCATTAACAAAGGAACTGATAAACCACCCACAGCATGTTTCAAAAGAAGTGGTAATAATTATTGTCTTCCTGAGAAAGGGGGCAAAGCAGCCACAGAGTGTCATTCACAAATCCCCTTGAAAACATCACAGAGCAAGCTGAAAAAAATCACGGAGCTTTCTGATTTAATTAAGGCTAGGAAGAAAAAACAAAGGCTTTTAGTTTACATGTCCAGATCATAGAAAGTTCTACATGAAATATAGATTGTTTTTAAAAAGCCATTTTAAAAGCCTCGTGACATACAAAACCCAAATTCAATAGCACAACTTCTCATTTCTCCCAAGATATTGTCCAATCAGCTAACTAGGCACAACGTCTCTGCAGGCTAGAGGAGGTGGGCAGCCTTGATCGGAATTCACAATGCCAGATCTCCCTTGTGTGATAAATGATTCACTGCCGAGGGAAAAAGGATATGATCTTTCATTATGTATGACAGTCATCAGCAAGAAGGAAGCTTTGGCCTGAATGGAGAATGATTTCATATTAAAATGCCTCATGTAACTCAGACTGAGCTGAGATTAAATCAGGATCTGGCCTTAAAAAATAAAGTATGACTTAGGCTCTTAGGTCTAAATGGATACTCAGCTAAACATAACCACTATGGGTTTGAAAACCTCTTAGAAAGAATCCAGAGAACTAGACTAGTTAGTCGCGTACAAAAGTCTCATTTAATTTTCTCCTTTTTAAAAATTTACTTATTAATATATTTATATCTTTATGTATTGGTTTTTTGAGACAGGGTTTCTCTGTGGAGCCTTCGCTGTCCTGGACTCACTTTGTAGACCAGGCTGGCCTCGAACTCACAGCGATCCGCCTGCCTATGCCTCCCGAGTGCTGGGATTAAAGGTGCGCTTCACCATGCCTGGCTTTATTTTTAATTTATACTTTAAATTTATATCCAGATCGTATCCCCTTCCCTCCTTAATTGTACTATTCTGCACATGGAAGTTCATTAAAACAAACTTTAGCAAATAAGAATAAGAATAATAAGCTAGGTTAAAAAAAAAAAAAAAAAAAAAAAGAGGGAAGAGACAGAGTGTGGGTAACTAATTTACTAAGAAAGGTGGCTATGTATCTAGAGCAGACAAACCGAGACTCAGAAGTTCAACCTCATGTGTTATTTGGAGATATGGAACAAGCAAAGAGGAAAAGAAATCGAAAGATAAAGGTGTGCTAAGCTTGCCTGTGTTTGGGGAGAGGCTATCGTGAGGAGGTAAGTTTAAGGAGTCTGAGAGCCAGCTGTGGTTGGCTGTTCTGCCTAAGAAACACATCTGCATGGTGCCTGCCTTTGTTCTTCACGCTGATTGGCCCTGAGCTTCAGGGGATACTTTTGCCTGCATATCCCTTCTCGCACTAGGAATGCTGAGATTAAAGATGGGTATACTGCTGTGGTAAGCTTCTATGTGGATGCTGGAGGTCAGAGCTCAGGTGTTGAGGCTTGAGGAGTGAGTGCTTTACCCACAGAGCAGTGCCCCAGCCAGCATCTATGCATTTCCAGTGTAAAACTACTGTGCTTACTGGTGATGGCACATGGGATGTGGCACGCAATTTCGTTTTCAAGTATGATTTAGGATCTTAGTTGTGCTGACTCTGTTTTCATTTGACTTCCTATAAATGTAATCCCCCCAACATTACATTATATGACACACATCCTTGTGTATATGTATATACGTACAACAAAACCGAAAACAGACTATCCTAATCAAGCCAGATGCATCTGTAGATTTTATACCCAATGTATATATGCCATGGAGAAGAAACCATAAAAAGTGCCTGCTCCAACTGCTGTACTGCATAGAGGAGGAAGTTTTGAAATGAGAGCTAGACCTGGGTAAGACACCAAAGGGCACAAGCAGTAGAACAAGGTCCAGGACACACATCTTCTTTCTAAATTTAGGGTTCTCTTGCTATTTCATGCTTTAGGGTTCTCTCATGCTTTCTTCTAAAAATCAAAGAAATTCTTACATTCATATGGAATGCCTGATGCCAGAACTTTCCAATTCATTCCAATGAAACATTTTCTTGCAAAGAAGCCAGTGTAATACAGCTGGCTACAGTCCTACTTCCCCTCTTATCCCACCTTTATGTTAAAACCAAGATTAAAAGGGGGTGATACTATTAAAGGTACTGACTTGGAACTGACAAGACTGTGAAAAATATCACACACACACACACACACACACACACACACACACACACACACGCACATGAGTACACACACACAGGGAGTAGGGCCAGGTAAGTGGAATTCAGAAGAATGATACTTGTATTAGTTACATTTTGGTTGCTGTGATAAGCATCATGGCCAGGGAAACTTAAGGAAGCAAAAGTGTGCTTTAGCTTACAGTTACAGAGAGACAAGAGTCCATGATGGCAGAGCAAGAGAATGAGCCCTGGAGCTTGAAGCTGAGGGCTCACATCTTCAACTATAGCACAGAGCCGGCCTCCAGTGACGTACTTCCTCCAACAAGGCCACACTTCCTAGACCTCTACAAACACTAACAGCAACTAGGAATAAGGCACTTAAATATTCAAGCCTCTGGGAGACATTTCTCATTCACACCATTACAATCCTTCACTGGGCTGTTTGCAAGCTAACACGAAAGCACAGAAGATGAGTAATGTGGTAAAATCACTAATATCCTATGATTACTTTCTACTAACATTAAGCATGGAGAGGGTCATCTCTGATGCTCCTTTTTGTGTTTGTCTTAAGAATACATTGAGCAGAAAGTGCTTTTAGAAAGTATCTCATTTTATAGAACAGCAGCTAAAGCAAAGGCCAGTTTCCCTGCCAGCCTACATCAAACATGCATGCATGTGCTGAGAGATTGGTACAAGTGAGATAAAGTAACTCTTACAGCAGCTTCTGGTTCTTAGATTTATACAACTTTTCCTCACTATTACAATAACACTGGCTATGGGACTGTGTTGACATCACAATCTGAGTATGTGCAAGTCTCTTATATCAAATGATATAATACCATATATGAACTACATAGTGTTACATAGTTATACATTTATGGGGAAATAGGAAAAATAAGTATAGACATGGTCAAGAAAAATAAGCATAGACATGTTCAAGAAAATATATTTTTTCTTTCAAATCATGTCTATTAAAACTTGGCTTTTTTTTTTTAAGGGGGGAAGGGTGGGTACTAGAGAGATGGCTCAGAGGTTAAGAGCTCTGACTGCTCTTCCAGAAGAACTGGGCTCACCTCTTGGCAACCACATGGCAGCTTACAACTGTCTGACACGCTCACAGAAACATACATGTAGGCAAAGCATAAAATAAAAATAAATTATTAAAAAAAAATCCTCAGCATAATCCAAGGAAGAAGTTATCGTTGTGGAGGTCTAACCATGCAGTATAAACGCCTATGCATGGTCTTATAACATTAGTAGCAGAGCTAATTTTCTCCATTTTGCTTAAAGCAATAGGTGTGTGTGTGTGTGTGTGTGTGTGTGTGTGTGTGTGTGTGTGTGTGTAAACTATATTAATAAGAAAATCTTTACCGAAGTCTCATTGTAGATCAACCCTAGTTTTTCCAACTGTACCCATGTGTTTCTAGATCACAAGGGTCCCCAGTGGCACATGCTAACACTCACAGGGACACACACATGCTCTCATACCCTGCTTACAGCATATCAGGGCAAAGATTTTTTTCCCCTCTGAAATGTCACTTTCTTTTTTGCCAGTACAGCTAATCTCCCTGGCCCAGCACATTACAGAGCCCTGCCTACTAATTACTTGAAGCTTCTCCACTTGTTTGAAGATGAAAAGCTCCAGTGTTCTCATCCTCTTCCTTGGCTTCAAATAAAAAGTTGTATCATATAAAAGTTTCTGGGGGATTTATTATCAGCCCTTTATCTAAAAAAAGTCTACACCACAATTCTGATTACAACTTTAATGACCTACTCTAAAAACTTCCCAAGGCTACAACATAATTAGTCCAGTTTATAATTAGTACTTTAAAAAAAAAATCTCATTTGTTAGAAGTAAATAAGAGGAGAGTGGGGCTCCTGGAAGTAATCTACATCATTTGATATACAAAAGGAGAAGTTTTATATATCAAGTACTCCCTACTTTTCAGATTGTATGCTAGATACTTAACATAACTGGCTACACATTCCGCTTGACAGCCTTGGGTCAGTATTATTTTATTTGTGGTTTTAAAGATTAAAAAAAGAGGTATAAAATTATTTAAAAGTTTGATAATGTCAATAAACTGGTAAGAGCTGATGCTGTTATGTTTGTCCTGGGACGTTTGACCAGGACATTTAATTTCGGAGCACTAGAGGCTTCTTCATTTTTTGTGCCTAGACTTGTCCGTCTTGTAGAATGCTCAATATTAGTAGGACTTCTTGCTAGGAAACCAACAATGAAAAAGCATCTTGAAGGTAACTGTGTCCTTGTTGGATACAACATATCTTGAACAGCTGTACTTGTATATGACAGCCATTCCTAGAGACGCTGAAAATGTGTTAATCAGAGAAGCATGGCAGGGGCACCTGAAAAAAATACCTAGGCAAAGTCTATTTGTGTGGACAGGAAATGTAATGCCAGTCACCATGTGACGAGCTAGATCTTGGAACAGTAAGTTTGGTGTTGCATTGTGGGCCTTCTTCTGACACACATAAGGGCATTAGGTTCTATAGGTAGGGAGTGATTATAACTGTTGATAAAAAAAAAAAAAAGGCCTTTTGTACTTTCTACATATGCACCAGTGCACTCAGGTGAGACCATGGAAGCAAAAGATAACAAAATTTTGTTTACTTAAATATGAGTTTTTGTTCTTTAAATTGTCTCTATGAAAGTCATAATGCATAACCTCAGGGTTTAGGATGAAGGCATGTAACCCTACACTTCCCAAGGTCTATTTCTTCATTGCTGCAGTTCTGCCATTTGGTCTTTCTGTGAGTGTTCTGAGGGTCTATGGTCCTTTGTTAGGCCACAATGTCCGATGAAGAAACTAGCAAAGGAGAATTTCTAATCAAGAAACAGGTGACTGCACAGTAAGGAGTTTCTTTTTTCTGATTAAATAGAAATCATTTTCTTTAATTAAAAAAAAAAAACTGGTTTCTAAAATATTTTAGTGTTGTGTATCCACAGCTTGGAGATCAGAGCATTCACATTTCCTGTTTCAGGATAATTTATATTGGCAACCAGACCACCAGTTGTTCTTTATGGATCCTTTAAATTACATATAAAGAGCTTTGCAATCAGTAGTAATCAGTTTCAAACTTAATTTGCTTACCATGATGCCATTAGGCAAGGAGAGGTAGTGAGTATTGAGTCTCTTGGGTCCCTGATTTCTCCCTAACACCTTCCTCTGTACTTATAAGTGCCTGTCATAAAATAAATCAAGGTTTCATTTTGGTTTGGACAAAAAAATGTTTATTTCTTCAGGGGCAACTGCAACTGACTTCATTTCTAGTTCTGATCAGCAGAGCACTGGACACTGAATCTACAAAGGCCAAATCTTTCCTGTAAGATTTTGGTCATACAAAAAGATTTTGGTCATATGAAATTTTAAGTTCTGACTCTAGGTGCCAGACGTCAATGGAGAAGGGCCTGCGTATATGTTTACACATGTAAAGCCACCTTCATTTGTAAACTAAGGTGAACCTTGATGTTTAAAACCCCTATTATTTAGATCTCCCTGCTGTGGTGCACTAATTATTCTGTTGCTTAGTCGGGTTCTTACACATTTCTCTGCAATCGCACTCATATAAAGATAATATCAAGCTCATTTTCTGTGTGTGCTTCTGTGTATAAATGAGATTAGTGTCCCCAAAAGAGGGAGCCTAATGCCTCGTGTTCTCTTTCTGTACAAGATATATGATTAGAGAAGTTGGCAGTCATCAGCCTGGAAGAAGACTCTCACTCACATCCTTCATGCTGTCACCCTTATCAGACACATGCCAGCCACCAGAACATTGTAAAGTATTTGGTCAATGGAGACTGGTGTACTGGCACAAACTGGCTAAGAGTGTTTTAACTTAACCTTTTCAGTGGCGTTGTATATCCTTCAAGGTGTCTGGCTGACTGAAGTTTTAAAATGTCAATAGTTCTTCCATATGCATTTAATTTATATTAATAAGTAGCTACCCTGTGACATTTCTATTTTGCTTTGAACTTAGTAGTGGACCTAACTGAGGCTCAGAAAATGTAAAGGGTTGGAAAAATGCTCTTCTGTCACTGTAGTCCTAACTCAGCACAGAAAAGTTACCAGGGATACAGTCGAAGATGCTGAGATTGACACCAAGCCCTATCCTACTCCAAAATTCATCCCTTTTTTCTGAATCTGACTCAAAATAGCACATTCCTGCTACTCAAGAGCTGGAACTGGCTTCTTTTTATTCATCTTAAAGCAAAATTTAAGCCTTTATAATAAAAGCCCAAAATATATTTAAGAATAAACTATCAGAAACAGTGTAAAACATAGCTTCTAGATTTTTTGATAGTGGAATGATGATTTTCTCTCTCATCGCTGTGAGCTACTAATCTTGGAGTGGAGGAAGCTTCATTTAAATATAGTTAATAAAGCCAGGTGCTGTGGACCAAACCTGTAAACTCAGCACTTTGACCCTGAGAAAGGGAGACTGGGGATTTTAGACAAGTCCTGGCTATACAGCAACTGTTTCTAAAACAAATACAATATAACCAGATGAATTTAATAATTAAATAAGAAAAATATATATGCATTCTCTGATATGCCATCATATTTTCCATGAGACTATATATATATATATAATATATATATATACAAATAATACATATATATATCTCCAAACTTAAGACTTGGGGTGTAATTTTCTGATGTGCAAACCTATTTTTTTAATATGCCACAACCCTCCCCTATGAAGAGAGAACCAAGTACCATAGCTACACTGAAAAAGAGAATGCATATCTTTATATAAGTATTTGCTGGAAGTCATAAGCAAAGCAAATCTGTTCCTGGCATTTTTAAGAATAGGAGAAACAAATGCAAAGTGAAACCTTTGTGAAGAAGTTTGTGCTAAGAGACTCTGCAGTGCCCTTTTGTTGTCCCTGACATGAAGCTGCAGCTGCAGCTAATCACAACAGGCATCTTGGAGGTGGTGGGGAGGGGAGGGAAAGTTCACTTTGGTGGAGACACATACATCTACATTTCCTGGGGAAAATGGCGGGGAGTGAAATGACTGTGTTTTTGGAGACAAGATGGAGGCAGGAATAAAGAAAAAGACCAACAGAAAGATCTGAGCACATTGGCCATCCATACTGCTGTACAGACTTTAATAATTGGGAGGCTTGGCACTTAATATTAGACTGCTTCAAGATAAAATATCCCCCACTAGCAAGTATACTGGAGTCCATAGTATCTTCGGTGTGTGTGTGTGTGTGTGTGTGTGTGTGTGTGTGTGTGTGTGTGTTCATGTACAAAACATACTTCGATAATTGGATGTCTTCCTCAATCTTTCTCCATCTTAGTTTTTGAGACAAGATCTCTCTTGGGAAGTATAGTTTGCTGATTTCACTAGACTGCCTTACCAAGGAGGTCTAGTGATCTACCAGTCTCCCCCTCAGCACTAGGATGACAGATGGATGCTCTGTACCCGGATTTTACCTAGGAGCTGGCAATCCAAAGTCTGGCACTCATTCTTTATCAACAGAGACATAAATCTTAGCTACCCCCACCACCACCACCACCACCACTACCACCACTATAATTCCTAAACAATCCATTAAAAACCTCAACATCCAAATACAAAATAAAGAATTCTTCTCTGTTTTTTGTCATACTCAACACTTAGAGGACAGTTTAGTTTCTTCATATAAATTAGCTGGTAAAAAACATTCCACATGGTCAAGGGTGCCATGTTTTTGGGTGACTTCTGTAAGTGGTCCAGAGGTAAAGCACTGTAAACACCTCTGACCTTTCTCCCTGCCCCCCCCCCGCATTCCCCCATACCCCCACCCCACCACTTATGCAAAAGTAGAAACTGTAAGTTCAAGGCAACACTTTGAACTATGTATAAACTCAGGTGTGGAATTTTTATCTCTACTCTTGAACCTCAATCTCTGTTTTCTACCCAGGTACAGGCAAGGTAAGCATTTGAGGGCATAAGTCAAATTGTTTTACATCTCTAAATGACTTAGGATGCCACTTAAAAGTTCTCCCCTGTGGCTTTCTGCCACCCTCCATAGGGTCTCTCAGTCACACCCTGCAACAGCCACATCCTGGCTGGCTTTCTCGATAAGATGCTGCTGTGGCATTCGTGGTGAGCACTGTTGGGACCAGCACTCCACTCCATCTCTGCAGCCTCTCCAGCCCACACCCCCACCCCAGGCCTGTGCTGCCACCTCACTCCTCCAGGTTCCCTTTTTAGAGGCAGCTATAGACTGCTGGGAAGTAGCAGTGAAATAAAAGGATTCACTGACTCAAACTCCACACAGAGAAAAGCAAGTTACTAACCTGGCCCTGCAGGGGCTTCTGGTGATTTCTAAGGTTTGATGTTCACTGTTCTACCATAACATGAAAAGGAAGCAAGCTTCTTTCCTTTTCAGTGAGACACAATCAAACATGCCTGCTCTAAAAGCTTTGGTTAGATTATATTGATGGTCTATGCCGAGGAAACATTGTGAGACACCAGTTCCTTACATTTCAATTTTAGCAGCATCCTTATAACAATCTAAGCTCTTACAATTAAAAATGTATCTCATTAATCATACCTAATCATAAATATTTAAAATGTATGCTTTTCTCTATCCACAAATAAACACTTTGGAATATATTTAAATGATCAGTATCATTCAAAATAGCATCAAGAAGTATCAACTAGTATGGAATAAAACTAATCGACAAAGAATATGATTCTTTTGGGGGCAATTAAAAGTTTTCATGAAGGAGCTAAGTACAATCCATATAAATGGAGAAACAGTTAAATAATGCCACTTTCCCAAGTGAAGTAACAGCATTATAAATTGCTAATTCAAAATTTCTATACATTAATATATATGTGAGTGTGTATGTGTGTAATTCAAATAAAACTATACAGAATAAAAATGTCAAAGGAGTTAATGAATAAGGAAAACTGCCTTTCAAGTTCTATGCAGTGCTGGTCCAGGTGCATCTTTCCTTTTAAACATGAACATTGTTAAAAAAAAAAGAAAAGAAAAGCCATTGTATTAACTACAGTGATAGCAAATAATATGGAAAATATCTGGAGCATGAAACTTTGTGGGGTGTATATAATGCTAGGTAGCATTAGGACACAGGGTGGAGGGGAGAAACACAAAGTTCAGATAGCTGATCATGTATGTGGGATACAAAGCTGAGTAATAGGTCCATAGCATGGTTTCCCATATTCACAAAAGAATCTAGATATTTTACATGCTTACATGTGAAAACAAAATAAATTCAAAAGAAATCATAGGAGGGCATAGTCACCATGAATTTAGGTGAGCAAACAGTTTCCTCAGTTATACAGGAAAGAAAAAATATTTACACTTAAAATTGAATTAAGCTGAATTCCTGACAGCAAACTATAACACATTCACCCAACTTTGTGTAAAAAAGTAAGGTTAGAACTTGAGAGATGGCTCAGAGATTAACAGCACTTGATGCTCCTGCAGGGTTCCCAGGTTCAGTTCCTAGCTCACAACTTCTGCATCTCCATTTCCAGGAGATCTTATGTCTTCTTATGGTAGAGGATGTGCTCAGTCCTGATGTGACTTGACATGCTGGGATGGGTAGGTGTGAACATTCCCCTTTTCTGAGGGATCCTGAAAGGGGAATACAGGGGAAAGGGAGGAAGGGTGGGACCTGGGACAGGGAGGAGAGTAGGCAGGGGCCTATGATTGGATGACAGTGAATAAATAAATTAAAAAGTATAATCTATAATAATTAGAGTGATGAGAATTCGAGTCAGAGAGCATTTTATACCTAACATGTGCAACAGTCAGTTCTTAATCCTAGCAAATTAGTCAAATAATGGTGTGTAAACTAGTGCAACAAGATGAAGTGCTGCTCACTGTGATGTGCCCTTTGCCTGGGAACTCCTTTTCTATCTGATTCCCACAAGGGAGCCCTCACATTCATGCTGAAATTATATAATAAAGTTACTGACAATGTCTATATTAGCTGTGGAAGCCTGAGGCAGTCAACATGGCCACCGAACAGATATGTGTAAGCAAACACACCATTTAGAAACATGACAGAATACAAAGTCTGCAATAAAAGCAATGGGCTATTGACTTCTGGGCAAAGGTGAACAGAGTTTTTGCTTCAGAAATCTTTCTGCTCTAAATTATTTATTTGCAGGTCATCAGATATAAGAGCAAAGACCAGATCTAAAGACCAAAATAAACATGACACAGAACCCATAGCTCACTATGTTCCTTTACCTCTGTATTAATCAGCCTCAGACCCAAGATCTGGGAGTCTGTCTACCATGACAGAGGCAGTCCCATGGAAAGGAAGAATAAAACCAGACTGCATGGCTTCAGGAAAGGATGTGTGAGTGCTTATTCCAAAGAACAGTGTCATCAAAGCCACAGAAAAGGAAGCAGAAGATCCTGGAATTACAGGTCTGAAAGCACTGTCTAGCAGTACAGAAGCTATTTTAAATTTAAGAATCTAGAACTGGCTGTTTGATTGGACACTGTTGTGTGCATGTTCTGGAAGTCCAGGAAGAGAAAGAGACTATAGGAATGCAGAGCTCTGGAGGCCAGTGTGGGCTGAAGCTAGTCCTGAGATCCTCCTGCTCTAACTGATGTCATTGTCCCCTAAGAAACAACTCAGACTGGCTGTTTCTGGGCTGGGAGAGAAGCAGACAGCAATAGAAAGATGAGCAGGAAGACAGCAAGGCAATTAACACAGTCTGGGGTGGAGGCAAAAGAGACTCAGAAAAATAGAACTTTTTCAAATGGAATTAGAGGTTCGAAATAAATGACGGATCAGAATCTGGTTGTCCTTAAAACTCACTTCAGGTAGAATTTAAGGAAAATATTCCACAAGTGCTTTAGTGCTTTGAAGACATTCAGTATCCATCCTGCTGAGAGTTAATTAGAAACTGTGTGTATATATATATATATATATATATATATATAGATATAGATATAGATATAGATATATCTCCCTGTCAGTTAAATTGCCACCCTCTACACACCCTAACACTGCCAGACTCCTTGTACCTGGAGAGGAATCACACATATCTGGAGAGGAGCGAAAAGAAGGCCCGGAATATTACCCTCCTTAATTACCCTCCCTAACTCCTCCTTCCATGAACCTCTAAGGGTCCCACCTTGCTTAAAGTTTCTGAAAAGTGGCCTCTGCTACTTTATGCCTGAAGAGTGGCTTCTCACAGTAGGCATTGCAAAAAACACTTAAGGAGCTTTCAACTATATTATTTCTTCAAAATATTGTGAAATTTGAGACAAACGTTGGTGATATTTGTTAAGAATTACTTCACCCTGGGGACATGATTGAAACACACAAGACAGCGCGCACAAGAATCCTTAAATGGTAGATAATCCCTAAATGGCAGCAAGTAAACAATTCTCTTGGAAGTGTTTGCAAGTTTCCCAGGTCTCTCCAGAGAGCTGCATGTGTCATTCTGGGGAGGCAAGCCTTCTGTTGCCCTACTCCCTACCAGCAGCATTTAGCATTTCTGCTCTAATGAGCTACTAATAGTGAGGAGATTGTCACAAATCCCTGAGGTGGGCCCCCGCTTGCAAATTGTTGACATCAATTGCTGTACATTGAGGAAAAGGAGAGCGAGAATGAGGGGAGTGGGTGGGTGCTCCCTCCTTAGGAGGCTCATCTAGGCTCTGACTATTCCTCCAGCTTGAGGTTAATTCCGGTCCAAAGAGCCCTAGATTCTAAATCCCAATCCAATCAGCCAGGCCATTATGGAGCTAGGAGAGTAAACATACCTCAGTCACTAATTTTTACCTTGAAAAATAATCTTTAAGTGTTTAGTAAGTGGATTGTTAGTGCTTCTGCCCACCTTGTGTTGACCCCTAAAAACAGTAGAGGCAAAGCTATGCACAGTCACTCTGTGCTGTTCATATTGTCATCAAAGGCATTGTGCTGCCAGGACAGGTGAGCGAGAACTGGGATGCAGCCTGAGGGGCCATCATGCAAATACCAGAAGGGAACAAGGCTTTCTCTTGTCATGGATCGCTACTGTGGATGTTTTGCTCTGAAAAGTGATTTATTTTCTTTTGTTCAGATTCAAGTAGATACGAAGGATAGGAGTTATCTCCAAATTTGCTTTGTTTTCCTTGAGGCAAGAGCAAGATTTTCTAAGGAGCATCATTGATTAGTTATTTTGAGGGCAGAGTTTTAGAGGGTCTCTAAGCATGCAAAGAAACACTTGCAGAGCCCACAGCTTGTATGAAGGGGGAGGCGGGTGTGCTTATGGTGGTAAGAGGAAAGAAATAGGCCAGAGGAACAGTATAGGATGCATCTGTGTACTTAATGGCCAATGAGCCTCTCTTTTGAGCAGGTAGCAGCATTGGTTCTCAACCTGCCTAATGCTGAGACCCTTCAACACAATTCCTCATGTCGTGGTGATCCCTGATGATAGAATTATTATTATTATTATTTTTTGGCTGCTTCATAACTGTAATTTGCTACCGTTATGAAGAATAAATAAAAACAAAAATAAAAGAACTTCTCCCAAGGAGGCCTTTGCCCTACAGTTGCTGGAAAGTCAGCAGAAGCCCTCCATATCAGTCTCTTTAGACACAGTGACACCCACCCCAGCACTGCCAGTTCATCCTGCTCCTACACCTCAGTCAGGAATCTTGGAGACTCTATTTGGAACAGACACGTGCTTAACAGCCAGAGTAACAATAAATGACATATCTGTGGTTTTCGGTGGTCTTAGGTGACCGTCCCACACCCTATGTCGCTACCCACAGCTTCAGAGCCACCGACCTAGTGAGTTTGTTTAAGAAAAACATTGTTTGTGCCTCTGACTCCAGACAACATGTGACCAAGGCCTTTATACTCCAAGTGATAGTCAAAGACTTATGGGGTAAATGTGGGAAGCAGACACAGCTGTCATCTATGACACTGCGATCGATGTTTGACCTGGTCTCCAAGTGACTTCAATGGCATTGACTTTTGAGAGCCACCAGCTGGCTTTCTCCAAGACAGGGTTCTTGTGTACAGATTTGAAACAAGTGGTCAAGCAGAACTAAACCACTGTCTTAATTGGAAAAGGTCTCCAAGCCTTTTATCTTCCAATGTACATGGTAAGTACTGAAGATTAAACATATGATAACATAGTCCTTTCAACCTCTGTGATCACATGTCACTACTAAAAAAATGCACTTTCTATAACAGTGAACTGTAAACTTTCTAGGTGTCCCTCCAACTGTAAGTATCAACCCTTTACTTAGAATTCAATAAATCCCAAATGAACAACAACCCCCCCCAAAAAAAAAAAATTGGAAAAGAATAGCAACAGAAACAAAACTTCTGCATGGCAGAAACAGAGGGGCAGAGTACTAACATGTGCAGGCCACTTTTCTTATTGTGCAAATTGTCCTACCTTAAGACTTTGCCTTTATCGCCACGATCTCCATCTTCTATAGATTTCAGTTTTGCAAAAGACTGCCACTGACTAAGTGTGGCTCAGTCAAGAAAGCACATAGAAACTCTTGTGTGCTATCAGTTTTCAAATGAGAGAGAAAGACAGGGGAGGCACTTGGGCTGGTAGGGGACCATCACTTCTGATAGTTTTTGCTGTTGTTGTTGTTTTCTTTTGCTTTTTCAAGACAAGGTTTCTCTGTGTATCCTTTGCTGTCCTGGAACTCACTCTGTAGACCAGGCTGTCCTAGAACTCACAGCGATCCGCCTGCCTCTGCCTCCCAAGTGCTGGGATTAAAGATGTGCGCCACCACTCCCGGCACTTCTGATAGTTTTAATACCTAAATCTAGTCTAAAACAGTTAAACTCCAGATCAAAGGGATCAAGGCTATGGGTTCCCCTTCCTTTTAATACTCACTTCAATTACAAACAGAGCATCCTTAAAATAAATACATTCCTGTATGTTAGGTTTCACTGGTGCCACATACTCTTGGATATTACTATTTGAGCTCAATTTCAAAATAAGTTGCTTTGGGCTTTGAAATTATAGAGGCAAAATTTAAAAGTAATTTGTTTCCTTCAGCTGTTGTATTTTTTTTTTTTTTTCCTTCTGCACCTCAATCCATTGATTTTTTTTTTTTTCCATCTGACCTGCTTTCCTAAAGTGAATCAGCTGTTACTGCCAGCTCCCAGGGCGGGGAGTAGTAGAATCCACCAGGCAATCATTAAGTATTCATTATCTTTTCCAAGATAAAACACATCACAACCCAGCAGTTGCTGTGTGGCCCTCTTGTCAACACAGCCCCATTTCTGTCAGATAGCTAGCAGAATCAGTCTCACAGGCTAATGCAGGCTGTGAATATGGGAACCAGACAGGACATGCTGCTAAAGTTCAGAAGGCTAAAGTTCAAATGCCAGCTCTTCCAGGAGTCTTGAGAGACAGAGGCAAGCCAGCATCTTGATTTCTGCTTCCTATGCTTATAACCAAAGACAATAACATAATTTTGTGTTTGAAATACTGAATGATACAAAAAAAATATTGAATCAAGTTTGTACTTAGCAGAAATATAAGCTACTAGGGGCCTTGAGCTGTCACACTCTATAATATTGAAGTTTAATATCCCAGAACAAGGATGGATTGGGCATAAACAAACACTGTTGTGGGACAATATGCTTTAAAGCACTTAGACAACTCCAAAGCACTGAATATATAGAAATAGATGACATCAGTGTGCTGCTATTACTACCAAGAGAGCGGTTATTGGAAGAATGGCTACATTTTCCTTATGTGTATACCGTGGTTAAAAGTTTCATGACTCTTTGGAGTTTAGTGAACTGTTTGTTTAAATAAAGATTTATTTTTATCATTTGTCATTATCTGTACATATGTTTTTCCCGGTGTGTGGGCATGTTTGCATGAGTGCAGATTGCTATGGAGGCCAGAGGTATCAGAGATCTCTTACAGCTGGAGCTACACGTCCTGTGAGCTGCCCTACATGGATGCTAGCAAGCAAACATGAGTCATTTGCAAAAGCAGCATATGTTCTTAAGCACTGAACAATCTTTCAAGCCCATCAGCTGTTTCTAGGAGCATTGAATTGTGTTTCTAGCACAACTTCTCCCTGGCTTGATGACAGGACACTGTCCGTACATTCCTGGACTGATGGTGCTACTTTCTGCCTTCTATTAGCTTCTGACTACTGAATATGTAATTAAACTGGGGCATTCCTGGAAGACTCAGGACAGCCCGTGTCTTTCTGATTAAGTAAGCAGAATGGGTAACAAAGTGGCAGATCTGAGATATAGACTCAGATACTAATATTTTACAGGAAGGAGACTATCATAATTCACCATTTCACAACAACACTGAATTAACTGTGTGTGCAGGGATTTGTGGATTCAGCAAATAGACGTGAAAAACGAGAAGTCTACCAGAGAAGGATTTTGAGAATCACCCAACATCCAAATTGTTAGCGATTGGTTCTAGCCAGCATTGTAGCAATAAACAATCACATATAATGGCAGTGATTTAAATGCATACAAATATTGAAATTGCTATTTCTTCAATATCTAAGAGTTTAAGAAGTATTTACATGTACAGTCTCATTGTTACCATTCCAAAATTAAAACAAAGAAGTTGAATCTCAGCAGGTAATGTGAGAGATCCAAGACCTATGATTTCAAGAGCACTATTTCCTCCACCCGACAGGGGTCAGAGACGTGTCTCCAGACAATAAGGTCACTGGTGCACAGATAAAATCTTCAATCAAATGATTTCTTGCCATCATTTATTTATTTCTTCTGCTGGACTTCCTGCACTTTTCCTAGTCTGTTTAAAATCCCCATTCAGACCACAGGATGCAAAAACAGAGAGCACAGAGGATAATTTTGAAAAAAACAAATGAATGCTCTGCCTGCGTGTGTCCTCTAAAGAGGCTCTTATGACAAAGCAGATGGTTTATAAAAGGTAAATGATTCCCTGGGCCAGCTGACATTATGCTAAGTAGATGATCAGAAGGCATCCACGCAAAGTCATCTAATTGTAATACCAGCATTTATAAAGCCTCATGCTTGCCTGTACTTCCCAACAGGTCCTGTCAAAACCTAACTGCAATTCTTTCTTCACGTTGAAAAGTGTTCTTCTTAAAATAAAGAGCTGTGCCCTCTTTCTGCCTCAGACTATTGGAGGGGCCTCTCCTGTGGGGGAAAATGGAAATTCTTGGCTCATCAAAGTGAAGCATTAATAATCTTGGCAATCGTTCAGTTTAGCATGGGCACGTTCACACTTCTGCTGAAAACTCCTTCCCAGTTCTGAGTCTCCTGGAGTGACAGCCTCACATGATTTCAAGCTGGTTTTCTCCGGCAGAAACTTACAGTGTGGTTTCTCTTTCTACGATGTGACCTAGATCAATCCATTTCCAGTGTGTGATCTAAGTGGAGCCTTGTTGAAAATGATTTCACTTGCACTATCTGTCAAGTCACGGTGCACATGGATTGCAGCCTGCTGAGCCTCCACAGATAAAATAACATATTCCTAATTGTAGAGCCTCAGAACATGACACACTTAGTAGCTTCACCTGTCCCCATTATGTGTTTGAGTTGATGTGTGAACCAACCTAGGCATTCTACGTATATTTAGAAAACATGGTATGTAATCCCAGCATACTTGTACACACGCACACACACACGCACACACACACACACACATGCACACACACACAAATGTACATACACAGAGACAGAGATACAGAGAGAGACACAGAGACAGACAGAGACAGAGAAACAGAGACAGAGAGACTAGATGCTTACATGTTTAAAAAGTCAACATTTTTGTTTATTGTTCTAGTATTGTCTGCTAGGGTGCTAGGGCAAAGAGTACATTGATAATGCTTTCTCATTGAGACCATGAAAGTAGGAGAGAGACATAATAAAATATAAGGGCAGATCCACCAAAAAGGAAACTATTCCCAGAACTAGTAGAGATGCATTCCAGGTAAGCTTTAGCTGAAAGACATCTTTTCATATAAAAACATGGAACTCATCCAAACATTAAAAGAGAAGTAAAATGTTTTAACTACAGTTTCAAGATGATTGGATTAAGGTTTTAGCTGTGAGTTTAAACATGAGTAGAGGAGTGGTATTTCTTTGGCTACAGGTAGATATAAAAGGTTGAAAATGATTTGAACAAAGAGAAAACTATGCCCTTGTAGTGAATAAATGTCTCCTTCTGTTTCCCTCTCTCTCCTCTTGGCCTTCCCTCCTATCTCTTTCCTTCCTTCCTTCCTTCCTTCCTTCCTTCCTTCCTTCCTTCCTTCCTTCCTTCCTTCCTCTTTTCATCAAGCACTACAAATGTGCATGACCGTGCATGAGATAGATACCTAAATCGTTCAAGTCCATCACAAACTTATTCCAATATCACTTCAGTATCCAGGGTGAAAGCTTATGGCAATGGCCTTGTGTGTCTAATGCCCATGGTAAAATTATATTTCAGCAAACTTTGGCCCTTGGTGAGCCTACTTGTCGGTAAAGCAAGATATAAGGAGGTTGTGTGATCAAAGTTAAATTTTCTATGATTCTAGTCACAGAATTGTCTATGGAAACACAATTTCTTTTTTCTTTTTTTTTTTTTTTTTTTTCCTTTCCTTTTCTTTTTTTTTTCCTTTTTCTTTCCCCCATTGAATTATTGTGAATTCCAATTTGGAATTGAGAACCGTAAGGGTCCAGGAACTACAGGTTTAAATATTCTTTGGAATTTTTATATTTGTGTGCATGTTATTTATATTTGTGTGTGTGTGTGTGTGTGTGTGTGAGAGAGAGAGAGAGAGAGAGAGAGAGAGAGAGAGAGAGAGAGAGAGAGAGAGAGAGAGAGAGAGAGAGAGAGAGAGCAGTACACACACATGCACAGCTGGAGTGACAGGTTTTGTAGATGCTAGGATTTGACACAGGTCATCTGCAAGAGTAGCAAGTGCTCTAAACCACCCCCTCAATCCCATTCTGTGGATTTTGAAGCACGTTCCTGAGTACTGTTATTGACAGAGCTGACATGTCAGATAGCAGCTGACCACTTAATGGTCTCTGAACTAGGAATTCACATGTGGTCCCATTTGTCTCTGACAACCATCTGATTAGTTCGATATTTATTTTGCATCTCATAGATCTGAGATTCATCTCTGAGTCAGTCTGAAAACAAATCCACTAATCAGTAAACAATGACTCCATAAAATAATACAAATAAAAGGACTCACATTGATGAGTGAAAATGCTATTTTTCTGGACTTTTGCTTTTCGAAATGTGATTTTTATAATCATAAGATTACTTGTTTCAGGCAGTATTTGTATTTTCTAGATCTTTTATAAGTCTATGTTCCACTCTTTTTCCCACTTAGAGTCCCGAGGCAAGTACTCATAGCATCTTTTATAAGCTTCCTCTCTTTGAAGCAGCTTTTGCCACCCTAACAAATTTTACAGGAACATCAAATTAACTTAAAAATTTCCATACATCTTTCATCCTCCAATCATACATAAGGGAACACTTCCAAGGCACACTAATACATGTGATCTGAATCTAGATGCTTTGGGATTGCAAACACAAGGTAGTGCTATGTGCAGGAAGGAAGGAGAATACAAGAGGGCCACTTGAAAGTGTACTTAAGTGTAACTGGAAGCATAGCTGTGTATGGGTGAAAAGCTGGTGTTTTTGCCACCTTCCCTGTTCAGTATACTGGAGGAATTTTCTTTTCTAATTCTTTGCTTTTAATGCATCAGGGCAGGCACATTTCGTCTGAGCCACTCAGAGCTGGGCTGCAACAGCCTCAGCAAGTTGCTTATTCACCCAAAAGTGGCAGCTAGTGATGGTTTCTGGGAACTCAGGCAAACTACAGAGTGACACATTACTAGATGACCTTCTGAAATCAAATTTAGAGGCCACTATCCCTCAGGAGACTCTGTCCTCCCATTACTGCTCAGCTCTTTACTCTTTACCTCTTCCTACACACCCATGCCACTAAACCAGCTGTAGGGTCCTTTGTAGTCATGATGAATTGCAATGCCATCCTTATAACTAACGGATGGACATGAAGTTCTTCAGCTTCTTGGTGACATAACATTTTGCCCATTCTCCTTTGAATACTGTAGACAATCCATTAGCATACAATTGGTGTGACATTGGTTTGTGCCTGTCATCTCTGAGAACTGAAGGTTGATGTACGTAGTCTTTTCTTATCTGAGAGGGAAGAGGTCATGAATGAATTTCTTCTGAATAATAGCAGGATAACTAACTACAGAATTTTCTAGACATGATCCAGGATACCTTAGGAGCATGAGTTTCAGGATATAGATAAAGACCCTTTAATTTGGTGACCTCTTCCCTTTATGGGGATTTAAATGAGCTCTGGTTTATTTTTCTGGTCTTTACTTAGTAATGCAGCATTTGACTATGGCAATCTTAATAAAATTAGTGCAATCATTTTACATGTTTTTAAATACTATTCAAACAAAATAGTCTTAGTATTGTCATTTTATGATACTTAAGCTCAAGAAAAATTAAAGTTCATTATTATAAATAATAATGTTTATTTCAATAAACTTTAAAATGGGATCAGCTAATATAAGATTTAAAATATAGGACAATGTTTTGTCTCACTAAATCAACATTTTCTAAGTATTGGTTATGCATCAGGATAGAACATTTGGAACAATACCTTTAAAAGTTTTAATCTATAAGAGAAATGGTATTCTTTAAAAAGTGGAAAAGTAAGGGGCTCTGATAAAAGGATGTAAATTATGTAGGGAAAGAATATGGAGGGAGATTATCCTCCTCTGTACTCTGTCACCTGTCGGCTGGAAAATCTACATTTTGCCAGTCCACTGGTAAAGAAAAACTCGCCAGCAAAGCCCCTTCAACCCACTGCTTGTTTTCTCTTGTTCACGCAATGTTGAGCACCCTCCAATGAGCAGTCTATGAAACTGTTTGTCTCTGTTTCTCCACTTGACTGAGGTTTCTGCGAACAGGCCATATGCACGGCCAGAACCCTAAAACAGACCCCAGAGTAGGTCCAACCCTCATAATCACGATCAAAGGCTACTGCTTCCCTTTATCTTCCTGTAGCCACCTTTCTTGTTCGCTTTCTAGACTTCTCGTCCACCCGTTTTCTAGTTAACAGAAAATAATCTCCTGTTAGGTTTTTTAATTCAAAATTGTTTTAAATGAAAGATCAAAATAACTATACTAAATATATAATTTAAATGTATATGTTTTTATCTTAATTTGCCATTGACTGCTTTTTACCTAAGGGGGATGTTTTCTTGGCATGAAGGCCCATCTTAGTGTAGCAGTCATGAAACCGAAGGGGCTACCCCTGCCTTCCTTCTTGGGGTCCCTATTTGTCTCAGGATAGTGATGATAATAGTTGTGCTTGGAAATTCTAGGAAGGTAGCACAAATGTTATTGTGTCTTCGGGACAAAGAAAAGTACTTGTCCTTTCTGCCTGAAAGCATATGCATTTGGGAAAAAAAATAATGGATTGTAGGAAAGTTGTGTCAGCATGGGAGGCAGAAACCGGTGATATGATGTGAACAGACACCTGTCAAGGTGATTTAGTGCCCTCCCATCTTGGGTCAAGATGGAGGTGCTGACTCAAAGCAGATCTGGAACAGTTTGTGTATAAAGACTTTAAGGAAGTCGTTTGTTCTCACAAATATTGCTCCAGAAAGATAGACCGGATAAAATAAAATGGTAGTCATGTGATCTGGAAGGGTCAGAAAATAAATTAAAAAAAAAAAAAAAAAAACTACTGAAATTTCCTCAGGAAAAAAAAAAATGTAGTAATCTGAATTTATTTTCCGTGTTACAATGCTAGAATTCTGATTGAAAAAGTTTGAAAATGAACAACAACAACAAAAGGGGCAAAAAAGTAACTTTTTTTCAAAAGCAGCTAAGTGGGTATGTCTGTCCATATATATACATGGTTGAGTTTCCACACTAATATATTAAACGCCTTTTAAAACATATTTAACCATACTATGGATGTGTGTCAGCCTTTTGTTCCAAGTCATTTTGTAAAGGGTTACATTGATGCCCATTTTGTTTTCTACATTATTTTCCCATTGCTGTGATAAAATACACCAACAAAGGCGATGGGAGAAGGAATGGTTTATTCTGGGTCACAGCTCGTGGTTATAGTTCATAACAGTGGCCATCTATTCACACCACATTCCCAGAGTGATGGATGCTGGTGCTCAACTCACTTTCTCCTAACTCAGTCTAGGACTCTGCCCCATGGCATGGTTCTACTCACAATAGCTGCACTTTCTAGTCTCACTCAATATAATCAAGATAGTCTCCATCACACAGGAAGCAAAGACCCATATCACAGGTGACTGTAGATATTGTCAAGACAAAAAACTGAGATTAGCTATCACCATTGGAATAGCAATAAAAGTTTACTCAATAAAATTAAGACACAAATTATGAACAGCAAATCTTATCTTAAATGTGTGAGTCTTCACAGTATTATAAATCTATTCATATTTTGAAATAGTATACAAGCCAGGTGTGGTGGTACACATCTGCAATCCCAGAACTTGGGAGGGAGAGGCACGTAGATCTCAGTGAGTCCGAGACCAGCCTTGTCTACATAGTTAGTACCATAGTACATAGAGAGATAGTATCTCACATAAGCAATTGAATAATATTATAAATTAATAAAATTATATAGATTTACTTCATAAGCTTTAGTAATAATAGAGAGTGGAGGAACATTAATTAAAATACAACTTAAATAAACAAATGGTAAAGACTGAATATTATATATTCATTTTTATTTGATGGTGAAAGAGAAAAATTTTTATTAGCATTAAAACAACCAGAACAACAGAGCTCTCAGCTCTCTGACTCATTAAGAGTGCAGGTCAGCAGGTATGCTAGCCCAAGGCCCCAGATGATAAGTCACAAAGAATGCGGAGCTAGGAGACAAAGGCCTATTGAGTGTTCCAGGGACCGGCTGGCCGTAAAAGATAGGGAGGATACACAAGGACAGATTCCTGAGAGAAACAGGCACCGGACATGATCGAGTGAGTAATGAGCCAAGACCCCTCATCCGATTTTATGGTGTTTGCCTAATTCCCCCTTGAGGCCCGCACACAATGTTCCTGGTTTGAATTTAACCAAACGTTTCGTTAGCTCAGATAAATATCCACCTTGGGTTCCGAGAGAAACAGGAACCAAGGACTGTTCCCGTGAGATTAAGTCTGACCTTACCCCAGATCTACGTACGCAATTTGCTGATGTTTGAAACAACCAATCGTGTGTGGCTGCGCCAAAACTTCCTGCTCCCCCCGACCTTTGTCCATATAAACCCCAAGCCCCTGGGCTTCTAGGTCGACCCCTCTGTCTCCTGCGTGAGATACGTGTTGACCCGGAGCTCTGCCAATAAACTGCCTCATGTGTTTACAGCAAGACGGTTGTTTGTGTGTCTTTGGGTGCGCGCCATCCCGAGGCTTGAGTGAGGGTCTCCCTTCGGGGGTCTTTCAATGGGAATTAAAGTTCTATTAAGTGGGAGTTACATTTGCGCATTTTGGAGTTTTGTAAATATAAGATATTCTTATATCAGAAAAAGATTTTCAATATAACAATGGTAAAAGCTACTTTTAAATACTACCAATGTGCCAGTTGTACTGGCATATGCCTTTAGTCCTAGCAGTTGCGAGGCAGAGGCAGGTGAATTGCTGTGAGTTAAAGGCTATCTGAGTTTACACAATGAGATCCAGGACAGCTAAGACTATGTAGAACAACCCCATTCTCAAAAAGCAAAACAAAAACTATATAAATTTCTATGACTACTACTACTACTACTACTACTACTACTACTAATAATAATAATAATAATAATAATAAATAAATAAACTACTGATGTGATATATATTATTTGTAGTTCTCCATTTGTAGGATTTGATAAATAAGATTAGATCTTCTTTAGAGATATATTTTGTTCATAGTGTTTTATATAGTTACTTATAATAAGTTTAGAAAAATAAATTTACTTACACAGCTTTGACATTCTCATAAAAATTCTTTGAGTCAGCTTGTGATAGAATAGAACAGGAAGAATAAATGTCATTGGGTTGTTAAGTATTCACTTTGACACAATGACAGTCAATTGATTGTGACACTGCTTGGCCATGCTGATGATACAAGTATGCATTCTAAAGGTTCTTTGTTTTTTTTAGTTTTTGTTTTGTTTTGTTTTGGTTTGGTTTTTGGTTTTTGGAGACAGGGTCTCTCTGTGTAGCCTTGGCTGTCCTGCACTTGCCATCAACCAGGCTGATGTTGGGGGATGGTCTGATGTATTTTGATGCTAATTACTGCTTACTGTCTGTGTGACCCACCTTTTGCTTAATAAAAAGCCACCCCACCTGGGCAGGGCAAAGGAAATAGGTGGGGCTAGAAGACAGAGGAATTCTGGGAAGGAGAGAGACCTGAAGAGAGAAGAGGAAAGCCACCATGGGTTAGCTGGAGGAGAAGCACATGGCCGGCGGCGTGGATGGAGAATCCAGCCCATATGAAGAACATTAACAAGTATTTGGGATTATGGATGGGAGGTAGCTTGATAGAAGTTATTGGAAGCAGATGGCATGGGATTGAGTCAGGGATCCCACGCCTGCCCCACTATGGGAGGTAGTTTAGAGGATTGATATCTGCCCTGCCCCAGGTTAACCAAGGCTATTTTAAAATATAACAAGTTTCTGTGTCTTGATTGCTAGCTGGGCCTACAGATAATACAGGTAATACAGATAATTTAAAAACAATAGGCTGGCCTCAAACTCACAGCCACCCACCTGCCTCTGGCTCCCAAGTGCTGGAATTATAAGCGTGTGCCTCCATGCCCGGCTTCTAAAGGTTTTTAAGAAAAGTCACCTAGATACTCAACAAGTACTGTGCAGATCTCTAATGGCTGGACATTTATTATTTTTAGGTCATGTTGGGAATATTAATAATTTTTGAGAATGAGCAAGTATACCTGTGTCAGTCAGTTCTTTTGTCTAGCTCAACATTTAAAATACGCCAGTTCCTGCTGCTGCAAGGTTTGAAGACTCCCTGTCACACTGCAATGAGTAATCCCGTAACAGATGGCTCTCTGTGTGATCTTGTACTGGATGCCTTTTTCTTTACTTTCATAGCGTCTTCCACCTTTCACGCTTAATTCTCATGTCCTAGAACTGTTTTCTTTTAAAACATGAGTGGTAACTATGGTGGTTGGAATGAAAATGGCTTCCATATGCGCATATATTTTAATGCTTATTTCTCAATTAGTGCAACTATTTGAGAGGGATTAGTAAGTATGATCTGATTGGAGGAGGTATGTCACTGGCGGTGGGCTTTGAGATTTCAAAAAAAGCCCACACCAAACCTAGTCTCTCTCTATCTCTCTGCCTGCTGTTTGTGGATCCGATGGGAGATCCCAGTTACTGTTCCAGTGTTATGTCTGCCTTCCACCATGCTCCTGCCATGATAGTCACAGACTGTCCCTCTGAACCTCTAATCAAGCCCCCAAATGCTTCTAATTAACCTTGCTAATGGCTTCTCTTCACAGTTATAGAACAGAAGCTAAGACAGGAACCATCTGCCCAAGATCATCAGAGTGACTCAGTAACCAACCTATAATGACACAGCTGCCAAGAGATGGGGTCACGCTGAATACTAGAGCACCCTACAAGTAGGAATAATCACAATATGTTGAAAATGGGATCTATTGTTGTTTAAAAACTGTCAACTTATAATAATTCTTTTCTACCTTTTTTTCACCAGGAAAATGTGATTATCATCATTAACTATTCCTTAAACAGAATATATTGCTCATTGAAACTGGGTTTATAAATAATATTTATAACACCTTTATCCTGCTGGCTTGATATTAAGCAAATTAGTTTTAAAATCATACTATTGCAGAATTGCATCTCTATGGAATGGACAGTAGGCGGAGTAATGTGACAGAGGAGGATGTGGTTAATTAGAAATTAGCAGGAAAGCCAGGCGTGGTGGCACACGCCTTTAATCCCAGCACTTGAGAGGCAGAGGCAGGAGGATCGCTGTGAGTTTGAGGCCAGCCTGGTCTACATAGTTAGTCCAGGACAGATAAAACTACACAGAGAAACCGTGTCCAAACAAACAAACAAACAAACAAACAAAAAGAAATTAGCAGGAGAAATCCCTAATTAACCATGAAAAACTAGGGTAGACAGGAGTAGACAGAAGAGCTAAGGACAGAAACTTTTTCTCTGGAGGAGCTGACAGTGAGGGAAGCAAACACTGAGGGTGTTTTTGCTTTTTTGTTTGGGCCCCATTCTTTCTCCTGGTCAGAATCCAGGGTCATTAAGACACAATGGAGGTGGAACCACTGCTTTGAAGTCACAGTAAATGCCAAATATATCTATATCTCTATTTATATCTATAATTTATATATTGACCTCAGTTCTAAAAACCTCTAGATTTTAGCTTCTAATTTATAAAATACACTGGCTTTCTATAGTCTTGTGTGAGAATTAAATAGAACAATTCATGTGTCAGACTTACACTAAATTATAAGAGGCATTTTAAGTTCCAAGCTCTGAAGGGCCAGAGTAAACCCCATTCTCAGATATGTGACCCATTTTGCTGAATGGCCTGGTGTAATTTGTTAAACACTGACTCTCCAATGTTCAGCTCACGGTGCTAAAGTCCCAATATCAACCCCTCAGCCTCTCAAGGATTTGGATCCTTACTCAGGGGGGAATGAGAAGTCCAAACTCACTCCATTTTAAAATGATGCCTCCCTGTTAGGCCTAAGCTTCAGTTTCCCAGAAACAGCAGCCAGGTTTTTTGGAAAAGCTATGGGAAAAGGGCAACACGATGCAAAATAAAAAGGCAGGATGGGAACGGAGCTGAGGACAAAACACAACAGCTAGCATCAAATACCTAGAGCCCACAAGGAGGACAGCATAATGCTTTTCACAGGTCTTGCACTGTTAAACTGCTTATGGAAGAATGGGATTAACAGGGAGCATTTGTGCTTTGCTTGGAAATCAGATACTTTCATTGAGGTCTGCCCAGCAACCAGCAGGTTGGTTTGTATTTTGAATATAAAATGATCTTGTCTCCTTTCCTTAGGAATTCTGCTTCAAGGGGATAGTCTTTACTTTATTTAATTGCATGTATAAAAGCATTTTGCCTGCATATATGTCTGTGCATCACATGGCTGCAGTGTCAGGGAGACCAGAGGAGAGTATCAGATTCCCTGGGATTAAAGCTATAGACCACTGTAAGCTGTCATGTAGGTGCTAGGAATTGAATCCTGGTCCTCTGGAAGAGCAGCTAGTCCTCTCACCTGCTGAGTTATCCCTCCAGCGTGGAGGGAATCTTAACCTACCTCATAATGAAGGGAGAAGAAGCTCAGAGAAGACAATAAAGACAACAAAGAAAGAAAATGAAGCAAAAATCAGAATTCCAGAGAACTAGAGGATGAGGAAGATAGAGGCATAAGGGGACTGCTGCACGAACATGACAAATATCTCTACTTCAAAATCAGTTTCCAAGTAACTAATGAAACAAAACAACAGAGAAAAAATGTGGACAGTAGGCCAGGGGCGTGGTGGCACAGACCTGTAATCCCAGTACTCTGAGAGGCAAAGGCAGGCAGACCTCTGTGAACTTGAGGCCGGCCTGGTCTACAATACGAGCAGGATAGTGAAGGCTACAGCGAGAAAAACCAAAAACCAACCAACTAAACAAACAAACAAAACCACACAAACAAATGGACTCTAGCAGAATATTTAGTCAAAAGAAGTCATCCTTCTTACAAATTTATGTCAACTTCCCGTGCATCCAAATGAGTTCAAGGGCAGGTCATCTAGTCAAAGGTAAGGAGGCATGCTGCCAATTTCATCTCAGCAAATAATCTTTATTTTTCTTTTCATATTTTTACAAATCAATGGCAATTTTATGTTATGCCGCAAATAGAACTTTGGCTTCTACTTTCTTATATGAAGTTGACATTTTCTTTCACATTTTTATGGCAACACATTTTCTTCCTGTGAAATATTTTGGGGAGCTGGAACAGGTAAAATGCTAACTGAAAACCTGCACTGTTCCTATTTGTAATGAAATGAAATCCCTCCGTCAGAGAAGGCTTATGTCTTTTGAGGAACCAAAGAAGGGGTTCTCCTCATTCTCCCAAGAGGAAAATGAACACCAAATACCAGTACCAATGCCTGCTGCCTGCCATGATGACAGAGGAGTAAGTCTCTGATACTATAAGAAAGCCCAAATTAAATGCTTTCTTTTATAAGAGTTGCCATGGTCAGGGTACCTCTGTACAGCAACAGAACACTAGCCAAGCCAAGACTTTCACACAGTTCTATCCAGTTGCCTGTTATAAGAAAAAGGTCCGGGAGTTTTCCAATGGCCAGGATACCACAGAGTCCACCGTGTCTCTGTGAAATGAAAAGAAAGTGTGTCCAGTGCTATGTTTGAGACAAGGCACCCTGGTGAATTTTAAAGTTTCTCTGAGGATTTTATCCAATTGTTTTTGTGTGTGTGTGTGTGTGTGTGTGTGTGTGTGTGTGTGTGTGTGTGTGTGTATGTGCTTAAGTGAATTAAGAATCTTTAAGAACACGTTTGCCATATAGGATTATGTCTCTTATACCAGGAAGAGTCAGAGAAATCATTTATGAAATAATGTCAAGAAAGGGTGATATCTTGGCTAATAAACTTTCATCTCAATTTGTTTCAGTTGTGAAAAATGTTGGCAAGCAAAGATCATGAAGTAATTAATAATATGGATGAAGTCTTTTGAGTTGAACAAATTGTGGTAGAACAATCAAGCCCATGCCTTATCTGATTTTTGTCTTCTGAGTTTATTCATTCTACTTTTTTTTTTTTTTTTTTTTTTCATTCCATTAAAGTCAAGGCAGAGTCAGACAATGAAATGTGACGGGAATTGACATGTGTCAGTTTGGCATGAGACAATGAGATGCATATAGGGTAATTTAGTATTCTCTACACTCTGTCCCAAAGGATCACATATTACACTTCAAAATGATACACATGCTTAAACATCATATTCTATGTTGCGCTCAAGGCTCCTTATCTTACTGAGATGTGAGGTCTTATTTGTTACTGAACCATGACAATCCATGTGGCTGAAGGTGCTCAGCGAGGCTTTGAACATGTGGCAGACTACGGCTGTTGTTAGGAAAAGTGATTGCAATAGTTCTTAATTACTTTAGGCGGTGTAGATGGGTTTAAGTAAATGATTTATTACTGGGAACTAGTCTAATTTGAATGGAGCAATGTTTGAGAATCTAGGGAAACAGTGTCTTATTTTAGCCATATTATAGAAATTATATGAGCTTGTATTCATAATGATTACAACGTTATCCACCTTATAGCTTGTTCTTATTGTTGGTATGTATGTGTATTGTCTCTATATGTTAAGGTATGTTGATAACATATTCCACTGGCATATGTAATCCAGACAGATATGTCAAATATGCTGCACTGCTCTCCACCTTAATTTCCTCGATTAGAGCTCTCACTGAAATTGTTGTTAACAATATATACTGTGTTGTCAAAGGCTCCTAGGATCTACCTGTGTCTGTCCGTGTCCCATCCCCAGTCCTGAGGTTACATATGGACCTAGGCACTGGGAATGCTTGTGTCTCAAGTACCTTACAGAATAAATAGTCAGAGTCCATCACGTAGTTTTTTCATAAGTATATTTGGGATAACTAGAAGTTCTTTTTTTGCTTTATATATTTCTGCCTTACCCCTACATCAAACTATAACTATTACAGTGAATTGTATGACGCTGACAACAGTTGACCTTTCCTAATCATCAGTTTAATAGGTTGCCATCAAATTTTTTCCTTGCTTTAAAATACATTGAATTTTATTCTATAAAAAAATGCCATGACTTTTTGAGAATTGTAACTATTTTTTAATGGAGACTTGACAGTGTTTTCAGGGATTAGGAACTCAAGTGCACAAATTATAGAGTTGTGTTTAGGGGTCTCTTTCTATCTGTGAAAAATTGCACCAAGGCTTTTATGTGCTTAAACAGCTTCAAACTCTATCACAAGCAAAAATCAATCTATAATATCCCACCACAAACAAAGTATATGAAAATTACATCTAGAATTATTGAGGCTATATTTTTATTTCTTGCTAAAAAAGACTTATGGATTAGTTTTAAGTGAATGCCATTCTAAACCAATTGATTTATAAACCTCCTACCTAATAAAATTCTAATTTATATGCAAAACTTTGTTTCTTTCTAGAGAAATAAAAATTACCAAGATTTAATAAACTAAGGGTGTCTCATTACTTGAAAATATTCAGTAAATCTTTTCAAAGAGAATGAACAACTACAAAGGTAATTTTCAGTAAATAATTTTGGTTGTTAAGATTTTTTCAAGAGTATTTGTTGACCCAAAAACCCTGAAGACTGATGAAGGAACAATCCATAGTAGAGACAATAAATATACAATAGCCAGTGTGATTATACTGCTATTTTAGGATTTCCTAGAACTAAAATATGAACTGGTTCTCCACTGAAATCAGTTTGAAATGTACTACTGTGCACCTTCGACGAGCCAGGTACCAAGAGAACATTTACAGAAAATGTAGAGATGGAATGATTCTGTTGAATCTAGTTTAGGTGGAAAAGTAGACACACACATACACACAAATAAGGTAGTATGAATGCTGTAATACAGATGTGCTCACAGACACTGAATGTACTCATGTGGGAGTCAATAATTATGGCTGGGAAAGGAAATAACACAGGAGTTAGTAATCTTGTGAGGGAGTTTCTAACTGCAGTTGGAGGAAGAGATTAGAAGAAGATACATGGGTGGTAATGTGAGGGATGAGTGTGGATGGTGATGTTAATGATTCATAGTTAGAGCGCACTTGAAACTGGAGTTGCATGGCAGGAGAGGAATGATGGGAGGAGGCTTTCTGAAAGCGAGTCACTTGTGTTGCTCCCTACAGGTTCTAGACGGGGGGGGGGGGGGGGCGGGGCCGGGGGCATATTTTACATTTAGATGAAGCAAAGGTAGTGGACCTTTGCTGAAATATCCATAAGCCAGAAATAAGCAGATCAAATTTCGGGAAATAACCTTGTCTTGCTAGATGCAGGTGAGATGGGTCAAACACTTGGAGAGCAGCTTCTTGCGTTCATTCATATTCTAATGGTTTGAGTTCCACCTCTTCTCGGCCATGCTAATTTTGAATCCATCAGTGAAGCTCACTCAGTTCCACACACACACATCTCTTGGAAGGCAACACCCTCCCCCCCCCCACCCCTTACTTCACTTGATCTACCTTCCTATACTTATTACCCACTTCTTTTGTCATTCCAAGCCATGATCACTCTTCAGAATTGAGTCCAATTTTACTTCTGAAAAAAATAATGATGGGACCCAGTGACAGAACAGTCCTACTGGGCGTGATGCACGTTTGATCATCTTGGAGCAGAGAAAAAAGCTAGGTCACAATTACCTGCATGTTGTGATCCACTTCTGAATGTCAGGGACACAAAGATGGAAACGAGAATAATCATAAGCAGGAATACAGTGACATGGAAATGTTAATTAGGCATCTAGGAACAACTGTAAGAACTCTGCTTCCTAGAGGGAAACATAAAAGCTGACAGTCAAAATGGCCGCCTGCTGAGGCGGAGCCTGGTCCCTGCTAGGTGAGGTTCAATCCGGACCAGGGCAACACACATTCTTGAGGCCATTAAGCCTTGGGAAGACAATAAATAAGGAGGTCCTAAAATAAATATAAATTAATTAGGCATGAATTAACCGAAGATGCCTGTTTCAGAGGGCATGGTGGCTTACTCACTGAAAATTGGGAACGGCTATGCTGTAACATTCAGTTGATTCTCTGTTTCTGGATGGGGGAAAAAAAAATTCAATTTCTGTTTTTCAGTTTTTTTAAATCTAAGATTAGGTATTCTGTCTCACAACCCACTCTTCCCTAAAATTTGCATTTTCCAGCTAATTTCACTTTCTTTATTCTTCCAAATCCAAAATAATTACTTCTTTCACAGATCCCAGATATAAGTATTTATCAGATTTCAATGTTTTTCCAAACCGAGTTGAAAGAGGCTCCAGACCTTGAAGCTCCTTTCTTTTTATTGAGACACATTAAGTTTGAACCCAGTGAGAAAATCACGGTGCCTGCTTTCAATAATCCCTTCCGTTCTTGCTGCAGTATGTTTGCTATAATTAATTCATCCCAGGGCGCACTCACATGGTGCATCTGCTTCATCTTTATTTCAGTACTTCTTCTTGCTTTAAAATTGTATGAACTACAGCAAAGGAGATGAATAGGAGCAACAGCTAAGCTCTTGCTAGATGAGGGTGTGGCTAAGGTTGGGAGACATTAATTTATTCATCCATGTACTCCTCCTGGCCAGTCATGCTTGATATCGTGTTGCACATTTGCCCTTCAGTATTTAAAAAATTATATTCTTCTAATTTCCTAAATGATCCGTTTCTTTCCATAGTATTTATTTTTACAAATAATTTGCACCAACTCACCGCTCTATTGAAAAATACCCCCAATGCTCAAATTCTAATCCCTTACCATGTCACTCAAGAGTTTTCAGGATCCACCCAAATTATATTTCCTAAAATTTCTGCTTTCAACAGTTTCTAGAATATAGTGCTGTACCTTTGCTATATTGCTTTTTTTTTCCTCCTTAAGTGTCCCTTCTTCTTATTTGTAAAATTAAGCATTGGAGCCATCTTCCTGGTGGACTATCTTTAACTTCTCCTAGAATTCTCATCAACCCTCCCCCACTGGAGTTCTCTATGATAACTTTCAGGGTGTCTGTCCACTGTATCCAACACTTTAGCTATATCTTTGGTAAAGATAATGCTGAAGATGATGTCAAATTACCATCAGAGAAGAACAAGAAAACAAAGAACAGAACTTATTGTTTCCTTCCATCCGCCAGTACTGATCAATCAATTTACTTTCAGAGCCCAGTTTTGGAGTCTATCTTAACCACAACTGAAAAACACATTTCTATCTGAAAAAAAAATTCATCCCACAAGAGAATATTAAGTATGCTTGCCTGTAGGTCCTTTCACTTGTCATGCCTTTCGTCACTGTAGAAGCAGATAGAACTCTAGTCTGATTAGGTAGCTATAGCTGTCAACCCACAGAACTCTGCTACAATATTATTTAAGTCTGGTTAGGTTTTTTTCTTTAGTATTACCAAAATTCTTAATTGTTTTCAGAAACTAGAATATTATGTATAAGTACGTGGTGAGTCCTCTTAGCTGGGAGTCATACTGCCATCACTCCTGTGAGAGAGGCAAACGTGAAGCTCTTCCACTTTGTTCACTGAAGACTTACCACTTACTTGCTTGGGTCAAGAGGAGAAAGAATGATGATATTAACTATTACCAACAAGAGAATGGGTTGCTTCTCAATCCTCCTGCTTTGATCTTTGAATCTGGACTTATTAAAATATATCCTTCTATTTAAGTGTAATAGGATTGCATATCTGTGGGGAGCTAATACAATTTTACTTCTTGCTGGGATTTCTCACTGAATACTAAAAAGAATGGACATGGGGGTTCACTGAAGACACGAACACACAGCATAACTGTAAAGCCACCCAGGTTGTAGGAACATGGACTTATCCCAACAGCCTGCATGCAGATTTCCACTCAGAGCAACTGCCCATAAGCTTGTAGTTCCACAGTACTTATCTGCCCGCGCACAGTTTAAGGAAAAATAAAAGATGGTGCAGTGAGGAGGAAAATGGTTTTCTAATTCCAGCCCTTATGGGTTTTAGAGTAAAATGACAGGACATCACTTTTCTAAAAGCACAATAATTTCAAAATATAATACCACTATTTTAAAAACTGTGTACTAGACACGTATTACAACAGAACTGGGCAGGAAACATAAAGCAATTTGTAATGCCTTTCATCACTACAAGGGCAGGGTAGAACTCTAATTTGATCAGATAGTTATAGCTGTCAATCCACAGACCTTTGCTAAAATATTATTTAAGTCTTGTTAGCCATTTCTTTAGTGTTACAAAAAGGGCATAAATTTACTTTACATCTGTGATAACACTTGTGTGTGTGTGTGTGAGGTATGGTGTGTGTGTGGTGTGCATGTATGTGCATATGCACCCATAGGTTGTTCAAATGTAATAACTGTATAAGCTATGATAAAGCTAATTTTATTTGATGTATTATATTCATTAAGCATATCTGAAGGCAAATTTTGTCTGTTATTAACTTCATTTTAATTCCTACATTCTGTGAAGTTATTATGTGAATGATTTTAAGGTAAGGCCTATGATCAAGTAGAGGAGGGAGCAAGAAAGAGAAAAGAAAGCCAGATTTGTATTTTCATCAAGCTAACTGTTGACAAAGAAGTGAACAGGTGTAAAATTTTGTTTCTAGCAATCTTTGCAGGAATTTTGCTTTTAGTTCTTATCCTGTTTAAGGAAATCAAAGCTAAAAACACAAGACTATGTAGATCATGTATGAGAGAAAATCTTGAGAGAAATACAAGCACTAATGCAATATCAAGTAAACCCACATACTGATGTGGAAGGATTCCCACATTAATTTCTACATTTACACTTAAGATAAACCTCCTTCCAGGATTTACTTCTTTATAACATATGTGAAATAGAGTTTATCCATTAATCAGTCCTCACACATAATGTAGGCATCTCTACTTCATGTTTGAACCTACGAACATGATTCTGTAAATCTCCATATTCCCCAAGGAAACAGTTGGGGAATACAACAAAAAATTTTTAATCTATCTATTATTTTTTCATCCATCTGTATCCTCTGTCAACCCTGCCAGTTGATGAACTTGACTCTATATTCGTCTATAACTCATTATATTCCTGTCCATTTTTTATGAATGTGCCTTAAGTATCTATTTATCTACATGTATATCTATCTTCCTTCTATCTGTCTGTCTATCTATCTATCTATCTATCTATCTATCTATGTATCATATATCTATCATCTACCATCTACCATCTATGTGTCAGCTATTCATCTTTCTGTCAGTCATCACCTAGTGTATCTGTGTCTAAGTGAACGTTCTGTGCTGTTCACAAGCACAGTGGAAGCTTTAGAGCACAGGGAATGATAATGGCTTCTTCTAGCTTCTGATCTCCTTTTTCTTTTCCAATATGAGGATACCCACTAAATAATTAACTGTAGAGGATGTGGTGTTTCTAATAAGAATGCGTCAAATCTTTTTGTTCCTCTCCTTTTACTGCCAAAGTTCTAAACCTTTCATTGTCCAAAGTTTTGTTTGTTTGTTTTGTGTGTGTGTGTGTGTTTAAGCAACCTCTTGAAAGCTGTCAGGGCCTGTCAGGTCTCTCATTCTTCATCCCTGCGTTCAATTCCACAAGCCGTCACTTAGACGGAGGTCATGCTACAGGCTGTGCTCGGTCTTCAGAAAAAAAAAAAAATAAGCAGGAGAAGGGGACCTTATTCTAAGATGTACATCCTCCTGTGTTAAAGGAAATATGTTAGAAGAAGGCTTGAAAAATTACTAATTGTTACTTTCTCCTACTGTGGACCAAGATGTGTTGTAGCACCTTTATGAAGATGAGGAGACGCCACATATTCATATGATTATACTAATCACAGTCAATTTGCTTTTGAACACAGCATTCAACAACGAGGAGATATACTTTCCACGTCACTTCCTTAACAACTGATATTCATCAACATATGGGCGATTTTTCAATTTATTAGCATTTATTGGTTTTATGAGGTATAGTTTCAGAAACAAAGCATCAATAGATATTTACTCTCATATTAGTGCCCAGTGAAGCTTTCCTCATATCTGATTGGCCCACAATTTCCAACCAGATGGGCATGCTCAGAAACAGTTTTTATTGTACATTCCAATCTCATTTAAGCTATGCAGTGATTTGTTGTTGTTACTTGGGGCAGAGTCTTACCCTGGAACCCAAGACTCATACTCAGGGCAATCCTCCTGAGTCTGCCTCCAAAAATGCTGACACTACAAATGTGAGCCAGTTCACCTAACTCTTTGACAGTGATTTTAATGGCTACTGCTTATTGTCAACTTAAGAGTTAGAGTATTTCATTCAATTGTATTTATCACAGACATATACAAGAGGCGACTGCTTCTGCTTCTAGGTCAAAAATGAGAAGGGGGTCACAGAAGCCTTGCAGATTGCCATGCACTTGCTGGGCTAATGAGCAGTAGTGACAGTTTTCAAGTCAAGGACTTATATTCCTAAAAAAAATTCTTAACTATTGCATCGTAATGCTTACACACAAAGCATTTTCTCTCGTGCCGTCTCGTGTCAAACGTCACAACTAAGAATGATTTCTTCATTACAGCTCTATGCTACAAGCCTCTCAACACGGACCATCTGGTAATACCTGGTCCAAAGACTGGCAACAAGACTACAGGGAAAACACCAAGAGGTGTTTTGTAAAACGTAAATTTGCCCCATGGTTGCTTGGAACAACTTAACCTTCTGCAGCTGCCTACTCACATAACAAATATCCCTAGACAACAACAACAACAACAAAAAAAAAATCAAGCAGAAATTAAACAGCAACTAGATTTACACTGGCCTGTGATTGTCCACATAATAGTCTGTCATTACATTTAATTGAAACTTCAGAGTTTACCCAGGGGCTTACTCATGTCTGTAACAAGCAATGGAGTTGAGTCAAGCTATTCATGTTCTTAAGCATGTGGTGCTGTACCCTGTGCTCAGAGCAAATATCAGCCTTGTTGGCTTTGCTCATGATTGACAGAAATTCATAAACATTGAATAGCTTGCTTCGTCTTTAGTGAAAAAGACTAGAAGATAAAGATCCAAACGATGACAGGAAAAGGAGTATAGTCTGAGAAAGTGCTTAGTTTCTGCTTTTCTTAGAATATTTTACAACAAGGAATGAGGAGAACCCATTCATGCATTACCTGCATAATTAAAATTTTAATTTTCAAAGGATTCAATTCTTTCATTACTTCATCAAATATTGATTGGTTATGTAATGTGTCAGACCTGCTGCTCACTAGTGACTCAGGGTAGGTAAAATGAAAAGGATAGCATATTTTATTCCTGATACAATTAAGAAACAAAATAGAGGAAAGACCTTGAGTTCAAACTTCACCTCTGTAGTTATTGAGCTGTGAGTCATTGCTCCAAATATGAACCTCCATCTTTCAGTGTCCTAATATAAATGATTATGTTTACAATTACAACAGCTTCATTGTAAGATGGTGTCAAAAATTATATAATATTAATAGGATTCAAAAAGTGCTTTAATGCTGGAGAAGATTTATGTACATGTTCATCTTATAAGTTGACCATCTCTAATCTAAAATCCTAAATGCTTTAAAATCCAAAAGATGTTCCATATGTCACAAAGTTTTTGAAAATAACCCAAAATTTTGGGGAAGCAATGAAATCTGAAACTATTATGGTCCTAAGCATTTCAAATAAGGGGTGCTCAGACTTTATATTCACGTGATGTTTCCCATCGATTCTCACGCCAATATGTAGATTTTCATACATGTCTATGATGTAAATATCACAGAAATGTGATTTAAAGAATGAAACTTTGTATATAAACAATTTACCTTTTAAAATGTGGACCGAAGGCTGGGGATATAGGTCAATCTGTGAATATTTGCCTTACAAGCACATGGACATCCACTAGAAAGTACATTTGAAAAAGAAAAGCCAAGATGGATGGGACCCACTTTAGTTCTCGCCCTTGGAAGACAGAGACAGGCAGATCTCTATGTGTTAGAGTTTGACCTGTTCTACACGAATTCCAGATTAGCAGATGATATATATGGAGCCCTTATTTAAAAAAATAAATAAGAGTAAAACCCTGGCATGGTAACATGCTTGAACTCTTAGCAGTGTGAAAAAAATCAGAGCTTCTGTAATCCCGAGGCTTGCTGGCCAGCCTAGCCTACCTGGTGAGACGCCTCATAAGAAAATAGGATCAGAGTGTATGATGCCTGAGCAACAACACAAAGTTTTCTATTGAACTCCGCATACATACTTGCAAACCATGTGCACTGACACATGGCATTCATACACTGACATGAATGTAGATGATGGCAGATTCTGGAAAAATATGCCTGGATGGAATCCCAGTCCCATTATATCTTATCCCTGTAGTGTAGATGAGTAAGCTTTTCCAACTATTTTGTATTAATCTAAAATTAATAATGGAGGCCTGGATTTGTCCACTTGAAACACTGAAAATGAGAGGCATGAATCCATCATTTTACACACACACACACACACACACACACACACATACACACATACACACTGCTTAAAAGTGATCAGAAAAGATGCAACTGTGGTAGAGTGATCTCTCGGATAAAATGTCAGGGAGTGACCATGGTTGTTTTGTAATTTTAAGCAATGTTCCCTTCCAGAAAGCGAACTAACAACCAAATACCAAACAAAAACAAAACAAACAAAATACTTGGAGGGAAAATAGTGTTGGTTGAAGAGAAGCTGCAAAGAGAAAATGTAGGAAGGTCCCACTTGGTTATCTTTCTATTTTAGCAAAGAAGACACGATTGCATTTAAAGGTATTAGGAGTAAAAAGCAAAACAAGGTGAAAGTATAAAAAAAAAAAAGTAATCCAAATACATACAAACTTAAATAAGAATGCTCATTTAGAAAAGAAAAAAGACGATTAAAAATTGCTATGTTGATTAGCCACAGATCTTCCTGAGCTCAAATGCCATGGGGAGTGGAAGAATTCAAATATCTAAGAAAACCAAGTAGTCTGCTTGAAACCCCATCCACTGCAGCTTGACCCAGAGGCCAAGGAGTGCATTAACTCACCCTAAGAGCAGCTTTAAACTAACAAAGAAGTGATGTTCAAAGGCAAAATAAAAACCCAGGGACTTCTACTAGAGAAGAAAAGGAAACAGCAACAGAAGAATTCCCATCTCCTTGTGTGGTCTAGGTCGTGAGTTCAGGCAGATGTCTGAAGTCACTGTACCTTTTGGGTGACAAATAATGGGAACATGCAAAACCGGGACAGAACGTAAGTCAGTCTTCCTTAGACGTGCCAGTCAGAACTCCTGGCCTTCTATCAAAGTGGTACACTGCTGTTAAGATTATTCATCTTCCAAAGGAGGAGGCTTACTCAAGCGTGCCATTGTCATAGTCTTACAAAGCAAACAGAAAAGCTAAGATTGTGCTGTTGATCTTAAGCAAAACAGCAATATTTTTGTTTGTTTGGTTTTATTTTATTTTATTTTATTTTATTTGGTACAGGGTTTTTCTGTGTAGCCTTGACTATGCTTGACTCTCTGTGTAGACTAGGTTGACCTTGCACTCACAGCAATCCTCCTGCCTCTACCTCCAGAGTGCTGGGATAAAATGCATTTGCCACCACGCCTGGTTTAAAACAGCAATAGTTTCATACTTATGCTTGGAGGTAATATTGCTATTTCCTGCATGCTTGCTTTCTCTACTTCTGAAAAAATGTGGCCAGCCAGTTGTTACTGAAATTCCAGAAATGCTGAGACACTTCCCATAGCTCCTAGCTCCATCCTCTCCTGAGCTCTGTGAGCCCTCTTTCTCTCCCCCAAGGGTCTGCTTTCTCCTGCCATGAGATACTTTTACTTTATGTTCTCACTGTGGAAAACATTCTTCCCCAACTCCCTCACCAGCTCATCACTTGTTTCTTTTTAGAGTAACTCAGTGCTCACTGACATGGAGAAATCTTGATTTTCTAGTCTTTGTCACTTTTCTATTTTATACAAGTTCACAGAAGCATTCTGATGGTTCCTTATGCAGCCAGTGAGCTGGGTGAGCAGACAGGGGACTGAAATCTGGATGGAAGCTATGGTATACGATACTGGTTTGTCTTCTGTGGGTATGGGTTTGTGTAAATTATCTATTTGCAGAGACATGTAGAGATTTACTGGAAACCTGTGCAAAGGAAACAGTTTATAATTTGAGGTCTATATTCTTTTGGATCTAGGATAAATAAGACAGGCAGTGAAGTAGTTCATGGACAATAAAAGAAAAAAATTTTTCTGCTTGATTCAGTGAAAACATACATATGCTAAATGGATATAGGCTCAACTACAAGTCATATCCTGCTGCTACCCTATTATTCCCTGCCTCCTGCTGTGACATGGTCACAAATGTGACATGAGCTTCTTCCTGAGGCTTTTACTTTTCAATACTTGTCCTTACTGATCACATGTGCTCAGTGATTTCACTATGGATGAAATACCACTCATCCAGTGTCAGAATTTGAGGTCCAGATAAGAGAGATGTTAAATCCCGTACCCAAAGCCACAATACCAGAGATTAACAGAGCCAAGATTTGAACCTGGGACCCAGGTTAGTCTAATCTTTGCATCTAACTTGTTGTCGCTGTGGTATGACAGTGTCATCTACAGGGTTTATTTTTTTAATATTTTATTAATTTATTCATATTACATCTCAATTGTTAGCCCATCCCTTGTATCCCCCCATTCCTCCCTCCCTCCCTCTTCCCTTCTACTCCCCTCCCCTATGTCTGTGACTGAGGGGGACCTCCTCCCCCCCGTATATGCTCATAGAGTATCAAGTCTCTTCTTGGTAGCTGGCTATCCTTCCTCTGAGTGCCACCAGGTCTCCCCATCAAGGGGATATGGTCAAAAATGGGGCACCAGAGTTTGTATGAAAGTCAGACCTCCCTCTCCACTCAACGGTAGAACAGGGTTTATAATAGAGTTACCAAAATAGATCATATAATGCTTTAAGTAAGTTTAAGATTTCTGCAGTAGAATGCATTCATAGTGACCTTGTGGCACATGGAGTCCACTGACCAAAGTCTGAAGTCTGTTTGCACATTATTCAACAGCCACAGTGGTCCTCATCTTCCTCTGTTTTGCCACTGCTGCTACACCTGCTATTAGGACTTTCTGCATGAGAGCTGGTTCTGCTACCACCTTCTGCTTCTTTTCTGGGGCTACATTTCGGGGGCTCCACCTCTACTGCCACTAAGGTGGCCAGGCTCGTGCTCCACACCTTACCTCCTTTGGCCACTGGTCAGTCGATTCTGTAGCTGTACTCTGTAACTCTACTGTTCCCCTGTTCACTGCTGCCTCCACTCTGCTGTCATCATCGCCAAGCCTTCATTCATGTTGCCAGTTCCACCTGCTCTACTGATGGTGCTTATTAAAAGGGTGTAAGTATCTCCCAGTGACTTCACAAAGAAAGCTGGACAGCCTACTTGTCTGCCTAGAAAAAGGGGTATTTGTATCAATGACTACAAACTTCATGGAACAAGGATTTGGTTTGTCCCAGTCATAGCATACCACCTCCTGCACTGCTCATCGTGGTCCCAATGCCCAAGGCCACCAAATAAAGTACTCTCTTTCTTACATAGGGACAACGGTTGTGAGGAAAATCTGGGGGACCTGTCTGAAATATTCATGGGTGGTGCTATCTCTTCAAGAGCTACAGTTGTGTTTCAGCAACAGCAAGCGCAACTGTTGTATAGTCTCCTCAAGGCTTCTCTCCAGCTTGTTCAAAACAGCTAGCAGTTTGGCTGGGTGTTTGAATGACAGACATTTAAACAATGCACCCAAGAATCCAGACAAGACACAAACAATTGTCAATTATGGAATAAAATCACCCCATTCCCCCATTAATTTTATATGAGGTAACACTCCTAAAATAAGAGCTATTCATTAGTAATAGTTCAATAGTGTTTTTTCAGTACTCAAAAACTACACAGTACCCAGGGAGAAGTAAGTCCTTCAGATACAACTCAGTTAAAGTAAAGTAAAGCTTGGAATATTTTGTACAGTTCAGGTAAAATTCCTAAGAGAGGGGAGGAGTAATGATATAACTCAGACATGAAGTGTCCCCAGAAGATTCATGTAGTTGATGTTTGATCCACAGCTGGTAAGTTTAATCATGGACATATAATGAATCATAAGTGCTGTGATGTAATGTCTGGGCATGTTGATAAAGCCATAATTTAATTGCATTTTTGGGAGGTGGTAGAAGTTACGTCCAGTTTGCTTTAGGCAGGCCACTAGGCATTTGTTCATGGAGGCTGAGTCTTGTATAAAGTCCATTTCTTAGTCTCCTCTTGTTTCCTGGACAGCACAAGTTGAACAATTTTACTTTGCTTTTGTGAAAAGAGAGCACAGAAAGTGATTATGATGGCTGAAGGGGTTGAGGGTGGATGACAAGAGGGAGAAGTGGCACACTGTTTTTCTGATTACCTAATCAAAGGTACATTGACCTGTAAGAAAATAAATAATTTCAACTAATTTTGTAAGCAAACAAAGTGATTCTCAGTATTCTTTAATTGGAAACAATCTCCTGTCACCTGGGCTCCAAAGGAGGACAGGGAAGGAAGCCATATGTTCCAACCTTTTGATGGCCATCTCAAATTTTGATGAGTGTGCCTCAGAGGAGCCATTACTGCCGAAGGGGAACTTTCTTTGTGCTTTGAAATTTGCCTCTAGCAATCACAGAACGCCTCAGCACAGCAAATTGCAGGGGAGCTCTGGAGTTCTGCAGTAAATAAACCAGAATTGGTAGGGAATGTGGGCAGCAAATTCAAACTGAATAACCAAGAAAATAAAGTATCAAAAATGCATCTTTTGGGGGTCAAACCCTTCAGAAGTCATTATTTTTAAGAAATTGGACTTGGCTAGAGTATAAATGGACGCTAGAGAAGAATCAGTCTCCAGGTTTCTCATTTCTAAAATAACTTCACGTCGTTATTCCTGATTGTCATTGTTGCTATCTCCACCTCTAGTCTACATGATTGTCATCTTCGGCTCCTTGCTGAAAGGCCATAATCATTCCTTACATTTAAGTGTTGCTGGAATACTCCATTTGCAGTATGTCAATATTTGGATGTAACCAAAGACATCACTGTTCCTACAAACACGAGATCTGATAGTGTCATGGTGATTGTAGGAGCTGATGAAAAATAAAGAATGAAAAGAGCCCTGAAGAGTCTTCTTTCCTTGAATATCCGGCTCCTCCTTCCCATTGGATCAGGAGTCTGCCTGTTTATCAAAATACCTTTCAAATAGGAGCAAAAGCAGGCAGTTAAGTAAGTTACAAAGGACAACGAGGAGAAAGAAGTGTGTGTGTGTGTGTTTAGGAGGAGGAGGAAGAAGAGAAACTTAGGGGAGAGTTAGATTTTTCATCTCTGTGGTTTCTACTCAAAAACTAAAACTATGATCAAGAACAAATATAACATTATCTGCCTTTTTAATTCTATCAATATATTATTGTTTCATAAGAACCTTGCTAGTGGAACCTTGAAACATGCCAGTGATTCTGAATCCTAAAGCCACACACTGAGAGGACCATTGGAGACAGGCATTCTGATGCACTTTGCAAGGGATAAGACTTGATTTTGTGTGTCTGGGATGCCACTATTCAAGTGATGAACTTTCGTCTCGTCTCTTAAGTACCTTTGAAATTCCATTTCTCTTTCCTTAACATTCTCTTAGGCTTTTGCGTTAGACACAAGTGAGCCTTGCCTGTAGTGGTTAAGTGTTTGAGAGATGCTATGATAGTTCCTGTGGTCACCACTTTCTACCTTTGAGAAATGTCAATAACCACCGGCAAATAACTTTATCTTCCGATTACCATCCCTGCTTTTTTTGTGGGACATCAGCCTTTGAGTTGGCCACTGAACTAAGACATGGAAAGATCATTTACAGTCAAAACCATGCTGTTGCCTCTGGGCTGGTGCCTGTTTTCATAGGAAGACAAATATCTTCATGTGACACATAAGGAGGGCTTGGTCATTGACCTGTTAGCCTCCTTTTTGCCCCAACCTGTGCTTTGACCTCTCCTAAGTTTACAGGATGGCAATTCCTTATATCATGATAAGGGTGGAACTGAAGGTGAAGAAGAGACTGGGAAGAGAGACGGGGCCCTGCTGCAGTGAACATGAGCTAGACGCATGGAATGCTGGTTCCTTTTAACTTACTCCTTAAACATGGACATCCTTGAAATAAATAAGAATAAAAATAATTATAGGAAAGTGGTCTGCTTAGAATTACTACTACATAAAGGCTTATGCTATACAAATGCCCTACTAAATTCTGCTTGTTATTGTCCACAACCGTGTCCTAGTATATTTAAATAACAGAAAGAGATTGAATATTTAGCAATACCAAATAAAAAATATTCTGAATTAATGGTTAACACTATAAATAGTTACTTCAACTCTATGGTAAAGATGAAGATAAAGGAAAAATGGATTTATCTGAGAAACAGGAAATCCAATTTTACATACGGTATATAAGTATAGGAGAGGATGCCGACACTATTAATCTATGGGAGCTGACACAGATGGATAGTATCTTGACAATTATGTCCTGGCTAATGAAAAGCTTAGATAGGATGAGAGACATTTCCACTATAAGCAGTTGTACTCAATGTGTCATTGATACAGTAAAGAGAATATGTTATGAAAGCCAACAGCTTACTGAAGAGTTCTGAGTGGTAATAAGGATAAGAAATTCTTGTGTAAACAAATAGCAGAAAAATATCACCCCAAAGAGTTATGGCAATACCCTTTCCTGTAGAGGACAAGATTCAAGACTTGTAGTGAATTCCAGAGAACGTAGGTAATATTATAGTCTATAAGATGTTTGTCCTACAAAGACATGGCACGTTGAAGTTTTATATACTAAGGAAATTGATTGATTAAATAATAATAACAGAAAGGCATAATACTGTAATAAAATAAAAATTGTGTTAAGGCCTGCCTCTTTTCTTCCTTTCTTCATTTCCTCCCTTCCTCTATAGGGTTGATAGCACATACTTCCTGTATACACTAGACAAAGACATATTTTACATTCTGGGCAAGTGGAAGTGACAATCCATGATGTCTTATATCATTCAACAACAGCAATTTAAAGCAAAACAATGATCTATATTTGGAATTTTCCATTTATAATGTGGGATCATTGCTCATGGTGGGTAACTAAAACCACAAAATGTGAAATTACAGATAAAGAAGAATTGCTTTTCCATAAGAAAAGAAGGTGTGTAAATGGAGATACTTTAGCATTTAGTGACTGTAAAGTGGATGCCTTTTTAGATAAGACAATATCGAGCCGAGTAATAAGATGAATGCTAGAGGAATGCAATAGAATGGAAGCCTATGGAAAAGAAAGTTACCACAGAGAGGGGTGTTTAACAGTGTAAAGCCATGTTGAGATGTTAAGAGAGGAAATGAGGGTAAAAATGTTCTTTCCATCAGAGTGTGTAGGTGTGCTTATGCCATTGGACTGTTGGACCAAGGAATCTGAACAGGATTAGAAAGGAAATGAGAACACTAAGGCTTGATTGTCTGGCATAAAGAGAGTGAGATATAAAGAACTTGTGGTGATGATGGGTGAAATGAAAGGAAGTAAAGATGGGTTCAATGGCCAAGCCAACCACCGAGAAATGAAGCATTCAGAATAGAACCACTGGCGTTAGCAGAGATTTTAACAAGTTGAACAAGTCATTATGGACATGGGCAGATGTAGTGCAGTGGAAGAAAAGTTACAGAAGTGGGGCTGCCATGGCTCAGAACTGAAGTTGTGCCAATATCTTAATTAAAAATAATTTATGGATAATTTTGTAAATGAAAATAGCTGAGATAGAATGTATTGTGATAGGCTATCTCAAAGAACAATCCAGTGTCTTTCAAGAGCTGAAGGAGCAAATGCTCAGGGGAGAGCAGGACATCGTATAAAATCCAACTGTGTCCCTCATGAGACACAGGGGACAGTCAGGAGTCTGTGAGGGGAAAAGGCAAGTACTTTGTAGCAGCTGACAATGGGGAGGTATGGAGACTTGTTGAGCAAAGTATCACCCTCCAGATACCACAGTGAAAGTCTACAGAAAGGAAGCAGTAGAAACCATGACAAGCATCCACAAGATACAGGTCCTGAAATGCTGAGGACTGATGAGAAAGTATTTAGCTACAAAAGCTGGAATAAGAGACTGGGTCAAGTTGTCTCTGCAGTTTTCATGGCAGGGCTCTGATCATCTTGCTTCTGGCTGTAGAATTGTATGATTAAACCTTTACATCAGGAGAGCAGGTGCTTGGAAAATACACTGTGGGGCATTAGAAACCCATGATGCAAGAAATGCTTTTTGTTATCATGTACCCATTTGAGAAGCTGAGAAAGTCATTGAAAGAAAAATCTCATTGCGTTTTATGAGTTATCAACTCCTGAAGAAATCCATGCGTAAGCCTCAACTTAATTGCCATGGTCCACATTAGTAGGACTGAATCTCAAGATGCCTGACTTTGCTGGTAGTATATTCGCTTTAAATAGCTTATGCGTAGTAGGCTTGGGATCCATTCCCAGCCATAATTAATCTGGTTGAATCCAGGGCTCCTTTCTGTTAATTAATGAATGTCTTTCCCCCGATAATTAAAAGAAAGAAAGTCTTCATTAGCAAATTGTTTCTAATCCACCAGTGATTATACAAACAATCTCGGGAATGGGAGCCTCAAAACATTTCACAACCTACTTGATTTATTGGCAGGCTATATGCTTATTATTTCTCTCTCTCTCTCTCTCTCTCTCTCTCTCTCTCTCTCTCTCTCTCTCTCTCTCTCTCTCCCTCCCTCCCTCCCTTCTCTATCTCTCTCTGTCTGTCTCTGTCTGTCTCTCTGTCTCTGTCTCTGTCTGTCTGTCTCTGTCTGTCTGTCTGTCTGTCTGTCTGTCTGTCTCTCTCTCTCTCTCTCTCTCTCTCTCTCTCTCTCTCTCTCTCTCTCTCTGTGTGTGTGTGTGTGTGTGTGTAGTGGGTATACGGAGGGCAGAGGACAACGTTCAGAAGTCAGGCATCCTTCTTTCTACCATAGCTTCTGGGGAATGAATTCAGATCATCAGCTTTGTGTAGTAAGCCAGGACCCTGCTACATGTCACTGGCTCCAGAGAATATACCTGCGTAATCCTACTACATCTCTACCAGACAAGGGAGGATGTGAAGGAGAAGAGGTTCGACAGACAATAATGGCAAAAGTTGTCTCGGTGTTTTTTTTTTTTAAAGCAACTTCTAGTGCAAATATTGGAACAGCCCTAGTGCATTCACTGTGACATTATCCTGATTACAAGGAAGACACCTTCAGGAACATGTACACAAGCAAGCATAAAGTAGAAGACTTGAATGCTTGTAAATGCCAAATGACAAGTCTTCTGTTACCAAGCTCCCATATGCCCAGTTAAGGATCCCACAGTTCAGTATATAGACTGTCCAGCTTGTTGTTCCAATCTGCTTATGAAATTGCACATTCTACTGAGGTCAATGCCATAATAATCAGTTAGCTTGGTCAGGTTTCTTGGTCCAGACAATACTTTACCCTTTTACTATTTTTGTTATTAATTATGTTTTATTTTATTAATCTAGGCACATTCAGGCATGGGATGCTTATTCCTTGGAAGAAATGTTTGCTAGTAGTCAACCTAACACATATGTGGCATGAGTGTAGTTCCAAGCCTCCTCAGAGAGACCCTGTATCAGCTGTTCCTATTATTTGTTGGTTCTCATGATGGCACTCATATCTTCCCTGAAGAACACACCTCCCCAAAGTTGCAAGCCCTTGATAAATTGTCATCCTTTTAAGAGTTCTCTCTGAATCTAAAGAATATTGTGTTTGCACAAAAGGAGAGAAGACAATGGATACTCTGTCGCACTCTGTGTTGACTGAGATTGATGACTTAAAACTTCAATGATTTTCTTCTTTGGCAAATTCTCTTCATAACACCAAGCTCAGATTTGCTGATGTCACTGTGTTCAGGAAAAGATTCCCATATGTATTCTGATGCTCTTCACACTCCTTTGCACACGAGCCTTGGCTCAAGGCTTTCCACACACACCAGCCATTTGTTCTGATCATACCACAATTTCAACTCTAATTGACATGCACAGTTCAACCACGAACAACCGTAGCCCTTGGGTAGGTAGGCTCAGTTCTGACTCTGACAGTTTCCATAACAGCAGAGCTTCCATGGAAAGATGGACACCATTGACTGTGTTACTGCCATTCTTTTGCCCATTAATCTAGATGAAATATTTTTAGGATTCAGTTTTTAATTAAGATAATTGTTTTATGGGGCACCAGAGTTCGTATCCCCTGGGTGGGGAGGCCTGGTGGCACTCAGAGGAAGGAGAGCCGGCTACCAAGAAGAGACTTGGTACCCTATGAGCATATAGAGGGGGAACAGGTCCCCCTCAGTCACAGTCATAGGGGAAGACAGTAAGGGGAAAATGGGAGGGAGGGAGGAATGGGAGGATACAAGGATGGGATAACAATTGAGTTGTAATATGAATAAATTAATAAACTATATTTTAAAAAAGATAATTGTTTTAACTACTTTATATGCTTTTTCTTTCTTGAGTCATAAGAGAAGGTGATGTTTTCAATCTGGACTGGTAACATCTAGCATTTCCAGACTGCATTTAGAGCCCATAGAATAGAGCTACTAGCAAAGTTTTTTCCAACACCACATTTTCTTTCTTTGTTTATACCTCGAATACACTTATAGAGACTGGACTTGAGGAGTCATATGTAATCGTCATGTGGGAAGATAAAGGTCAAAGTTCATGAACAACTATGATCCCTATATGTGTATGCAATTTTCATTCCAGCTTTCAATGTTTATCTGGTTACTATTATTGAGAGAGAGAGAGAGAGAGAGAGAGAGAGAGAGAGAGAGAGAGAGAGAGAGAGAGATGATTATTTCAACATATCTAATTGATATATTGCCTTCTCATAAGGATTTGGTTTTTAATCTGGGACTTTTATATGATATTACTAAAGCAGTAGTTAGAATCCTGCACTTGATACATTTTTGTTTCCTGGCTCAGTCCTCACTGTTCTGAAGTGTCATGTGGTTATTTGTGCTGAATCCCTCTATCTCTGGTACTAAGAGATGAATCAATTTTCTGGGTGGTTTTGAGACAAATGTCTTGCTATATCTTAGCAGTGATTTTGTATATGAACATCTTTTAGGGATTAGGATACTGCAGGATTTCTATTAATTACAAATACAATCATGAAGTGATTCATATGTATTCATGATGTAATAGTTATGTTCCGATCTTTGTAAGTCATTTAAAGCAAGATCTGATTATATCAGATGGATAAACAGTCAGCACCCTGCAAGGCACAGTTGTCTCCGAATCCCATTTATGCTTCCTCTTGCAGTTATATATCAAAGTCACTTAAAAAATCATTGAAGAAATGAAAGAAAAACAGCCACTGTGGCAACACACAACTCAAAGCTATTACCGTAGAGACGCATGATACAGATGCAATCAACAGAATCATTACTGCTTATTTTATCAATCACAATTTGCATTGTGAGTTTTCTTCTGGCTCTTATTTTTCCCCAGGACACTGTGACAAGGAATGCTTATTTTCCATACCTCCCATGAGAACCTTTAATCTTAACCACAGATAAGATATCTAAACATTGAAATTATTAATTTAATGGAAAAATATTTAAAGACCTAACAATTCTGCCTAACACGTTTCTTTGGAAAACTGATACTCTTCTTTTAATATTTGATTTGTGATTACACTGCTTTGAGTAGTGACTTACACATTTTATAACATCTTGGAAGAGCACTGTGAGTTTAAAAAACTATTTTTATTTTATGTGTATGGTTATTTTGCATGAATGCACATCTGTATATCACAGTGCAATGCTTCCCTATGTCAGAAGAAGGCACAAGATTCATTTGGCACTAGGTATAGATGGTTGTGATCTGCCATGTGGATGCTGGAAACTTATTCCAGGTCTTCTGAAAGAGAAGCCAGTGTTTCTTATCTCTGAGCAATCTCTCCAGTCCCATGACTAATGGGACTTTTACACAAAATTACCATTCTACAGTGTGAATACTGGTTCTCCTCTGAAAGACTGAAAATAAAAGTAGTGGTCCAGTGGTGCAGATGGGAGGAGGGAGAACTTTAGGAGGTTTGGCCTAGTGGAAAGTTGTAAGTTAATGAAAGCATATTTCAAAGGAATTCTGGGAACTTATCATCCTCTCTCCTATTCTCTTTACAAGGAGATAACAATATATCACTTATCCATCTATATCAGACTCTGTGATAAATAGAAAAGCCTACCAAAATGGAAGAATATATTACTAAGCAGATTAGTGGCTGGATACAAGATTAATTGTAAAAAAAAAAAACAAAAAACCTGTAGCCCTCCTATATACAAATAACAAATGTACTGAGAAAGAACTAAGGGAAATTACACCCTTCACAATAGCCACAAAAAATACTAAGTATTTTGATGTATCTCTAACCAAGTTAGTCAAGTACTTGATAAGAACTTCAAGTCTCTGAAGAAAGAAATTGAAAAAGATATCTGAAGATCAAAAGATTTCCCATATTCATGGATAGGTAGGATTAACCTAGTGAAAATGGCCTCCTCCTTACCAAAAGCAATCTACAGATTCAATGCAGTCTCTATCAAAATGCCAACACAAGTATTTCTAAAAACAAATTTCTTTAATGGTTTCTTTCTATGCTGTTGTTTTATAATTCTTTTCTTTTTTTTTTTTTTAACCTAGTGGATCTTTTATTCTTCTTTTTTCTAATTTATTATAATTTATTCAGATTACATTCTGATTGTTGTCCTCTCTCTTGTATCTTCCTGTTCCCACCCTCCCTCCCTCTTCCACTCCCCTAGACCTCTGACAGATTACTACTTTTAAAAATTTGTTCACTTTACATCCTGATTGTAGCCGACTCCCTTGTCTCCTCCTGGTCCCACCTCCCCTCTCTCATCCACCCCTCCCCTATTCCTCAGAAAAGGGGAGCCCTCCTTCCCTATTGTCTGACCCCAGCTTATCAAGTCTCATCAGGTGTGGGAACTCATGCCAAATTCTGCCATGTCAGAAATCCTGTATGCTGTGACCTTTGAGTTGCTGACTTTTACCTCACCATGAGGTCTTGTGTTCTAGGCTATCTTTGGGCTATTTACCTTTGAAAGAAGTAGAGAAGTCTCAATTTGGAACCACCCAGAGGATCTAGGAACTTCTTACAAGGAACTACTCAGAGAACTAGGAAGTTCTACAGAGAGGGATTTAGGCTTTTGCATTCTTGCCCTGGGGCTAGGGTGAATGGGATTAGAATAGACCCTATTGACCTTGCCCTATATATATGTTCCTGATAGTTGGGCAATAAAGTGAATCTTGGTCAGAAATTTCCTGACTTGATTCGTTATTTCTTGCATCTCTGTATCCTACTTTCAATCCCCACTCCCTCTTTCAGGTGAACCCTGATTCAATTTTTCCTGCGGGGTGGGACCTGACAATCAGGACTGCCTGCCTGCATCTTCTTCCTTTGTGGCCTAGCAAGGCCTCCTGACTATCAGGAAGTAATCAACAAGTGGGCACCAGAGTCTTTGTTTTAGGTAGCCCCTACTCCCTGTAGGATGGGACCAACAAGGAGGCTGTGCTACCTATCAACTACATAGGAACACAATTCTTTACAGACCTTGAAAGAACAATTCTAAACTTCATACAGAAAAACAACAACAAATACCAGAATACCTAAAACAATATTGTACAATAAAAGAATGTCTGGAGTTACCTGCATCCCTGACTTCTAGATGTACTACAGAGCAGTAGTAATAAAAACTGAATGGAATTGGCATAAAAATAGACTGCTTGATCAATGGACTCGAATCAAAGGCCCAGAAAGAAGCCCATATACCTACAGACACTTAATTTTTGACAAAGGAGCTGAAATCATACAACCAAAAAAAGGAATCATCCTCAACAATAGGGCTGGTCTAACTGGATGTCTACATGTAGAAAAATGCAAATAGATTCATTTTTAGAACCCTTCACAAAACTCAAGTCCAAGTGGATCAAAGGCCTCACATAATACAAAATAACACTAGGTACCCCAAATCTATTAGAAAAGAAAGTGGGGAAGATCTTTAGACACATTGGCACAGGATACAACTTCCTGAACAGAATAAAAACAGCTCAGGCTCTTAGATCAACAATTAATGAACGGGACTTCTTGAAACTGAAAACTTTTGTATGGCAAAACACACTGTTAATAGAATGAAATAGCAACCTATAGATTAGGAAAAGATCTTCACCAATCATATATGGGACAATAGGCTAATATCTAAAATATATAAAGAAATCAAAACACTAACAAACGAAATAACCCAATTAAAAAAAATGGGGCACAGGGCTAAACAGGGAATCCTCAACAGAGGAGTCTCAATTGGCGGAGAAGCACTTAAAGAAATGTCCAGTGTCCTTACTCATCAGGGAAAAGCAAATCAAAAGGACTCTGAGATTCCATTTTACACTGATCAGAATGGCTAAAAATATCAGGTGACAGCACATGCTGTTGAGGATATGGAGAAAGAGAACACTCATCCATTGGTGGTTGGGAAGCAGTCTTTCACAGCCGCTTTGGGAAATCAATCTGGTGTTTTCTCAGGAAATTAGTAATAGCTCTACCTCAAGACCTAGCTATACAATCCTGGGTATACATCCAAAAGATGCTCCACAATACAAGGACACTTCCTCAACTATTTTCATAGCAGCTTTATTTGTAAAAGCCAGAATCTGGAAATAACCTAGATGTCCTACAACTGAAGAATGGATAAAGAAACTCTAGTATATTTAAACAATGACATACTATTCAGCTATTGAAAACAAAGAAACCATGAAATTTGCAGGCAAATGAATAGAACTAGAAAATATCATCCTGAGTAAGGTAACTCAGATCCAGAGAGACACACATGGTGTATATTCACTTATAAGTGAATTTTAGTCATATAGCACAGGATAAACATACTACAATGCACAGACCCAAAGGAGATAAGTAATGAGGAGGATCCATGGGAGGATGCTTAAATCTCACCCAGACGGGGAAATAGAATAGACAGAGGTAGTGGTTGAAGAGAGGGAACGAGGTAGGAGAGGGAGTACAGAGAGACATGAGGGTGGAGAGCAGACCTGGGGGGAGCTGGGGCAGGAGAAGAGAAGGCCTGTAGAGCAAAGAGAAACTGTGGGCAGGGGCATCTTTGTGACAAGCTGGAGACCTAAGTCACAGTAGGTTCCTGGGAGGATATGAGGGGGACTCTAGCAGAGACTCCTTCTCGCAGGGGCCATAGAGACTGAAGAGGACACTCTCTAACTAGACAAGACTCCTAGTAGAGAGAGGGAACACCAACCCACCCAGAAAAATTTCAACCCCCAAATTGCCCTGCGTAGAAGATGTTAGAGTTAAAGATAGATTGAACAAAGATCAAGGGAATATCCAACCAATGCCTGGCACAACACAAGACCCTCCCCGTGGGAGAAAGCCAACCCCTGACACTATTAAAGATACTCTGCCATGCTTGCAGACAGGAGCCTAGTAAAGTTTTTCTCTGAGAGGTTCTACCTAGCAGCGGTCTGAAACTGATGCTGAGACTCACAGCCTAATATTGGGTGATGTGCAGGGAGTCTTGTGCAAAAGTGGGGGGAAGGAAAAAAGGGACATGGAAGTGATAAGAGCTCCACAAAAAGACCAACAGAGCAAAGTAACCAGGTCCCATAGGCAGTTGCTGAGACTGAAGCACAAACCAAAGACCATGCATGGACTGGGCCTAGGCCCCCTACACAGATATATCAGATGGGCAGCCTGGGCTTCATGTGGATCCTCTATAACAGGAATCGAGGCTATCTCTGACATAGACTGTGTTGCCAGCTTTTTGATCACTTCTCCCTAGTGGAACTGCCTTGCCAGGACACAGGGCATATGGACAAGCTTGATGAGCTGGGGTGGATGGTAAAGGGCCTCTCCTTTTTCTGTGCAATAGAGGTGAGTGATGGAAGAGAGGGAGGAAAGGTGAAACTGGGAGGAGAGGAGGGATGTGGTTGTGACCAGGATCTAGTGTGTGTGTATACACACACACACACACACACACACACACACACACACACACACACATACACATACACACACACACACACACACACACACACACACACACACACACACACACACATATCTCCATTAGCAGAGATTGGACATCTAAAGAAAGTAATAAAGCAAATATTAGTACTAAATACATAACATAAAATAAAAATAAGAGTAACAAATCCAATTTTCTTCAAAGTAAAATACAAGTCATTCTTTCAAAAATTAAAATAAAACGGACATGACCAGAGAGTGAACAGGGAATTGCATAGTAACAGGTTGACAGATTAGCAATGAAGAACTCGGTATAAAGAACTCAAACAAATAGTGAAAATAATTAGGTTCTGGAAGTTAATTGTTTAAAGTGAAAAGAACCTTAGAAAAAAATATCAATACATTTCCATGTAGCGTTTCTTTTTTTCTTTTCCTGTTTGATGATGAATAGAATCTTGATAACCCAAACTATCTCTGAAATTTTTCTAATACTGCAATTATCTTGCTAAATAGCATTGCCAGTAGCCTCAAATGTCATTTATAAAAGCAATTCTAACACAGGCTCAATTTGGGATTTACCAATCTATAAAAACTCTATAGAGAAACCAACACGCAGAGAACAAAATGCAGAGATCATGTTTTCTAATAGTTGTACATTTTAATAGTGTTTGTTAGCTGACTAGTCTGTGGTTTTGGATGATGGGGGAAGGCACTTGCACATGTGGATTTAAGAGGGGACCTTGTGGAGTAAGTTTTCTCCTTGCACTTTTATGTGGGTTCTGGGAATGAAACTCAGCTAGGCAGGCTTGTGTGCTAAGTGTTTTATTTGCTGTTCCATCACGTTGGCTCCATTTCCCAAGAGAGAAAAGCAAAAGACGGCAACTGAGACTATCAAATAGAAACTTAAGGCAGCCATTTCATGTGTCTTTTGGTGACTTGGGAGAAAATAGTATTCAAACAATACATTGCTGCTAGTTAGGATAAGTTATTGATGACCTTGATACAATACTGATTCTGCCAGCTGGTTTATTATATTTTCTTTAAGCAAGACTCCACAGACCCTGAGCTCAGGTGAATGAAAGAATTGGCTATGTGCTGCGTTGGTGATGTCATTCAAGTCTGAAGTGCTGAGAGCAAACAACAGAACACCTAGAGCCCCACTATTTCAATACAGCATTCTTAAACTCTATTGAAAAGTAAGTATGGGCAGGAATAACTAATTATGAAGGCCTTTTGAAAAGCTGTATGCAAGCCTACTACCCTTGAAGCTTCCTAAAATGGATACATATAGAAAAGCAATCTAAGTGGAATTATCATTTTATGGGGGAGGAGATTAATGTCAGAACTGGGCTAGCAAATAAAACCCCTAGTATCAGGATTGACTTACATATTTCATGAATATTGACCAAAGGGGGTCCCATAGGCCTCCCCCAACATCATGGAATATTGCAGGTGATTTTGATTACCTTCCACAACTTGACTGTAAAACCCTATTGGTAAAGATACCTCATGCTTATTCAGAGAACATGGATAAAACTGGAAGTTTCACTCCAACATGCATAGTGGTAGGAAATGTGATACAGGCTACCAGAGGAGAAAAGTAAGCATCAACCTCCAAAATTCAAGCCCAGTGAGCTAATATAATAACTTTCCTGTAAGATAAACCCAATGGTGAAACAATAACATGAATGCTATAGATGGAACCAACTGCTTTTAAAATTGTATTTAAGTCCTGCTACACAAGATGAAACTCATATCTTCTAATGGTAATGAAGCCAAGAACCTAAAACTAGATACATCACAGTCCCTAGAGGAAATCGCACTATTATAATTCTACTAACTCACCACACCAATAAAACCACTCCTGGTGACACATTGCTGTACTCACAGATCAGTGTATTGCTCAGCCCTTATTAAAGAAGCTTCTTCTTGCAGTAGACTGTAATTAACACAGAGGCCCACAACTAGACAACATACAGAGAATGAGAGGCTTTGGTGTGCTTAGTCCTAAAAGAGATGTCTATGACATGTCTCCTCTGAAGGCTTTAGGATTGGCGCTGGACAAGACACAGGTAGTGAATGCCACTAAGGAAACAATGCTTGCCAGACAGAACAGGGCAGATGTACATATGAATTCACAAAGACTGTAACAGCATGCACAAGATCTGCACACACTCAAGACAGACAAAAAGTCCAATCCCAGAGAGAGGAAGTGGGTACAAAGTCCCACCTCTAACTAAAAAGCTATTCTCAACTGATAACTACTAGGAGAGGGAAAATTACTTTTCATCGGCGGAATGGCACTGGGTATGTTAAGCAGACTTGGCATGCCCCATGTTCAGGAGTGGTTGAAAAACTTAAACCAGACTCCATGCTTTGTCCTAAAAATAAGAGAAGGAATGTGGAACTGAATGCGTGGAGAGGTACAGAAGGAGCTGGGAGGAGCTGGAGGAAAGAAAAGAATGCAATCAAAGTATATTGCTTGAAAATCTTGAAGAATAAATAAAATCATTAAAAATGTAAAAACTGTAAGAACTTTTTATCTCTCTCACTCTTCACAGCACAGCTGACATGGATGTTATGGTGTGAAAACTCATTGGCTTAAAATTTCTCTTCTGGGCTTTGGAGATAGTTCAGGGGCTAAAATGCTTACTTTGCACACATGAATTCCTGGCTTTAATATCCAGAGCACACATTAAAAAAATTCAGGGGCACTTGTAATCTCAGTGCTAGGGAAGAGACAGTCTGGCATCGTGGACATCCATTCATAGCTCCACATTTCCATCCTTTCCTACCCATCTTTCCTATGTGGTTTCTAATCTGAGAATCAATTTGTTTGGTATTTATATGCCTTTTAAACATTTTTTATTTTTAGTGATTTGTTTTTTTATTTTCATTTATACTTGCTTTTGGTGAAATGCTAACAATGTTGATTCTTCCAGTCATAAAAATGTTATATATTTTTACTACTTGAGTTACCTTCATTTCTTCTCACAACAGTTTGTTGTTCTTAGGGCTCAGGTCTTATGTCTACTTTGTCAAGTTGATCACCAATATTTTATATTTTCTACTCTATTTTAAGTAGTAATATGTTTCACTTTGATTTTCTATTGTCACTGGTTCAGTGACATATAATTCAGCATATTCATCTTTCATTCTGCAATTCTGCTAGGCTCCCTCCTACTAGCAGACTTATAATTTTTTATGTTGCATCTAAGATTTACATTTCAATGATGATCTTGTCTATAAATGAAGACTAGAAGACTATTCTATCTTCTCCTTTCTTGGCTTGATGCCTATCATTTCTTTTGCTTATTACAGTTTAGAGTCCAAAGTACAATTCTGAGTAGAAGCGCTAGGTGTAAGCATCCTTTCTTGTTCCCAGTGTGAGAAGGAAAACATGCTGCTGGCAGGTTTCCAATGGTACTATTAGTTGACAAAGTTTCTTCTCATTCATTGGTATTGAATATCAGATTTGTTCTTTATCCCCAGAAATATTTATAATGTTTTGGCTTTTCTTTAATTAGTTCATAAAGTAAATTCCAGTAGAGACCTTAGTTAAACCATAGACATAATATTTTACATAATATTTACAGCCATTGTAATGTCTCTGGAATAGGTGTATTTTTATCCTTCATAACCAATGTTGACCTGTGTTACATTTTTATCAGACTCGCCAATTTCATTAATCTGTAATTTAAAGTATACTTTATTTTCCCTTATGTTTTCTACCTTTGGTCTTATTTCTTTTTCAATTAAATTGCAGTTTGTACATGCTTTTTTTATGACTTGTTTGAGAGAAGCATAGAAGATTATTTTGAAGGAATATATATGAAGTGGAGGAATGATTTCCTTACAGAATAATCAGAATAATTCTGGTGTTAAATAAGAATGACCACCATAGGTTCATATATTTGAATGCTTAGTCAAGAGGGAGTGGCATATTATTATATAGCCTGGTTTTCTTCACTGACTATTATTACCTATGTTTTTCTGTTTTTAACATATTCTGTCTTTATATTTAAAATGAGTTGGCCTGAAGACTTGGATTAGAGATGAAGAGATTCGGCAAATCTTGCAGAGAATCTGGGCCCAGTTTCCAGCACCTACAAGATGGCTAACAACCATCTCTGATTCCATCTCTATGGGGTCCAGCACCCTCTTCTTAACTCTGCAGGCACCAGGCAAGAAAGTGGTACACAAACATACATGTAGGCAGAATACTCATAAACACAAAATAAAATAAATCTTTAAAAACATTGTTCCTTCTCTGTAGTATACATTTCAGTCTCTAAAAGAAATCCGATATGGATTATAAATGTCTCTTAGAAGCATTAGGAACTACTAAACATAACTCTCACCAACATGAATTCCCTCCCATGAGCAAAACAAGGGTGACACCACTGAATGTGCAAAATTGGAAGGAGAACAGTCCGTGAGGCCTCAACCTTAGATAAGGAGCTAGAACCTACTGAGTAAAGCTGGGAGAAGAGATGGCCTTCCTCAGGGAGGATACAACAAGTTGTTGCCCTGTACCAAACAACCATCCCTGAAAACAGATATACAAGTGACATTATATGGACTGATCAGGACATATTTAGGAATATCTATCTATCTATCTATCTATCTATCTATCTATCTATCTATCTGTCTATCATATATGAATGCAATAATAATTAATGAAAATAGAGGCCATGCATTTGAAGGAGATTGGGGAGGGGATTATGGGAGAATAGAAGCACAACAGGGAAGGGAGAAATGTTGTAATTAAATTACATCCACTACCCTCACCACCATCAACAACAAAACAAGTCAAATATTATAGTCTTTGTCTTTTAATTTGGATATTAGGCCATTTGCTTTTATTAATACAATTTATATAGTTAGGTTTAAATCTATCATATTTTTTTATTTGTCTTATTTGTGATTTCTTTAGTTGTTTTTTTTTTTTTCAATTTTGGTGTGAATCAGTTTTACATATTAGGTTGTAGTCTATATTGCTTTTGTGTGTGTGGGGGGGGGGATTAAAGTCAAATATCTCCATTTGAGAAATATAGCCAACTCAAAGTCATATCTTTCAAGATGAATGAGAAAATTTTATAAATGTATCCTGGTATTTTGTATGTGTTTGCTTCATCCTGTATCCATGTACCTTAACATAGTTTCAGATAAGTATGCATATTTTGACATTATGCTTTTGAATAAGAGTGTAACATCCATGGAGTTTAGATGGTGTCTATGTGTTTTCTATTGCAAATATAATTATAACCAATATTATTACTGTTGACATATCTCAATTTATATAGCAGATAAATCATCAAAAGCAAAAGTACTGGGTTGAGGAGCTTTGTTTCTATTTACTTGTTTTGTCGATTTTACTAATATTTCTGTAAAAGAACTCTCATTCCCATGACATGGACAATTCAGAGTGCTTGTACTTTCACAGCCAGAGAAGCTGGTCATGTTAACTCATGTCTAATCATTCCTATCTCTGTCTCTGAAAATATGGGTATTGTTATATAAACTTGTAATTTTCTGTATAGTTTTCAAACTTCTCTTTGTCTCTATAATGTACTTCTAATATTTTATTTCAAATGTCTTTTCCTAAATTAAGAAAACTGCTGCTAATCTTTTATTGCACTTCTACTCACCCTAGGTTTATTTTCCTTTGATCTTTAAGAACATTTCCTTTATTTGACCATGTTCCCTGAATGGGGAGGCCTGGTAGCACTCAGAGGAAGGATAGCAAGCTACCATGAAGAGACTTGATACCTTATGAGCATATACAGGGGGAGGAGGTCCCCCTCAGTCACAGTCATAAGGGAGGGGAGTAAGGAGAAAATGGGAGGGAGGAGTGGGAGGATACAAGGGATGGGATAACAATTGAGATGTAATATGAATAAATTAATAAAATATACTTTAAAAAGAATATTTCTTTTAAAACTATGCAAGTTAATTTTGTGATTTTTCTGACATGTTTTCCTTAAAAATCTCTTCAGAAAAATGAGAAATGATCACATTATCCTACTATATTTTTAATATTTAAGCCTATGGTTCATTTCAAATAGATTCTATCATATAAGGAAAAAGGGTGCAGAGCAGTGGTGGCCCATGCCTTTAGTCTCAATACTCAACAGGCAGAAGCAAGGTCATCTCTGTGAGTTTGAGGCCAGCCTGGTCTACAAAGTGAGTCTAGGACAGCCAGAGAAACATATAGAAACTCTTTCTTGAAAAACCAAATAATAAAAAAATAAATAAAATGCTGAATACAATTTTAAACATAGTTATCATTTAATGTGATTTTTAAATAACTAAATCAATTAATCATCTTTTCTTAGCAAAATAAATTTTGTATTACTTACTTAGGTAATAGCACCTACCTCTTTGTTCTTTTTAAATATGATATAATGTGATGTGATATATTTTTAGTGGAAGATTCTTATAATTTTTCACCATTAGGTAAGCTCTATGTTTCCAGAGGAGGCAGCCAATCTGTTTTTTTTTTTTTTTTCATAGAGAGAAGTGATTGCCCTTATGTTTATTCTTACCTTAAATGCTGTTGTAACAGGTGACATAAAGGTTTCCTGGTTGTTCCCTTACTATATTTTACAGGCCTTAGCAAAGAACCTCTATTTCTGCCTGCATCAACAACGTCTATACAAACCAACAAGTCAGCCAGTGCTGAATTAATTCATTAATAAAAGAAACAGGAGCATGTTTTCAAAAATTCATTCATTTACTAATTGTGCTCTGCATACATGTAAAACAAAACCAAGATGTCTACCTATACAAAGCTATTAATTTTCATGTTAAGATGGATTTTTCTCTCTAATATTAAATTTTGTATGCTCTGGGTTAGAAGGTTGGTCTGTACTTGCCAAGACTTTTTTTTTTTTTTTTTTTTTTTTTTTTTTGTACCCAGGTTCAGTTAGCACTCTGGTCATGATCATTTTATTGGGAGACAGATTCTAAGCTGTATTCACAGCTAGGCAGTGCACCAATTCTCTTTATTTTAAAATGGTTTGCATGGAACCTTAACTACCTTCCAAAAAGCCTGCAATCTGAGATAAAATGCTTGAGAATAATAAAATGCTTTCTAAATCCTCTCACTCAATAGACCTTCTCCAACCTCCCCTTAAGAGAGAAGGGGATTGTATCCAAGCTGTCATCATGATGTACTGTCATCTAAAAATCACATTCTGGGAAAGCTCTAGGAAATACTGGTATGTGTAGTTCCATTTCACAACCCTCTAAATGACACACATAATGTAGCCCACTTGCCTTGGTATTCTATGTCCCTTCCTTTCCAGATAAAAATGTTGGCTGCTGCAGTATCCCTTCAAAAGAAAAAAAGCGTATTGCAGTATTTGAGTTTTGAAATCATATCTAAAGGCTCACAGAATGTGTGAATCACTTTATCAACAAGATGTGAGCATCTCTCTTGTGACTATTTTTATGAGAGCTGAGTTCTTCATGACAGTATAGGACAGGACAGAAAAACAACCTTTGGCGTGTTGGGGCTTTTTTTTGTTGTTGGTTTTTGTTTTGTTTTGTTTTTTGTTTGTTTGTTTGTCTGCTTTGTAGTCCTTAGATTCCTTAAGAAAGAAATACTTTCTTAGAAGATACTATAACACTATAAATCCAAAGTCATCACATTAAAAATAGAATATATATTGTAAGATGTTAATAGCAATGTGAGTGAAGCTGGGAACTGCAAGCCTATATTCCAGGGCCTATATTTCTGTTGGTGAATGATACACTCACTTATAATTGTATATTTGCCCAACATAGATGTCTGCTGAGAGACTCCACTCAGTGAGGGATTGGGACAGATGCAGGGACTCAAAGCTGGACCCTTGGCTCAGAGCTACGAGTTGTACAAATCCCCAAATATAGGTTCTTTTTATAATTACAAAAGACAAAAAGTGAAAAATATGCTACAGGACTTATAAAACATCACACACACATACACACACACACACACACACACACACACATTATTTTGGGGGTAGTATTCTCTTTACCAAGGTGTTCTCTGGTCCCATTGACTATACAACCCCCCCAAAAAACCAAAAGAATCTGTCATATACCCCGTGGTTTCACAGTGAGAGGGTATCGTGAATCTTCCCCCATCTATATTTGGCTGTAGACAGGACAAGTCTTGTGAAAGCTCAGTGCGAGCAACCACAGCTTCTATGACTTTGTAATTACAGTGGTTATGTCATGCCTAGAGGACAATGTTTCATGGCCCTTGTCCCTTTCTTCTGGCTATTATAGTCTTGCCACCTCAGTGTTTCACAATGTCCTCTGAGATTTAGCCGAGGGGATACACCTGTTTTGTTTAAGGGTACACCTTCAGCTTTCACTTATTCTCAGCAACTTGGGCAGCTGTAAGTCTCTGTGTTCTGCACTGTTGACTGATAAGTGAGCCTTCTCTGACTAAGGCTAAGAGAAACTGTCTACGGTGTAAACACCAGTACTTAGAAGGCAGTATGTTAGTATGTCAATTTAGCTAAATGAAAGTAGTAAATTTCCTCCCTGTGTCCACATCATTCATAGGCAGGGACTGTTGACTAGGTTTTTGTGCCAGGCACAGATACACTCCTGTGAAAAAAAGCTAAAAGCCAATATCAGTGTTGCTAATCACACCCATAGCAATCATAATACCATTGCACAAGTGGGCACAGTTTGCTTGGCAGGTTTTTATATTGTTTATAGGGTTCACAGACAGGCAAAGTTTCTAACGCCCCTTCTGCTCTCACACTTTAAAGCCTCTTGAAAGCTACCTGCCAGGGAGAAAGTTTCCAGGTTAATTTCAGCTTGCTTTCCTTGGGTCTTAAAGCTGATATATGTGTAGTCTTCAGCAACAGTGTTTTACTATGTAGCTCTCGAGGGCAACCAAGAAAACTAACAAGAGCCTTTACTGTTAGGGGGCTTCTCTGACTTCCTTGACCAACAACTTCCGACTGAAGTATCCTGTGCCTGGCACTGGGCATTTAAATGTCTCACTTCTTCTAGGGTGACATCATCTAGCTATGTAGGGTGTCTCCCTCCAATCTTTCATATTTTTCATTGTGTTACAAGATAGTAAACCACGGGGCTTTTTTCTTATACCTACTTAGAGTCACATTACATTATCTACTAATCTGAACCTTTTCTTTAAAGGAGAATAGAATTCTGTTGTGCATAAGCAGCACAGTTTATTTGTGTATTCATCAGTTGGTAGATGTCTAGGCTGAGTCGGTTTCCAAGCTATTGTCAATGAACCACCAATGAGCATGGATGTGCCGTTATCTCTGTCGTTTGATATGGAGTCATTTTTGTATATTCTAGCTGCATCCCACAGCATTTTATCTTTTAGGTATTTTTAGGAGGCGTTGTTGGTTGCTTTTCTTTCTTTCTTTCTTTCTTTTTTTTTTTTTTTTTTTTTTTTTTTTTTTTTTTGAGAAACCTCCAGACTCATTTTCAAAGTGGCTGCATTGGTTTTGCATTCCCGCCAACAGTGTCCCACATTGTGTAAGGTTTTCCATGGTGGCATTTGTTGTCAGTTGTATTTTTAATGATGGCCATTCCAACTGGGGAACTATTAAATCTTAAGATCATCTTAGTCTGCATTTTTATGGTACTTAAGCATATAGAAAATTTGAAAATGCTTCCTGGATACTGTCTTGGTTTTTTTTTTTTTTTTTTTTTTTAACCCTGTCTCATTAAAAGAGAGCCAGATGAGGTGGCACACTCCCGCACTTTGGAGGGTGAGCTATGAGGCTCAGAGGTCAAAGCCAATCCTCAGATACACAATTATGAGACAGCCTGGAATACAGAAGACCCTGAATCAGAAATAAAACCTCAGGTATAGATGCATATGGAAAATAGTAAAAAGGAATAAGGAAAAATAAAAGAAAGTTCTTAGCACTAAAATAGCAAATTCAGTGACTGTCTGTCTTAGTATCTACAGGCTGCCAAAAAACTTTAAGGCAAATTATTTTGCACTGAAAGCAAGCATCCAGGCTTAATGCCTTCTAACAGAGTTCACAGGGAAAATGGAAACAGTGAGGTCTGTGTAACATGGTGGCTCCTTTAATCATGCCCTCCTCCCTGCTTGTGTTATATGAGGGTAAACAATTCAATGCACACACAGCTTATTGGAACATAGTTGCTGGAATCCCAGCTTCCAGAAATTACTCTAGCTCCAGCTCGATGCATTGCTAATAGTGAACATAATGGGAAAATACTCCTGTTCACAGGTATGCACAGTCTGTCCTTGCTAGTAGAGGTTCGGTTGATCTTCCTCTCTCAATGTGGAAAACACAGTTTTGACTGTGGTTACACTTTTACATTAATATTCCTAATAAATGCACTTGTTCTTTACAGTAATCTTCAAATTGATTGTAAGCTCTTGATAGTTTATTAGTAATTTAACAAAGATTTTTAGAAAGTTGAGAGTTGTGTTCTTAGCTTTATGCTGTTTGTTCATTTGTTTGTTTGTTTGTTTTGGAGATTATTTCCAGCAGCTAAAACTACATCTAAATCAAAGGGGAATCAAGGCAGGATGCATCAGTCTGTAAAAATAAATAAATAAATAAATAAATAAATAAATAAATAACATAATTAATAAGGATTACCAATGGTTTGGGAGTTGCGATGCTTGATGGTAATAAACACCTGAAAGATCCAAAACACATACATGTAGAGGATAAAGTCAAATAAGGCAAGGCAGTCCATGTGTGTGTATCATGAAAAGAAGAAGGGATTGAGAGTCAGGTATCCCTGAAAGGGGAGAGAGGCGGAAGACAAGAGGGTGTAAAGTCTGTGTCAGGGACATGACAACATGCTTCTGTTTCCAACCCAGAAGAAAAATCTTAGATTCACTTTTCAAATGCTGAAACATTTCAGTGTTCAAATGTTCAAACAGAGCAGGTGACTGGAAGATTTTAGATTTTACTGTTGTGCAGACTGACAAAAGACAGAGGATTTATCACAGCTCATCTGGACAACCGATCATATGCACAGGGATTCCAGCCCGACATCCGAAAGCATGCCAAAGTAGTCAGTTGCTCAGCAGACATTTGGGTGTTCCTGTATGTTGGGGTGTGTGTGGGTGGGCATGGGGATAGAGAAGAAAGGACAAAGGGAGACAGGAAAAGAATTCAAAAGGAACAACAAAAGTGAACTTGGATTTGGATTAGGCCAGAGCCATATTGGAGGACTGGAGGTCACCTAGTTGGGCCTGAATGGAGTAACTGGGTGATTTGACGATAATAGAAAGGAATAAGTTATTTCTGACTTTTGAGGAAACACATAAGGAAACTGAAACAACATGTGTCTTCAAAAATTCAAATCTTGTCTAGGATGCTGCCTCAAAGGGTTCAGACCCCATATCTCACTTAATAAAAAATAGCAACAAATCGTCCTTTATGCCTTAGTACACTTCAAAAATAATTTTGTTGTAAGGAACCCAAGTCAGGATCTTCATATTCATTTCAACATTTTACCATGTACATTCCTAGCGTACATCATGGGAGACAGGAAGTTAGGAAGCCACATGATGGAGTTCAGCAATGGTTGGCTCTCACCGCCTTCCTATCATGTCATCCATACACATTCTTCAGAATTTCTTTGTACCTGACAAACGTTCTTTTAAATCCCTGCAACATCACAGACATTCACACAGACAACTTTATTACTTAAAATTAACATTATTTTGTTAACTAATAAAACAAACCTGCAGTATCTAATTTTTTTTATTATTTCTTAAACATTAACTTTAATATGTTTTTAAATTTGGCCTTAAAAGAAGTTCACAGGACATTTTTCACAGTTGAGTGGAGAGTGGGGACTGACTTTCACACAAACTCTGGTGCCTCATATTTGACCACATCCCCCGGATGGGGAGACCTGGTGGCACTCAGAGGAAGGATAGCAGGCTACCAAGAAGAGACTTGATACCCTATGAGCATATAGAGGGGGAGGAAATCCCCCTCAGGAACAGTCATAGGGGAAGAGAGTAAGAGGAAAATGGGAGGGAGGGAGGAATGGGAGGATACAAGGGATGGGATAACAATTGAGATGTAATATGAATAAATTAATAAAATATATTAAAAAAAAAAAAAGAAGTTCACACACTGTAGCTGACTAATAGACCACTCTTAGTTTCTGATGTTCTATGGTTTCATTTTTTTCCCTTTCTGTCTCTGGTATGGTTGTTAGAAAATGTGTTTTCCTTCACTGTAGAATTCCTATGGTTTTATTTTCACTAGTTGCTTCCATAATTTATTGAATGTATCTTGTCACAGTCTATAGTTCCCGTAAACCATTAGTTGGGTCTAGGAGTTTGACTGGAGGAATGCTCATAGCATCTCCATCAATCATGAGTTGGATGCATTCATACACCATCAAAGGTTCAGCTACATTTGATTTATTTTTCCTTTTTTTGATGCAAGCAGCTGTTAATAGTCAATGTGGTTGACTTTAGTCTTTTGAATTTGGAGTCTGTTGGTACTTTAGATTAAATCACTTACTTCTCTCTTATAAATGAGATATTTCTCTAAAATACCCTCCTGTCTTTAAGTTGGCTGCTGAAATAAAATGTGAGATCAATGTCTGATTCTTCTGACCAGCCATTAGACTGTTTTAAGAATGTATCCATTCACAAGCACCTTACAAAGATAAGCCATGAGATTTCCTTTGCTTTGCATTGATGTACATTCATATTTTAAAAATATTTGATGTGTTTTCATCTAGTAGAGTTGTTATAATTATAACGACTCATATTTTTTATTTTGCTTGTGACTTTGCTAGGAATTTTTGAATATAATTCATTAGTGTTATCAATTTAAACACACACATATATACAGATACATAAGTGTTCAAGCACAAGCCCTGAAGAATCAATTGAAAATATTCGTGACATAAATATCAATTTCATCAATTTCTCTCAGTAGTTTAATGATTAGCAGAGATTTCCATATATATATATATATATATATATATATATATATATATATATATATATGTTTTAAATTAAGCATATATAACCTAAAGTTAAAAATACTGTAAATTTAAAGTGTTAATATTTCATAGAAAAGAATTATGACAAAATTACTATTCCAATTGTTATTCAATAATATAAGCTGGTCTCAAAAGAACAATATCCATGAATTGGTTAATATTTGCAAAGCATGTTTAAAATAATAGGCCTGTGTGGCATTATTCTATTTAGTTTATGACATATTAATTATGTATTTTATTTATCTAGCATTTGAAGCAGAGCTTAATGAATTAATGAACATAATACCCAATCATGTTAATAAAAAGCTTTGAAATAACTAGTCTAAATGATTCTGTTATCACTTCACAATTAATTATACTTAGCACATTTACTGCATTTGTTTTATGAAAGCCTTTTGCAAACACATACTTGGTACATTCTTTTTTTGGTAGAGTCCTTGCTACATATGTACTACTGGTAAAGTCTAGATACAAAGATGAGATAAAGGTTCATTTTCATCCATTCCTTGGGGGAATTCTGCTGCTACTTAACACTTACTAAGAGTTTAGATTAAGACGTTGGTGGGACTTGATAGGTAATCTTAAGAAATATTATTATGGGGCCCGGCATTTGACTTTTTCTCTACAAATGAACCCTAAATGGCTATAGCTCTAAGATTTTAGTAACCAAAACCATGTCATGTCATATATTGAATTAAATGGTCTGGTATCTTTCAGTCATTGTCATCAAATTTTACCTCTGAGACAAGTCTGAAAGGGGGCAGGGAGACATTTTGATACCAATATCTATATGAGGATAGCTCCCAGGTTTTTTAATAGAAATGGTAAAGTGTCTTTAACTCTGGCAAACTTGAGTCAATTCAACAGAGACTGAAAGAAACAGTCATCTCAGCATCCTTCCAGAAACAATCTTATCACTTTATATGGTGCTCTAGACTAGTCAGCTTTATGGAAGATTGGCCATTCAGCCAGTAGAACAGCTCTTTAGATGCATCAGCATCTGCCAGGGTCTGAATGTTTGACTCACATCTCCACAGTCACATGTTAAAACTGTGGGAAAGACTAAGCTTTGTCACAGGTAGAAGCAGTCTTGGCGGGTTTTACCCTTGGGCACCCCATGAATACCTTGTGACAGACTGAGTGGAGACATCCTGGGCCTGGAATTCAGGAAGTGGACCTGGGAACCCCACCTGGACTATTGTTTTTCTAATTGACCCTCGAAGGGAGAAGGAGACCGCCCTTCCCACGTGACTCAGGCAGGCAGGGAGGAGAGAACAACAGGTTCAGACCAGGCTTGAGTGCACATGGATCAGCGAACAGGCTGGACCAGCAAGCAGGCCAGAGACACCTAAGGACCCGTCCTGCGGAATGAATACCGGAAGGTTCATTCTTTTTTCCCTTTAACCTTTTTTCCTTCTTGTGTAAGCTAGTTGGATTGTATAATAAAGTTTAATTGTTAAAAAACAGAGCCTACATAAAACCTAACAGAAGATGGGAGAATTGAGAAGTGGTGCTTAGGCAGGTGAGCAAGCTACTGAGCTTAATGCTTTCAAATGGGATGCTCATGAGTGCATACAGAAAGAAGCTCTTTATGGTTGTCATCAGTAGACACTGTCTCTATTGACATCTTGACCTTGGTTACACAGCCTTCAAAACTCTTTAAAACTAATTTATTTTCTGTCATTTATTTTTTCTTCATTCCCTTCATCTCTCTCTCTCTCTCTCCTCTTCCTCCTCTCTCCTCTCTCCTCCTCCTCTCTCGCCTCTCTCCTCTGCTCTCTCCTCTCTCTCTCCTCTCTCTCTCTCTCTCTCTCTCTCTCTCTCTCTCTCTCTCTCTCTCTCCTCTCCCCCTCTCTCTCTTTCTCTCCTTTATTCTTTTTAATTTTAGTTTGAGCAAGACATAACCATCTGTGGTCAGCTTCAAGTTCATCAGTGGAACAAGTTATTCAGTTTGATTGTTTCATGAAGGACCAACCAATACAAGGGCATGCTGCAAAATAAAAGATTTCATTTTGATAGGTTAGAGATGTATGTCAGTTGGTATAGTGTCTTTGAAGTGTGTTCAAGGTCATAGCTTTGATCTCTAGCACTACATAAACTGGACATATTGGCAAAAAACTGTAAACCTAGGGCATAGGAAGTAGAAATAGTAGCATCAGAAGTTCAAGGTCATTCCCAGATCATAGGCAGTGGAGACCAGACTAAGTTTCAAGTGATCCTCTCTCAACACCCTCCCCATGTTAAAGAAAAGAAAAACGAAAAGAAAAGAAAAACAAGATTTTACTCAGAATGGCTCACCTAACTACGATTTATATGATGGACTTTCTTACTCCAATTTCTTTATCTTTCAGCGTGTAATTTTTGGATGTTCTTCAGATCTCAGGTGTCTGGCAAAAACTCACCCACAGCAATGGGTGAGATCTAGTCCAAGCCATCCTTTGAGAACACTAGCTGGGACATTAGTCATGATTCATTTCAGTCTTCATGTCAAGCTGAGCAAAGGCAAAGCTGTGTTTATAATTCATAGTGAACAATTTAAAGGTAACCGAAATGCCTCCAAGGACGTAGTGTAATATGCTGTTTCGTCTGTTTTTAAACCAGAACTATATTAAAACACAAGCTCCAAAGTTGTTTCTACTTAATTGCATTGGGTTTTAATTAATTGCACATTTCTAGACTAAGTATAATGCACAGACGGCAATCAATTTCACCTTTGAACGTGCCATGGCACATAGCTGTGTTACTTCTATTAACCTTTACAAATCACACTTTCAGCCTTTGGAAGCAGAATGGTACACCCTGAAATAATACATGCATATGGTACTCACACTAACCCAGCTTTGCCTCCCATCTTTCCTTCTCTTCTCTTATTTTAAAAAATATCCTAAACTTTCAGGGAACAATTGTCACTAGAGCACAAGGAATACATTGTCTGAACTTTCTGGGAGCAAATTACTGATTTGATGTTCTGCTCATTTCCCCCACACAGAAGTAGTTCCCACATATGAATATTGGCTCTATTTATTACAGAAAATGACACTTTCATGCATGGTCATCACACAACACTTACAACTAGGAAATCAACTCTGCTACTTCACTGTCATATGATCAGCATGCACCAAACATGTGTCACCAATTGTCCCAATAATGTCCTCAGTGACAAATGGACCTGAGTGAGATTTAAGTATTCCACATATTACAGTCTATTTTTTCTCATTTTATTCAATGAGTATAATTTGTGAATGTCACCTTTTATTATAATACTTAGTTAATCTCACTCAATTTGTCCCAAATTTTTTCTCATTCAGCAGGCTGTGTGTCCTTCTACTGTGTTCCATCACTTCAAAGCACCATGCATATTTAATGTATAGAATATGATATTATGAGACATATATTGAAATGGGAACTATAATGAAATCAATTTGTCTGTTATCTCTTACAGATGCCCACATGTCTGCCAGGAGCAGAGCGAACTAGAAATCAGTTCATTAACAAGAGTCCTGCAACACCCCGTGATTAACTAAAGTCAGTTCACAAGCGACTCTGAGACTTGTTTCTCTTATCCATCGGAACTTAACAGTGATAGACCTATGCTTTCCCCCTTTCTATTTTCTCTGTCTCAAAAAGATAAAGAGTTAGCATTCATTAATGTCTATATAAGAACAGAAGCTCTATGGAAGTGCTGGTTGCTGCAGCCATTTTGGGGAGGTAAGTAAGATTTTCTAATGATATCATAAAAATAGAATTAGCACAAGACCCAGAATCCCCGTCCTAGGCATATACTAGAAGAAAATGAAATCAATATGTCAAAGAGACAACTGTTCTCTCATGTTTATCAGGGCAATATAATAAAAACTGGCTAATGAAACAACGTATCTGTTGATGGAAAAATGAAGAATTAAAATGGTCATGCACATATTGCTACCATACATGGATACAAATGAAGGATAATTATTCACATGAAATAAGCTACACTCAGAAATGCAATAATCTCGCTCATATGCTGAGAACCTTCTTGCTTTTCGACACAAACGTTTTCTTGTGATTTCTCATATATTCATTTGAAGCAGCCATTTCTCGACAACACCCTTGTTACTGTTGGGGAAGAAAAGTATATAGAAGCCAGCATCATGAATGACTTCTTTCCCATATTTTCTCAATGGGCAGAAGGCACACATACACCACATCATGCATACATTACAAGTATGCAAATATATGCAAACCTGTGATAGCCGACCAATCACTGCAGTTCTAATGTCCCACCTCTCTCTAGCCCTGCTCTCTCATTCCTCTTGATTGCACCTTACCTGCTCTAGAGCATCTCCCATCACTCTCCACACATACTTTGGAAAACATCCTCATGAGGAGAGATTAGAACCGTAGCTATTGCTCCACTGTTATTGTCTCCATGTAGACATACAAGTGTAAGAAGATGTACTGTAATGAATGTGTGTGCATCATGTGGGCCATATGTTCACAGAATGTCCCCAAACTGGATGCTCAGCTGATTCTTGAAGCATAAATAATTTGTTTTTAGGAATTAAAAACCTGACCTGAGGAAGGAATGGAAACTGATGAGAAGTCCTCCAGGGAAAGGGAACACAAAGTGATGACTCACTGGAGAAGAGCAGATAACGCCTCTGGGAATCTTACTAACTAACAAGGACATAGCATATCTCCAAGTCCAGACAATAGTAGCCTCAGGATAGCTGATGTGCTATCAGCTGATGTGCAGGTGATGTTTCCAGGAACATCTCCATTCCTTAAACAGCTGGTATTACCCGGTGCACACTGACAGCACTTGGGAGATTGCACTCTTTGACGTTCTTAGAAAATGGACAATTTACAGGTTATATCTTGATCATCAAGTTGCTACATATACAGGAAACAATAAAGCAGTAAGATATTGTTATCAATAGTTAAGCCTGGAAGCTATGAGTGTGATAGTCACACGTATGTGTTTATGTGTGTGTGTCTGTGTGTGTGTGTGTGTGTGTGTGTGTGTGCTGATGTACGTGACCCTATATGTGGCACTCAGAAGCTGATTAGAAGCTGCTATTCCTCCTGTGCTGCCCAACTTCTTTCTGCCTTGTTTTTGTTTTTGTTTTGTTTTGTTTGGTCTGTCTCTGTCTCTCGTAGGAGACAGCCTCTCACACTAGTCTGAAACTCACTAAGTAGGTGAGGCTGACTGCCCACAGCTGGAACTACAAGGGTGTACTTTTTATCAAGCTGTGGTAATTAAATCTAGGTCTTGATTGTTGGAAGCCAATCATTTTACCACTGAACTCTATTTCCACAGTCCCTCTGTGGTAGTAACTTTTTAGTAAAGTTGAAATTACTTCCAAGTTAAAAAAAATTTTTTTAAGTAAAAAAGAAAAGAAAGAAATAAAAAAGCAATAACTAAACCAACATTAACTCTATCAGACTTGCACAGGCCTGTTATATTTTTTAGAAATATGAAACAGAAGAAGAGGCTATCTCAATATGAAAGATAATATGACCTATTATAAAGAACTAAAAATAGCCTGATGCTCAGTTCAGTGGGAGCCAATCTGAAGGAGATTCGGGTACAGTATTTTTGAATGTCATCTCTAAGAAAAGGTAAATTCCCCCATGTGCCTACAGGACTCATATGGAACAGAGTAGACACTGTCCCTGGAACCAGAGGCACCCATGTGCTTACAGTAGACAATAGGCAGAACAGATGCAACCACCCAGAGCCTTCCAGAAACCCTATGGAGCCAGCTGGTCCATTTTGACAAGCAGCCCTAATCATCTAGCAGGAGGGCGCCTCCACATCTGCAGACTTGGACTCCGTGCCTGTCACATCGATTAGCAACATTTCCCAGTCAACACGGCACTGGAGACATTTCCAATTCCCTGTCTTGCCAGTGAGTGGGGTGGATTAATTAGCAGCTCTCTGCAAAATACTCTATGTTCTTTTTCTCAGGAGACATATTAATGACTAATTCTCAGACCTTTTCTGAAAAAAAAAGATTATAGTAACAGACCCTGCCTCTGAGAAGTGCTGAGAAGTCAGACTTCACATTTGCTTATCTGAAGACAATTGGAAACCTCATCTCAGTGCTATAAATAAAACCCTCAACTACATTCATGCCCCATAACTCTACCACACAATGTAATTTAAAGATTAAAAAATCTGGGTGAGCAAGAATGCATTGTAAAAAAAAAAAAAAAAAATAGGCTAGAGAGAAGGGAGATAAGGGAAAAGGTGTTTCCTTCTGAGGTTGATGATCTAAATTTGATCCAAAAAACCCAGTAAACTCTGACCTCTGCTTGAGCACTGTGACATGTCTGTAAGCTTGCAAGTGTACACACGGGTGTGTGCACATGGATACATGCACGTACACATGAGTGCACACGCACACACACACACACACACACACACACACACAGAGAGAGAGAGAGAGAGAGAGAGAGAGAGAGAGAGAGAGAGAGAGAGAGAGAGAGAGCACAAAATAGTTTTTTGAATAGCCAGAGTTATGGAAACAAACATCACTGTTGAATAATAGATCAGTTAATGTATTAAAAGAATAATATATAGGTATAAGGGTTATGGTTTTGAAGGGTTTATAATGAATAAAATAGATTTTCAGCTTGGCGTGGTGGTGCGTCCCCATAATCTCAGCACTCGGAGCGGGGGGGAGAGCAGGAGGATCACTGTGAGTTCAAGGCCAGCCTGGTCTACAAAGTCACTCCAGTACAGCCAAGGCTACACAGAGAAACCCTGTCTCAAAAATACAAAAAGTAAAAAAATAAAAAAATAAGAGAGTTTTCTAACTTGTGAAAATTAAACTATAAAGTTGTCTACTTGGACACCTTCTAACTAGAAAGTGATACACTCAAAGTGCCAGGAGGGAACTGTCCTGAGCACCAGCACTATATGCGTTCAAGTGAGTTAGCTACACCTGACATATCTCATTGCCAGGCTTTCTGATGACTTGGACTTCTGAAACAAGCTATCTATACTACAATATGAGGTGATCCCTCTTTCTTGATGCCTGCTCCAGCACTTGGCTGTAAAAACTTACGTGAAAACTGTTTCTATGACATTATTTTCTAAAATCATATTTTTCTTGACCAGGCTTAACTTTTTCTGTCTCTCCTATTTTCCTCTTCTTCCTAAATTATGACTGAATAGGAGTTCAAGTGTTTTTCCTGGAACAAGCATTAGAATAGGTCCATTTCTTATGCTGGGTACCAGAGATGCCACCCTTCCTGCCTGGAAGCCACTATTTGGTCTCTAGTGACCTCTACCTTCTTTATAAATAACGCAAAGGATAGACTGTGAACCCTGGCTCCTTTTCTGTGATTTTCTCCATAGTTGTGCTGTTGGAACATCCACCTGCTAGCCTGTCACATTTATACCTTTTAGTCTCAAAGAAGAAAAATTTGATTCAGTTTCCCTAGGAAGCCAAGACATCCTTAAGAAAATCATTTTTATTCTGTTGCTTAAAATCATTGTCAAGCCAATCCTTGAGGACTCTGCCAATTCCACATGTAATTAGTGACACATCTATCCCTTCCAGTCCAGGGTCTTAAGCCCTGGTGTGCAATACTGTCATAGTAGAGAATTGCATGTCTACTGCAGTTCTCCCATCGGATTGTGGAAACTCAGCACAATGTTTCAACACAAAGACAGTTTCTCTCTGCAGTAGAATTCTTGGTAGAAAGGTCACAGCCTCCCAGTGATGTGCATTAGGGAGCAGCTGGCTTAGAGAGTTTGCCACAGCCACAGTTCAACAGCTCTTTCATTATCTACCCACTGTCCAATGTTTTGCTTTATAATTTACATGCCTACCCAGAATGCATCTTTTTCATTGACCAGGATGGAGGATGAGTGTTTTCAGACTGTGTCCGTTTATGTGGGCTACAAACTTGCTTCAGAACAAGCTATAACCTAGCATACTTGAGAAGCTGAGGCAGAAAAAAATCTTTGGTTGGAAGAGATGGTTATAGAGGGAAACTTTGCCCTGTAAAAATCAGAAAAATGATGGAAGATATTGTCTACAGAAAGTAACATTAAAATGTAAAATACAAACATTTGGACTGAAGTAGCAGTCCAAATTTCAGAGATCTTTCATGAAATTCCATTTTTTGTTGTTTTGTGAATCCATGTGGGGAGACTGTCTTTTATTTTCATTCTTCATAAAGTGTCTATGTTGGGATATTTTAACATGTTTATTTACCCACTCTGTTCCTACTCAACATCCTAGATGCTTCCACGTCTTCTGGGTGACCCTTCCTAACATTTTTGCTTTCTATGTGTACCACCATTAATTTTTTTCTTCAATTCAACAGTTGGACATCATCATCCTTGTTTTTGAATAACATTGTTTCAGAGGCTTTGAGCATCTGAGCCTCGATGGAATATGGCAGCAGCACCAGGGCCCTAGTTTAGATTGTACAGCTCTGAAAGAAGATTCTGTGGTTTTTACAATATACTGTGTATTCATTTTACAACTTAGTATTTAGCCAAATATATGTTTCCTCCTGAACACACACACACACACACACACACACACACACACACAATCTGTATTTTTCCATCTAGGAGTTGCTCAAACACTGAATGTGATGGCAAGGCTCCCAAAGACACAATTACATTTTCATTTCATTAACCATTCATGAAACTATCTTGCTTCCAGCTGCTTCCTGCAATGGGTCATCAGTTTTGAATGCTGCCCGGTGTGGGCCTTGAACTCACCAAGCTGTTGCACAGGGGTATAGCACTATGTCTGTGTAATCTCTTTTGTCCTTGTAGCAATATCAGACTTCATTGAGTTCAGGAGGCACTATCACAGCAGAGCGACAATAAGCCACTGAGACATTAATGAAGCCCTTGGCAGAATGTTGTTACTTTAACCATGCAGCCACTTCTACGACAGTGACAGCAAAGCCAAGTTTTAGGGTATGGCAAGAGACAGTTTCCATTACGGATAAAAACTCATCTTTGCATTGCCTGATTTTAGATTATAGCTAAACCAATCTGGGAATTTGAAAATTCTTTCTATCATAACAAGAAAAGTGCTAAAATATGTTACAGAATGGTAGAATTTCCCAAACAGCTTTGAGATATGACTATAGAAAATAGGCTACACAATATTTTCATAATAAAAATAAAATGAAATTATCCATAGCCCATTCATAATTACTCTTTTAAAATTACCCCACAAAAGTTTTTAAATATATTCAACGAAAATATTTCTCCTGGGGAGTAATGATACTTTGAACTATAAATATTTAGGATTCCCTAGAGCCTCCAGAACAATTCCATGTTTAACCACTGCCTATGGTGTTTACTCCACTCTTCTGGCCTTGTTTTCTATACCTGATTCCCTGAAGGAAACAGACAAACTATTACATTTCAGTTGGTAAAGAGCCACCCACACAAGCATGAGGACTCGCGTTCAAATTCACAGGCAGCTGTAGAATCCTAGACTCACAGTGCAGCAAAGGCAGAGACAGGTGGGGGTGGGGATTGCTATGGTTTGCTGAACATACTACAAGTGCATGAGAAACCTTGTCCTAAAAAACAAGGGGGTAAGTATGACACCCGATGCCTTCATACACGCAAGAACAGCCACACATACACAAGTGCAAGATGGCGTCACATTTTTAAAAAATAATTTGCAAATACATATCACTGGAAGTTGCACCCACAAGTGGACTAGGGTCAAATCCAGTTCTATTCTTTACCAGCACATACTGTACAAGACACTTGTGTCTTTCCTTGCTTGCAAAATAAGATAAAATAAAGAGAATATATTTTACAGGGCTATCGTGAAATTGCAGTGAATCAATTTATTGCCCCGGATGCTGCCTAAATAGAAGTCAATCATAAATTATATTATTTCCTTCCCCTATGGCCTCATAGAATTTTTAGCTCTCAAAACACAGTTAACACTTGGGACCAATGTTATAGCTACACAGCCTACAAGTAAGTTTTGAGTTCTGGTTGAATGATAAGCAAACATCAATAACAGTAGGAAAGCTGGATATGAACATTCCACTATCATCTGTGTAAGAGTAACTGTCTGTGGAGAAGAATGGAAAATGTATGAATACAGTACGAAGGAGACTTTAAAAGAGTCTTTTGGTATATAAGTTACATATAAAATACAAAGTTTACCACTCTGATTTTTTTTTAAATTGCATATCATTTTAGTTCAGATTATGTGGAGGTTTCGAGAAATTCACGTCGCCTTGCTGCGAATTATGTGGAGCTATTTTTGCTGTGTATTACTCTTTTACATTTCTTCCCACAACAGAAATAAGCTGATGTAATTTTCTCCATCCTTCCTTTCCTGCTGTTGACTGCATGCAGTCAAGATGCTAATTAAAACCACCTAATTTAAATGCCAAGTTTTCCCTGAAATAGATTTTCAGTAATTTTGCAAAATTACCAGTGGGCATGAAGGTTGCAACAGATATGCTCATATAATCCATGTTTTGCTCACAGTGATTTAAATGGAGACCTCTGGCATTTTCAGCATTACTGCTCAGCAGATATCACTAAGACTGGGTAGGGGCTCAGGCTAGCAGGAAACTCACTGAAGGAGGCCCTGACCAAGGCTGCAGGACTTCTGCACTTTATATTTTAGCATCTTTCCAAAGCCAGTCAGATGAGCTTGGTTCATATGTGACAATCACAGAATTAAACCACAATGGACATCAGTATGAGCAATGAGCAATCACTGATCCAGATCCTGAGTGATCTTCATGGCAGGTGAACAGGATAATAAGTGCAGGAAGGATCCAGATCTCTAGAAGAATGTGGCATGACTGTGACTTCTATTATATATAGGTCAGTGTTGAGCTTGGTAGAGGAACGTTTTGTCAAATTGACAGAACCAGACCAAAAGGAGGAGTGAGATTGGTTGAGGACAGACCTTATGAGGACCTTATGTATGAAACTGGAGAACACAAATGCAGTATTCTGGCAACACACGTGTTGCACGTTTGTGCCTGAACACTGGGAACACGTAGTTAGTGAAAGGATGGCCAAACTAAATTATCCGGAATATTCTGCATAATCCTCAAATGTATGATTTTTAGCTAGCATTCTTCACTCAAGTAACTTATCTTTACAGCCAATAGTCTTTTATATTTACCTAATATCTAATTGCATCATTTCATTCATCCTATTTCTCCCTTATACAACACCTCCTCCTTCAATTCAAAGCTTCTTCTATAACCATTTTACTACATATGCATATAAGCTAATCAACACATAACTACAACCTGCTGTGTCTGCTCAGTATTGCCTACCTACGTATGTTTCCAGGCCTGACAACTCGCTATTGGATAACCAATCAGATGCACATCCCTGCTAAAGGCTTATGTTCCCTGTAGTCCTCCATGTAAGGGTGTGTGTGGGGTCCCATGTGCTTTTCCTCATATACATTGGGAGGTCAAAGCGTGCTAGAATTATTTAGTCATTATTTAGGCAGCCATGATGTTGAGATTTCATGGAGGTAGATACCATGTGATAGCTTGAAAGCACAATCCCACAAGAAGATTCTTGGAGTCTCTTAAATGACATTGTGCATGAGGGTATTTAATCTTGTCTTCTCTCTATAAGTCCAACTTTCAGTGACAAAAATCCATGTGTAATATCAGTTGAGGCATCTGATTTGCATCAGTCCATTCTTCAAGGTCACTATGAAAATCTTTCTTTTCCTGAAAGCACACTGAGATTCCACTATTCACATGGCCCATACCATTGATATATTATTCATGGTTAACATTCTCTTCCTTTTTCTACTTCATGCCTGATATCTATTAAAAATACTTATCAAACTGATTTGTATTCAGTCAATTGATTGGATTATTTTGGATTATTAATTAGTAACCTACAAGTTGTGTAAATGTGTGCTTCAATTAGATGAGTCACAGGATGGTTTTGGTCAGTCATCTAATGATGTGCAGCTGGTAATCAGAATCTTAAATGTTGGTCCCTTCATCCACAGTGCTGCCAAATGACCTCACTACACAGACCCTAACAGATGTCATGGATTAGCAAAAGAAAGGCAGAAATATCCTGAACAATTATTTCTGCATTGGTGTTCAGCACATAGGAGGAAGTCTAAATTTTCATCATGTGATTGACACTGCTTATTATCTTCTGGGACCATAAAAATTACAATAAAGAAACATGAAACGCATAATCATACTGTCTCTTTTTGCATCGTGGTTCCTGCTACAATAGTGACATAATTTTACTACTTACATATATTGTGGCCATACTAACCAATATACAATATGTTTCCATCTTTAATTTGAAAATGCTTTTTGACACTCACACATCTGCCACCAACTCATATAAGATTTAGGAGAAATGTTTTGGTCAGTGGTGCATGAAATGTAATTGAATGGCTCAGAACTCTACCATTTACATCTGCTCTGCTTTGAGGAGATCAGACAGATGGAAAAGAGTAGCTGAAATAGTCTGTGATATGCTCAAGAAAGGCTTTTATTTAAAAAGAAACCTGCCTGAGGGTATAGGTTGGTGGTAAGGCAAGGGCATTATCATAAACAAGGCTCTGGGTTTTATCACACACAAACTCACACACACACACACACACACACACACACTCACAAAAAAGTTTTGTCCCACTGAACATTTGCTTGCAAGACTGAAAATGCCATATTTGGAATAACTTTCGAACACTCGTCTTCGTGCATTTCCATAAGGAACAAATTAGTTAAGGTTTCACATAAATCAGTGCTGGAACTAGAAAACCTATTATATGGTTCCAGATAAGAGAAGCATTGTTCTAGCATATAAATTTTAATTGATAGTATGAGGTGTTAGTTTTCTACTAAAACTTGTTGCAAAAGAGAAAATTCAGTAATGGATAAATGGGCTAGGTACAAAAATTGTACAAGCCTCTGCTCCACCCTTTCCAGCCATGTGAGGGAAGTGAGCTTTGAGAGACATGTTTCCTTGTCTTCAAGGCATTTATGAACACCTCTGCTGAAGTATGAAAGGGGAGCAACTAATTAAGCAAATGACAAACTACATTCTAGGCCTGCAAAATCTATTACAGCAATCCTCTCTTTTGTGAAATGGGGAAGACCGTTAATATCCTCTTAACTTACTGACATGTATTTTTTGATATTTATTGAGGCATACATAGTATATTATTAAAACATACATACTTTATATATTAGCCTTCATGAACTTATTAAGATGTTTGAGATTCCCAAGTGCTGAGCTTGACCTCATCTGTTAAGAATTGAATAATCTTTCTTATTACATATACTGCTGATAAAAATGTGTTAACATGGCAAATTACTATTATTATAAAAACAAACATTACATGCTATGTATGGTATATACATATACACACATTTACATATTTAATAATGGAAATGGTAAATATGAACTTAGAAATCTTTGGAATTAACTTATATTAAAACTGAAATTTTATCCCTACACTTCTTTTAGGCAGGACAAATTTTGTGTTAAAGGTTATATGGGTGGATTGGTGTCCCCCTCTGTCCACTGGAACTCCCACCTGGCTAAAGGAGGTGGTGACTTCAGGCTCCATATTCTCCACTGTTATGGTCTACTGATACACTCACAGGAGCCTCCCCCTCTCCTAGTGAAGCCCCATTCTCTCTCCCAGTACTCCTCTGTTCCATCCCTCACTCGCCCCACATCAGATCCCCATCCTCATTTCCCTCCCTGCTACCTCTCTCACCCAGTTCCCTCCCTTCAGCAATTTAGATGTCTATTTTATTTCCATTCTGAGTGAGAGTCAAGCATCCTCCCTTAGGTACCTCTTGTTATTTAGCTTCTTTGGGACTGAATATTATAGCTCGGTTATCCTGTACTTTATGGCTAATACCCACTTATACGTGAGTACATATCATGCCTGTCATCCTGGGTCTGGGTTACCTCACTCAGAATGAAGTAATTCTATTGTAATTCTACCCATTTGCCCACAAATTCCATGATATCCTTGATTTTAACACCTGAGTAGTGTTCCATTGTATAAATGTACCACAGTTTCTTTATTCATTCTTTGGTTGAAGGACATCTAGATTGTTTTCAGTTTCTGGCTATTACAAATAAGGCTGATATGAACATAGCTGAGCAAGTGACCTTGTAATGTGGTGGAGCAACTTTGGGTATAGGCCCAGGAGTGGCATAGCTGGGTCTTGTTTTCTGAGAAACTGCCAAATTGATTTCCAAATGTTATTTGATGATGACTGACATAGTGCCACTTCTTTCTACCTCCAAGCCATGATACAATGTGCACTAAAAATGATCATTTCACAGCAGTCCAGAAGGGATCAGTGAGGAACATAAAAAGTTCAGTTTGACTACAGAAGTCATTCATGAATTTCTTTCCTGCCTCACTTGTCTTTAAGAACTTGCACACATGCAGACTGAATGCAACCTGAGACATAAACTGTGTTCTTTTTGGTGGAGCTGTGGGCACATATTAATTTTAGTATTCAGGATCCAGTGCTTGTGTAAAACCTTCATGTTTTCTTTCCCAGCAGCCTGCAGACCTATCACTTTCAGGCACTATGAAAGCTAGCCTAACACTTTTTATCAACTGGGATTCTAAATTTTCTTTTACTAAGGTCAAAGATTCAGTAAGTCCCTATTTTAGAAAGAAAAAGTCTTGCCTTCTACAATGCATGCCTCTTCCACTCTCTACCTGCTTTGTTGTACATGCTAGACCTATCTGTCTTACTGGTGTTATGGAGAATGGTTGGGAGCTTCTTACAGTCTTTTCAAAGTGGCTTATGGTCCTACAAGTCTCATATAATGATGTTGATGGAAAAGGTGCTAAATTGTGGCATGGATTAATGAACAAGAAGCAGGAGCAATTCCGAAAACATGACAAGGCAGAAAATAAGTCTGGCTGTACGGTCACCATGGAGAGAATAAGATGGGCTATGTGGGATTGAAAAAGTAGTGTAAGCAGATCATCCAGAGCATAGTATGCAAGCAGTGTGAACTTTCATGTCCTCCTTCCTAAGGAGAGAAAAGAAATATAATAAAATGACCAGATTCTGATGGACATTTTCATAGTAATTCATGGAGTCCTGGGTGGATCATTGACCTTTGTCAAATAAAATTTAGAATCTCCAAGTTTATAAAGAAGCATAGAAAAAAAATAATAATAAAGAGGCATAGAATAGCTTTTATAGTACCTAAAGGTGATAATGCCTGCACACTTCCAGGAGAGAAAACATATCATGGTTTTACATGAGCACTGGACCCTGAACACTATAAGATTGTGCTCCTGAATAAGATTTGCCCATTGGTACAATAATGGCTCAACTGGTATGGAGTAACAATTTCTGATTGGTTGTGAAGCTTTCTCCACAAACAGGAACTTTGTGCCTCATACTGTAATACTGGTCAAAGGCTCATGACTGAGAATCTCATCGACTCTTGGGTAAAACCTGCTACGGTTATTGCTAAGTGGTCATATCAAATTGTTTTGTGATAGATATGTTCATATCCATAGACCTGAGCTGCTCTCAACTTTGGTCAGAGACACTTTTTGTGGGCAGCGGTCAGTGCTGAGAGGCAAAGCTGGTCAAGGAACTGAGACTAAGAGACTGAGTGTTTGATCCTAAATCAGACTTTTTATCAACAATCTTCTCTCTTTAAGGCTTAAGAAATATCACAAAACAAGATGTGGATGGAGTAGGACTGAATGATGGGTAGGAGTGCTCTGTAAAATACTATCTTCTGGTCATGAGAGGATCTAGAATTGTTGGGTGAAAATGTAATACTTGCACAACTTTGAGTATAAAATATCAAAGAAGGGGCCAGTGCTAAGGCGATAAGATGGACATGATGATTGCTTTGAGAGCCTAGGCTTCCCGGCAATCCAAAGAATTTAACAATGGAAGCCCTATACTATGGAGGTCATGGTGTAGTTTTTGAAAGGGTCCAAAGTTTCTGTCCTAAAAGAGGAATTGGCTCAAAAGCTGCAAGATGGCAGAACCATAAAGAATATTGCCTCCCCCCCCTAAAAAAAGAATATTGTCATTATGATAAATAGCATAGCTAAATTTTTATGTATTGCCTAGCTTTCACTTAATATATGGAGAGATAGTTTAGGAAAAGGAAATGCCATTGCAGTTTATAACATCATCTCTCTACAAAGTCCCCTTTGCAAAGATTTGACACATATGCACCTGGTTCTCAGTCATGAGCACTTTCACCATCTGCTGATCCATATGGGAAAGAAAAGGAGAAAATTCTCCATCCCTTCTTACATCCTGTGGCTACATGTAATATGAGGTACAAAGCACCAGGGCTAAAACTTTGGTTCCATTTCACCTGCTCCTGGCTAGGTTCTCAGGAAACTAGAAAGACATATGGACTCCTTGGGAGTTAACAGCTTTGTGTCAGCCTTTGGCTGAGGAAGCTACAGAAAATACAGACTTGTGTGAGGCATGCCAGAACTTGCAGGCTCACTCCACTCCTCAGTAGCTATGTGACCTTGAGAATTAAGCACTCTTCAGTATCATCTTTTTTGAAAAGGGAGGTAGGAAGGGCACCTTCTTCTTCTTGGAATTTCCACAAGGATTAAATAAGATCTCTATTTTTCTCACTACATGTTAAGCTATTTCAAAACAATCCCATTAATTTCATTTCACCGTACATGAATTTGTGTTTCTGATTTTTCAGTTGAGATCTCTGTATTGGGGGACAGAAATTATCCCTTGTGACTTTCGAAGGCACAGAGAGTCAGCAAGTGTACTTTATGCACCCGTTACCCTCTCCATGCAGTCATTCATTGACCCACCACACCTCCATGAAGCCTTAGCTTAACAGGGAGAAGCCAAGCCAACTGAGGTTCAGACAAATTGTGCCATATTATTGAGTTAGGCAGTTGTCAGAGCGGGAAGTCCCCTGCTGTGGTTTAGATTTGGTATGCTTCCTAAATATACATGCACAAGAAACGTCGTCCCAGTGCGGCAATGATGAGATGGTGGAGCCATTTATATTGGGCCTAACAGAAGGTAATTGGTTCCTGGGGACTTGATTCCTATGAATGAATTAATTCCTTTTTTTTTTTTTTTTTTTTTTTTTTTTTTTCCCAGAGTGGGTTCACTCTTGCAAGAATAAGTTCTGGAGATAGTGAGCTGATAAGGCAAGGCAACTTTATGTGTCTGGCTTCTTTGGCACATGACTAGTTCTTTTCCTGCTTCTTAACCACCGAAGCATCTGGTAAGCCCCTAGATTTCTTTTTGAGTTCTCTTTTGCTCCAAATTCATTGTCAGGATAATGTCAGAACTGAAAGTTAGTACCCTAGACAGTGGTGAGAGAAAAGACATTATGCCTTCCTTTTCTTCTCACCTGTAGTGTAGGGTTTAATCTGTTTTGCATTGCTATAACATACTTGAATGTAGATAAACAAAAGCAAAACTGGTAATTTTGGCTCAAATTTTAGTACACAGGGTGATCAGATATCATGGTGATGGGGTCCTAGGTATGCTCCATGGAAGTTTCTTAAAGACATCCTCATATTGGAGCAGAAATCCCTCTTGGGACCTCAGTTGACTCATTAAAACTGTTTAACAAGCTGGATTCTAGCTATAATCACGTTTCAACATTGAAAAGCATGCAGGCAAAATTCCCATGGGCCTTCATGATTTTTTTTTTGCAATATGACATGTACACACACACGAACACACACACACACACACACACACACACACACACACACACACACACACACACACACCATTCAATCTGATTAGGCTCCCTGGCATTTGTGTCTGGCACCATATCTCTGGCTGGCTGGCTGGTGGTTAGGATGACAAAAAAGGCCAGCTTCCTGCCAAAGTCAAAGACAAATGTCAGTCTTGTAATATAATTCAATTATAGTCAAATTAATCACAATAATGCTGTAGCCTGTGAGAGAAAATGGAGTGATTTGGACAAAATTTTTCCAAAACCAGCATAAGATGTACATTCACAGAATGTTCATAGGTCCAGGCAGGTGGGAGCAAAAATGGATGGCAGGTGGACTTCTTGGCCAGAGTTCAGATCCTTACAGGAGTCCTCAGAAACAATTTTCTCTCCCCCTGTGATATTTCACTTTAGTGGACATTATTAGAAGCCACAAATAACCTGATCTCAGCTTCCCTTGTGGCACATTAGATTCGTTTGCCTGGTGTGGATAAATGCCCCTTGCCTGTGTGCATCTTTGCATGAGCAAATCTTCCAAGCACAGTTGACAACACAGGCTGCGCGCACATATCTTTGTGTGTGTGTGTTCCATGCTATTCATCCATGCAACACCCTGCATCTCTACACTTCCCAGGCTCTATTTTACTGCCCGGTCTTGCCCACATGCCAGCCACACAGGGTGCTAGTCTGACACTTAAAAAATCAGACATGTTATCTCTCTAAGCAACTTTTTGCTTTCTTTTTAAACTTCTTAGGAAAAGCTCTTGTGAAGAGAAATACAGACGACTGTTTCTTTTAACCCCCAGCAGATGCTGAAATCAGTATCATTCTTTCCCAGAGGACCAGGCCCTCTTCCAACTATGCACTATGTCTCAGACTTCCCTTGTGCAATGCTGTCTCCTTCCTTAAAACTTTGAGCAGCCTCTTGTGGATGCATGAGGGCACATGTGTGAGCATGTGGGCAAGGGATCATCTACCCGTCTGACAGAGGCGAAGCCTTAGTCTACAGCTGATTTCTCTGAATGGAAACATTACCTCTCAGAGGGAAAGCCACAAGGCCCAGGAAATGACTAAGACACACCAGATCTAGGAATTCCTCTAAAGTGCTGAGGTTAAGCAAGTCCCTGAAAGCTGCAGCATTTTCAAAGTTCCTCTTCCAAGTTACATAAGCAGAAAACTGGCTGGGGACTGGAGATTCTGAGGAGCTGAATGGATTACAAATTATGAGGAACTTCCAGTGACACAGCTTTTATGACTCTTCACCCACTCTCAGGTGGGTACTTAGTGCTGCAGATGCCTTTATCAACCATGTTTATGAAAAATAAGGCTTTACTCACACACCTAACAAGTAAGCACAGTAAGATCAGGGGTTTTCTAAGCAGGCTTGGGAAGAAATGTTTCAGAGCCAAATCTGGGAGGGAATAGTCCTGTGCTCCCATTACCCTGGGAAGGTCACACAGCAGAATGCCCCTCAACCAGCAAGGAAGGTGCTGGGGCTCTGCAATTCCCCAAAGCACTTGCATGAAAGAAAGTTTTGTATTTCCTCATGATCAGAGTTTCCTGACCTTTCAGGTTTTCATTTAAAAAGTAGAAATAATTCATACACCATAAAACTCGGGAACAGATTAAGCAGTTTACATAGGTGTATGATAGATGTCTGGGGCTGGGGTGGGGCTTGATCAATAGCTAATGTTCTTCTGTCCTCCATGCCTGAAAGGGACTTGTGGAAAGTGGGAGGGGACAGTTCAACTATGAAGCAGTCAACTGATGTCAACCATTATACCCTAATATCTAATATCTACACTAATATCTATCTCTCTACCTATCTATTATGTGTCTATCTATGGACACATTTAGAAAGCAAAAAAAAACTTGTTTCAGAAAAATGAAAATAGATGTCTGTAGAATTATGAAACAGTAAGGAAGAATATTATTTAGGAAATGAAGTTTATCAATGGGATTCAGAGTAATTATAGCACAGGGAGGGGAGAAAAAAATCATGGTGAGATTTGAGTTCAGAAAAATGTTCTGGTAGGTGGAAGGCTGGGGTTAACAGGGAAGGAACAAACATACACACAGCATTCAGCCTGGCTTTATTATAAGTAAATTGGATTAATATGAATAGAAAAGCCAGAAAACACTGCACATAAATGAACCATATGAAAAGCCTCTCCCTTTGGGTTAAGTGAAATATTGGTGTCTGCTTAGACTCAAGGTCTTCAGCATGAAAAAGCCATAGTGCATCTAATTAAATCTGAGTGATGGTACACAACATAAATCAATATCCTGCATAGCGAAAGAAGGTTGTTTTAATTTTGTGTACGATGGCTTTCAAGTTACTATGGCAATAGTGTTCTCTGAGAAATTATAGTGGTTTTATAAGACACACTGAAAGGAATTGCCTTGGAGGTTTACTCTCTCTCTCTCTCTCTCTCTCTCTCTCTCTCTCTCTCTCTCTCTCTCTGTCTCTCTGTCTCTGTCTCTGTCTCTCTGTCTCTCTGTCTCTCTCTCTCTCTCTGTCTGTCTCTTTCTCTCTCTCTCTCTCTCTGTTTCTCTCTGTCTCTGTCTCTCTGTGTGTTTGTGTGTGTGTGTGTACATGCAGACTACTTGAAACAGTATGTTGATATATAAAACAGTCCTTCCGATGTCTTAGTATTCTTGCTAGCCTTTTTACCTCACACTTTATGTAGTTTGTTGTAAGAAAAACTCAGATAATTGCTATGAAACAGTCATTACTTGTTCATCCTTTTCACTTGCAGCTAATAATTTGACCTATTTTTTGGCAGAGTGTGAAACTTTGGTGCATGTCTAAGAATGTATGATTATATCAGGGTAAACAGCATTTCTATTTATCCTGACTCTCTTTCTCATATCCCTCACCAAATGTTACATGGATATATTTAATTAGACCAGTTTTGATGTGGGTTGTCTCATGATTATACTGATATAATAATATGGACTTATTTTAAGTGCTGGGATCAAACTCATAGCTTTGTACATGCTTGACCAGTGTGCTATCATGAGCCATATCTCAAGTTTTAGTTAGTCAGTCTTAAAGCCTGAAAAACAATAAGCAGACATGGTAGTGAAGCACGTTCCCACACAATGGTAGTCCTACATGATGGAAAATTAAATCTCATCAATAGATTTACTATGATCTTTAAAATTCTACTTGAACATGACGATCCTACAAATTGTTTATTTGTAGAAAGAGGTTTGCTTTAAATTATCAACTATAAAGAGCAAATATACACAAAAACCTTTCTATAGATGTTTATAGGCAAAGTGAAGAATAGAATATCATAACCAATTAAAAACCAGGAATTAGAGATAAGCAGATAATAACTCAATTAATTGAGTATATGTTCACAAAGAGAGCCCTTGCACCATCTCTGGAAGATTCCACACAGGTTTCTGGCTCTGCAGACCTCCATTCCCCTACTTCTACTTTTATATCAGAAGCCGTATCAGGGAATTCTCCAGAAAACACAGCCACATTCACACACTGCACAAGACAGAAGGAAACAACCAGCCTGCTAATACAATGAATAATAAATTACTCAATTAGGACCTCCCTGTGATAGGTAATTAACCAGAACTCCAGGAAGGTAGCAGAATATTTAATACCATTTTCAAATCAATGATATCTGGAGCCACAGGTCTCCCAACTTGTTTTAACTGGAAGAAGAGGAGCCAATGATAATAGAGTAGAGCTGAGCTTGTACCTGTTTCTGAAGATGCACACGAGAAGAGGCCATGATTTCAAAGTAAGTCTCCAGACAAGCAACCCAAAGCTCACCAGGCTCTTGGAGAAACCAATGTCTAGGCTCTACTGACACCGGCTAGACTCTAGTAGTGACGTGTCATCATCTGTTCTAAACAATAAGCCTTATGGGAGATTACATGTTGGGAGTCACATTTGCGTAGAATGCAATAAAAGTAGGGAAAGCAGTTGTTACACCTCTGAAATTCATCCATGCTTCTAAATGATCCCTAATTTCAGTTCCTTTGACTGTTGGAAAAATTGTATAAAGCATTAAACTGTATATATTAGTGTTAAGTACTGATTATTTTATTAATGATTTTCTAATCCACAAAATTAGAGCTAGTGAACATTTCTTACGTCCAATTTAGTTTTAAAAATTTATTTATAAACATTATCCAATTTGTAAAAATCAATCCTAGCCAATGACATAACACTCTACAGTGCACATTTTCTACCAGCAGTTTATCAAATTAACAGGTATGAAGTGAACACACTCAAGGGAAAAGACAGTCTTTACATTATACTAGACAGCAATGTTCAGACTTGGCTTTTAGAAACACAAGGGATCACAAAGTAAAAATGTGGTTTGTCGTGCCTTTTTATACTTTTTGATGTTTGCTTTGTTATTAAATATAACTAAATAAATGAAGCAAGCACACTATGTTTTTTTAATTTTTTATTAATTTATTCATATTACATCTCAATTGTTAGCCCTTCCCTTGTATCCTCCCATTCCTCCCTCCCTCCTGCTTCCCCCCTTCTCCCCACCCCTATGTCTGTGATTGAGGGAGACCTCCTCCCCCTATATATGCTCTTAGAGTATCGAGTCTCTTCTTGGTAACTTGCTATCCTTCTGAGTGCTGCCAGGCCTCCCCATCCAGGGGACATGGTCAGAAAAGAAGCACCAGAATTTGTGTGAGAGTCAGATCTCACTCTCCACTCAACGGTGGAGAATATCCTGTTCATCGGCTAGGTCTGGGTAGGGGTTCGAAGTTTATTGCCTATATTCTCCTTGGCTGGTGCCTTAGTTTGAGAAGGACCCCAGGACCCAGATCTGCCTGTCATAAAGTTCTTCTTGTAGGTTTCCAGGACCCTGTGGATCTTACTATTTCCCCATTCTTCCATGCTACTCTCACCTAAAGTCTCAATAGGATATCCTCTCCTCTGACCCACTTTTCTGGTAAGTAAAGTTTTTCATGGTACGCACCTCTTGGACCTGTGTCTTGATATAAGTGAATATATACCATTTGTCTCTTTTTGCTTCTGAGTGAACTCACTCATGATAATTTCTAGTTCAATCCATTTGTCCACAAATGTCAGGAATTCCTTGTTTTTAATAGCTTAGTAGTATTCCATAGTGTAAATGTACCACACTTTCTTAGTCCATTCTTCTACTGAGGGACACTTAGGCTGTTTCCATGTTCTGGCTATTATGAATAAGGCTGCTATGAACATGGTTGAGCATATGTCCCTGTTGTGTGGTTGGGCATTTCCTGGGTATGTTCCAAGGAGTGGGATAGCTGGGTCTTGAGGAAGCCCTATTCCCATTTTTCTGAGAAAGCACTGGATAGCTTTCCAAAGTGGTTGTACTAGTTTGCATTCCCACCAGCAATGAAGGAGTGTTCCTCTCTCTCCATATCCTCGCCAACATGTGGTGTCATTTGAGTTTTTGATCTTAGCCATTCTGATGGGTGTAAGATGGAATCTCAGTGTCGTTTTGATTTGCATTTCTCTGATGACTAAGGAGGTCGAGCATTTCTTTAAGTGTTTCTCAGCCATTTGATATTCCTCTGTTAAGAATTCTTTGATTAGTTCTGAGCCCCATTTCACAATTAGGTTGTTTGGTTTTGTGGTGTTTAATTTCTTGAGTTCTTTATATATTTTGGATATTAGGCCTTTGTCAGATGTAGGGTTGGTGAAGATCTTTTCCCAGTCTGTAGGCTGTTGCTTTGTTCTGATGACAGTGTCTCCTGCCTTACAGAAGCTTCTCAGCCTCATGAGGTCCCATTTATTAATTGTTGACATTAAGGCCTGGGCTGTTGGTGTTCTTTTCAGGAAGTTGTCTCCTGTGCCTATGTATCCCAGGCTCTTCCCCACTTTTTCCTCTAACTGAATTAATGTCTCTGGTTTTAAGTTGAGGTCTTTAATCCACTTGGACTTGAGTTTTGTGCATGGTGACAAATAAGGGTCTAATTGCATTCTTCTACGTGTAGACATCCAGTTAGACCAGCACCATTTGTTGAAGATGCTATCATTTTTCCATTGAATAGATTTGGCTTCTTTGTCAAAAATCAAGACAAGCACACTATGTTTTGATCACTTAAAATATTATATACATTATAGGCAGAACTCAAGGCACCAAAGGGAAAGTTTTATATAGTACTTTAATTCTCACCTCACAAAGAGATTAGAAAAATTTTTATCACACAGCAACTTTGGTCACAGGCTATCAAGACAGAAAAACAAGGCTTCAAATGTGGCAAACAAATCACTGGGCAAAATGTCCTTGTTTCTGTTACAGACAGAATTCTGCCTAAAAATAGGCAAATTTGGATGCAGGCAGAGTCAATGGCCAGACTCTGCCAAGACAGGATAAGCAAATTCTCAATAGTTCTTACCTCAGAAATATGTCTGTCAGATATACTGGGCTGATGATGATGCTCCAATGTTATTGCGTTTGGGGTGATTGTTCAGGCAGCAAATTGTCTCTGTTATTTTTTTTTTTTTTTCACATTGGAAGCTGCTAACTTGAATTTCCTGTTTTCTCAGGTTAATTAATTGTATTCCTTCTCAAGTCTCTGACAGGGTTGAAGACCAGATAGTTTACTCTTACAATTAAGCTTAGTTGTTTAGGAGCTAAGATGTTTCTAGGTCTAGATAGATGTTTTAAGTTGATAGAGATAAGATATGATAGATATTGATTTACATTCAGAATTCTAGATGCACCAAGATAGGAAATACGTTTTCTTCAAGGTAGCCAAAATACTATAAATGTAACATTAATATACTTCTTGATTGTGTCATGGTTCTTCTTGCTATATGTACTTTATTTTATATATGTGTAATAATATAAATGTACATCTAAACAATATTTTTAAAAAGGACAGAGAAACAAAATCTTAAGGAAGGTTTCTTTATAATTAGGGTTTATAATTATAATTATAATTAGAGTTTCTTTATAGTTAGGGTTTCTAATTTACTAATATTAATACATGTACGGTCTTGGTTATCAAACTATTTTAGTGGAGTTTGGTGATGTAAAAGTTACAATAGAATTTGGAGGACTTAGGATCTCATGGACTGTAGAAGACACACTTATTTTAGAGTCTAAAAAATATTAGTTATGCGTCAGACTTTGTGGCCGTACGACATTTCCTGTAGCCTCAATGAACAGAAGGGATTATTACAGACAGCATAAATAGATAATACCATATAGAGATTATCCAAGTTGTCTCATGTGAAATGTTTCCTCTTCTACATCAACTGTGATCAGAAAAACTCAGTAAGGCCAAGCCATGGGGTAGCTGTGAGTTAGCCTCACTGGCTGAATGATAAACAGCGAAGCATGAGAGGAAACATGCTTCCTAGTGGGCTGATTGTCCTCTGGCTGGAAGTCAGCAGAGAAAGGCAGTTTGCACTGCTACAGCCACAAGCAGATCAACCCACTTGACACCTGAGTAAGCCTGTAAGAACCTGTCCCCGTGCATCCCCTAGACAGGTGCTCAGCCTTGGGAGATTGTGCAGACAAACCAGGCAAGGACATCACACAGTGCGAGAATTAGGTTCACTGCCACTTATGTGGGAATTGACTTTGCCATCAATAGACACCCATGCACATGTAGGTATCTAGGAGTTGTGAAGTACAGTTCATTCTAATTTATTCTTTGCCATTTTCACTCTTCTGAATATACAATGAGGAATGTAAAATAATTATATTGTAATGTAATTATGACATTAGGTTTTTCTAAAGATAAGGCTTAGTGTTTTCATGGAAAACCAATTATCATATTGAGTGTGATGGTAAGCAGATGAGCTTCCTAACACTTTTTAGAATTATTCTTAGCAATGCAATCCATTGTCACAGTATCACCTCCCATAATGCAATATGAAGTTGTTCTTTATTTCTCCCAGTAGAGGGGCACCATTCTTTTTCCTTCAGAAAATAGCACAGCTGGTAAAGCAGAGGGGAAAAAATGTTTCCCTCTAAGTATACTATGGTGTTGAAGCAAAAGCCTTCCTGAACACACGCCTCAGATTGGCCTAGAAGAATGTCACTGTTTTGTATTATGGTGGATGGACAAATCAGGATGGAACACAGCTGGGCTCTGGCTGGGCACTGTGTGGAAACTGCTGGATTCAGTTCCTATGGACAAAATACTATCATCTTCATTATTACAACAGAAAGCCGTGGAATGAAGGCCATTGCATACACATTTTTGGATACATACTTTTTAATCTTTAAATTTCTACATTTTGTTGTATTTTCAAAGTTGAATTTCTTTTCTAATGTCATAAGTTTATAAATCAATTTGCTGAATAAATTCTTATCCCCAAACAGAATTTTGTGACATTGATTTATAAGAAGCATACAGGATATAAGATCCTGTAACAAAGCAATTTTTCTCATTATTTAAAATAAAACAAGGGAGCTGCTACAGTAGAGACATTCAAATAGTAACTGATAAAGTGTTGACATCTCATTGTGGACAAGCTTTATGAGAGAGAAGAGAAGAAAAAAACAGTAAGTTTACTTTATTTCATGAACTTATAACTTTGTTTGCTGCAAAGGACTATGTTGTTTTTCTCTTAAATTATGTCAGCTCCTTTGCTAAAGCTGCCTCTCTTTTGGTTGGTCTGCCTCTGAGCTCTTTAGTTTCCCTGATCCTTTTTCTACAATAACCAAGATTGAGATACAGTCACTTTGCAGACTCTCTTACCACCAGCTGCTGCCAGTGACTTGGCAATTACAGTCTCTTTTGCTCACCCAAATTAGTGAGAAACTGCCCCACAAAAGACCATGATGACTGTGTAGAACAGCTTTATTGCCAAGGGACAAAGCTTTCAAACAACAAAGATGTCTTTATGGATACGTAGTAACTGAGGCATCGATGTAGGGGAATACTACTCACTGATAGATGAACTACGAAGCAACAAGAACATATAAATAAAACCTCTGGGGGTATATGTGAAGCATTTCCTGTAAGGTGTGCACAAGGAGGGAAGATCTCCTCTGAGTGTGGGCAGCACTTGCCTTTCTAGCCACAAAAATGAGGAAAACCTTTCTAGGGAATGCAAGCAAGCAACCTTACCCACAGTAGAAAATGGCATGTATTCTAAGGGAGAAACAAGTACTGGGCCACCATTGGAAAATAAGGCTGATCTTTTTTTCTAACAGTTGGATTCTATCATGCTTAATGATAATACAGAATCTAAGTTACCCTTTCTGCAAAGTGGGCTAACTCCCAACAAGGGCATTTTCTTTGTTTGAATTAACGTGGCAAAGGCAGGCTAACAAAAGACATATCAACTCACTGAATCAGGAAATAATGCAAACAAAACACATAAAACACCAATAGGCTCATCTTCCAAGTCCAATTTTTGTGTTTGTTTTTTTAACTAGACCCACAGGGACAGCAATATTCACTAATGCGTTCAACTGCTTAACCTCTTACCTGCTACCTTGAGTCTTCAGCCTTTCAAATGTTTTGTTCCATGTGAATTAGAATTGGATGAGAGCCCTGTTGTATCCTTATTAAACAATGAAGAACCACTATAAACTACCCTAGCGTGCCCAGCATTGAGAATACCTCTACAGCAAAGTGGTCATGATGCACTATCTGAAAATGTGAAACTACTCAGGTGGGTCCCAGCACCCTGTAATGTCCCTCACCAGTCACCATGATTCACTGTGGCAATTGTCCTTGCCCACTATTTATTCAAATGATAAGTGGTCAGATGATGAGGATTTACTAAATATTAATTGTGTCTAAGTAAATGGACTTGGATCTTCTTATATGACCAAATTTAATCAAAGTAAAATCATACAATGTGGACATATTTCTGTATTGAACTCTTCTGAATTTAGATATTTTGCATCAGTTTATCGAAGCTGGGAAGTGAGGAGCCTGTATCTAAAGGGAGAATGATTTATTTTCCGTTGTCAAACTGTAGTAACCCAAAATAAGTCAATAAATATACTCCACATCCAGTAGAAATCTCCACACCCATTGTAAGCAGAAGCTCATTCTTTCCGTGTGTTATATGTCTCTAAAATTAATTGTGTTCTCTGTGATGTCACATGACATTTACATGACCCCTTGATCTCTAGTCAAAATGGTAAGCAAGCAGAGCTAAGTAGAAAAACAAGAATGGAAGCATAAAATAATTACCACAAATCTCACTGCAAACCCAGCAGGCCAGAAAAGACTGAATTAAAGGGCAACTCCAGAGAGGAATAAGAGAATGGGGATGAGACACTTAATCCCTGGCTAATATCAAATTGCTTAGAAAACAATTGCATGTACGAAGGTCAGTCACCTCTTCATACTTTAAAAAAGGAATTCCTTTCCTAAAAATAATTCTTTCCTTACTGTAGCATTGAGAAAGACAGCTGGGGAATTCAAGGCGAGTGGGAAATGAATACACTTTAGACCCAACAAATATGTTCAAATATCCAACACTGATAATGGAACAGCATTAGAACATTAATGGACGCCAGCACGAGTAAAATGCAAGAACTTTTAAACATAGTTTGAAGAAAAATACTCAATGGAAATATTCCTGCCATTTGCTTCAGTGTTCCTATTTTTAGAGAAATGTCTAACCTCAGAATAACGTCAATGTGAGAATGTTCTATGTCTGAGAATGCTCATTTTACTGCTTGCAAAAGCCAACAATTAGAAGCCTGACATTTATTGAAAACTATAAACATCATAATTGCCATTAAATTTACAAGTGAACTCATTAAAGTATCGACGGCAGAGTAAGATGATATATCAATGTACAAATTCAAATGTTCCGAACTCTAATAAAATATTTTCCAATATGAATAATATAAGGCTGATTCTGTTGGTTTTCATGTGATGTCCTTAACTCCTCTGGCCCAAGATAGCCCACAGAATAAACCAAGCTGGGTTCGTTGGCGCCCACAGAGACTGAGCTAACAACCAGGGAGCCTGCATAGAACGGACCCTATCTCTTCGTATATGACACAGTTGTGTAGCTTGGTGCTTTTGTAGGACTCGTATAACAGCGGGAGCAGGAGCTGTCTCTGACTCTTTTGCCTTCTTTAGGGACCTTTTCCTCTTACTGGGTTTCCTTTTCCAGTATCAATACAAGGGGAGATGCCTAGTCTTACTGCAGTTTGGTTCGTTGATATCCATGGAAGAGGTGTATAAGGGACAGAAGAAATGTAGGTGGGGCGCTGGGAGGGGAGGAGGGAGGTGAAGTTGTCACAGGGATGTAAAGAGAAAGAAAGGGCAGAAGGAAGGAAATAAATAAATAAATTAGTACAAGGATATATTAAATAAACTCAGTTGTTTGAAATGTGGTAAAAACTGTATTATATATATATGTATATATATATTTGGAATTTATTATTATATGTATTACTTAAGAAAGAATAAAATTACCAGTTCTCCATCCAGTAGCCCTTTAAAATGAACCTTTGACCACAGATCTCTCTAGCTCTATTCATGTTACCCAAAACCCATGCCCATGTTGTAGGCTGAGACACTGAGCACTATACACAAATTGTACATAAATTTGGGGCACAGGGAGCCCATCAGTTGCATACAAAGACATCTAGGAATCCATATTAGAAGCTCTGCAAACAGTTGAATTAGTAAACATGGAGAGGGTCCTCAGAGCACACCTAATCAGCGAGTTTTTTATTTTTTTAGCAAAGTATTGGGGATAAAACCTCTATAGAGAAATCGCATACAAAACCAACAGTGTGCTGTTGGAGTTACCGAGGCATGGGTGTTAATCTGTGGAGAATATCAGTAGTTTTCAGACAGCTGCCAAAGGAGGGCTATAAGTGCTGGAGCCAATATCAATTGGACATTGGCAGTGAGGGTCTCCTTTCTGACAGAGAAAGGTGATTCACAACACTGGGAGAAGGCCAGGAATTTGGCAAGACACCAACAAGGTGATTGTGAATAAGGAAACCCAAACTCAGAGTTGAGAAAACAACTTCAGCCCAATGTGCAATTTTGACAAATAAAGGGAGGGAAAAGTGGCAAACAAAATGAAAACCAAAATGCCCTCAGTGGCACATGAAGCACTAGCCTCTGCCCCGTAACTTGTCTACTGAACTGTCTGCAAGGGCTTCAGCAGAATCCTTGTCTAACAAGTAAGTAACAGCGGACTTGTCTCAGGATCCCCAGGACAGGGAGGCATGAGAATTCACCCTCAGTCTGGATCCTCTTCCTCTTTTCCAACAAGAGCCAAAAGGACTTAGCACACAAAAGCATCATGCAGCATAAAGTACCACGGAAGATCTTGTCAAAACACATAACATCTAATCTTCTCTAAAACTTTATATTCACTGCCTTAGTAACTGACAAAGTCCACGTATCACTTACTTAGCTAGTTCATCTGAACAGAGCCAATCTTTCTACTCCACAATGTAGCATGATGAGATTTCTAACTTCCCCATCTCTCTCATTTTCGTCCCTCGTCATCTCCTTCTCCTTTGTGACATATACTCTCAAAAGTTTTCTATCAAAAGTTTAAGCACAGCTGGTTGTGGTGGCACATATCTGTGATGCTGACTCAGGAGAGTGAGGCAGGAAGATCCCGAGACAGAAAGAACTAAGTAGCAAGATCCTATCAAAAGATTTCTTTTTAAATATAAAGGACTATTAAGATACTCCCCCATAGTTGAATAGTGAATATCTCCCATCTAAATCCTACAGCCTCCAGTTTGGTTTATTTACTATAACATGTATAATTTAGTCATAATTATTTATCTTATTTTTGAAATGAATTTTAAACTCAATTGCAAACATTAACGCCCTTTACTCATAGGCACTCAGTATACAGATAATTAATTATTGTTCAATATTTACATAGACTTTTAATATACAAGAATTTGCTTTTCCTTCCCACTTATAGCACTTTTATAAAATATTCTAATTCCCCATTTAATACAGCATGGCTTCACTATTAAAGACGAGATAAATGAGTATTTGTACATTACCCATCTTACTCTCCTTTAAGCAACACAACATCTGCGGCAAGCAGAGGAAGCCCTGACTGAATTTATAAGGCACACATGAATTCCTGAATGCATATGTATTATTTTCAAGGCCTTGAGGCTTCAGACCCACGTGAATTGGCAAAGCTTTCCCCAGCTTCGCTGGTTCCTATGCAATAGGAAACGCAGCTTTCTCTTTCTAGATCTTTACAACCTGAGATAGCTCACCTGGAGAGTCCTCCGTGCTGGGAGAGGATAATTCTTTTTCTCTCATGGTATATAATAAATGCCCTGAAGTTCAGTGTTGTTTGCTTGCTGGGTTCTGCTTCCTCAGAGTGAGCACATCTGTGTGTCTGTCCCCCTTTTCCTTCCCTCGTCTCCAGTCCATTTTCTAGAACCAAGCCATTCTGCTTGAGACAGACATCTTCATCTTCTTAATTCTGGCTATTAACTACACATATTTATGGTTCAGCTTTACAGCCTATAACTCTTTGAGACACTTAGCTATAGATCTATATTCAAACAACATTGATATTTAATGCTGCTCTGCAGAACTCCACTTTCTCTTATCTGAGTTGATTAGTTGTTTTTGTTGCTTATGTGTACATACATTTTATTAGCTTGTACATAATGCCTTTTAGATTTGGCTTGCACTTTATAATCATCTCAAGTGAAAATTTCATCAGTCATTTTTTCCTCCTCAAATATTAGGCTGCTTGCTGATTTCTCCTCTGTCAATGCCTTTATTATAGCAATCAATAAAAAGTCAGGTGAAAAAAAAAATGTCTTTCTTTCACTCCTCTGTTCCACCCACTTGTATGAGTACCTGCCTACTAACTTTACTTTTTTGCATATAAAAACCAAAAGAATATGTAAAATTCATTTCAAATCCTAAACATCACATTTTTCACCAACCTCATGTGTATATATATACCCATATATACAAAATCCTGCACTAATTTCAATCTATACTTTGGAATACATAAGTGTGTTTTATTCTGTTTCTAATTTGATATTTTCAAAGCTGCCAGAGACAAAATTTTGCCCAAACAAAGGGCTACTACCATCCTCATTTTTTCTTTCCTATTATCACCTGATAGAGTCAGGTGATACTTGATACTTGACCTTTTGGATTTGTGTTACCTTACTCAGGATGATATTTTCCTGTGAATTTCAGATTTTATTTTTTAAATAGCTGAGTAAAGTATTCCATTGTACAAATGTGCAGCATTTTCTTTATCTGTGCATCCATGTTCAGACTGTCTTTTCTTGGTTTCCATGACACTGAATTTGTCTCTTGTTTTTCTGTACTAGTTTAGCTTTCTTCCAGATGTCTATGTATTACTAATGCAGTAAATAAGAATTATTTGAAGAGTTGAAAGATTTGGAAGATATTTTTCAATCTCATAGACACAAACTTAAAGCCACTTTTGTTCTTTTTATATGTTTTCCTTCCCTGGCAAATCCTCCCAGCTACACGCAGAAGAAGCAGGATTTAATCCATACAACTGCCTTTCACTAAATCTGATTTTATTGTTCACAAGGAGATGTTTGTTTTCATATTCTCCCAGGAAAAGAGTTTCAATTTATCTACCCAAAAGAGAAATAATTGTGTCTGCAAGCTTGTACAGGACCAGGACAGTTTCAAACTAAGACCTTAAATTTTGAATACAATTTCCCCAACTCTACCCTGTAAAGTCACTCACACCTGTCTATAACAGTGATTAATTCAAATGACTTTCATCACAATGAGTCAGATCATGGCAGTCACAGAACACAGCTCTTGGAAATCTGTGTGGGTGCCTAGAAAGATAACAAATAGCACCTTATGGTCCAGGTACACACATTATAAAGGGAGTGGGCTTTCTATCATAGATTAAACAAGACACATTTAAAAGGACATGAAGAGGGCAGGTAAAAACAAATGCAGCACAATTTAGTGACAAAACACAGAAGAATTTGTGCGAAGAAAAATGTCCTTAATTCTTATGCAAACCAAAGTCCAGATAGATTAACAAAAACAAACAACAACAACAAACAGAGACAGGTTCATCACATACTGAGCTAAATTAGATGAACTAGTAGTCTATAAGAGCACAGGACAGAGCATGATCAAATGTGTAGATATTTTAATGTTTCTTCTCTTCTTTCCCTCAAACTCTTCTTATGTCCTCCCAACTACCTCACAAATTTATGACCTTTTCTTTAAGTCTTGTTACACACACACACACAAACATACACATGTGCACATGTATACATACACACACATATATACATACATGCATACAAACACAAACATATATACATATATATACCATATTTTCTAGACTATAAGATATACTTGACCATAAGATGTACCCATTTATTAGAGCAGTAAAACAAGAAAAAGAGTAAAAACAGCAATTGGACCATAAAGCACACTCTAATCCCCCTCCCACCATTTTTTGGGGGAAGTGTGTCTTATGGCCCAAAAAAGACAATAATATATTTTTTTTGCTTGCTTCCTATGATCAGGGACAGAAGCAATCATAGTCCAAACCTCTTGTGCCATGCATACTACAAAAGACATAAGAGCACTCAATAAAACACAGCAGAATGTTGTTATGCCTGGGAACCACTTTTTAAAATGTATGGTCTATATAATGATCTTGGTGGAGACAGCTGGCACATGGTGGTGTTGCCCTGAAATAGTCTCTTGTGCTTTAAGATGCCAGTTGTATGCTGCAGCAGCTCTTAAGCAGAGACACCTCAGTAGTATATGCCTCATTTACATAATTTTAATCTGAAAACTAAAGAGGAAAATACAATATGAAATGAATATGTATCCTTTCTCATCACAGTGGCAAAGGGAGGCAAAACAACAAGACCCAGAATTCAGGATTATAGCCAAATTTCCCGCATCACTGTTCCAGCTCTACCTTCTAATACCCACTGTGCAGCAATTCTTTTAATGTCCTTTTCTATAAAACAGTTAATTACAATTTGTCTCCCAACATATATTGTGTACATTAATGTCTCTAAAGAGATAAGTATATTAAATATTTTAATGATCATAGCTATTAATAAAACATCATTATGTAGGAAATACTATTTTAAAATTAACTATTTTTCTCTTTTTTTCAAGTTTTTATTATAATTTATTCACATTACATCCCGATTGTAATCCCATCACTCTTAAGTTAACTATTAACAATATAGATGATTACATATTTTTCTAGGCATATACTTTATTGGCCTTTTAAATTTTAATTATAAACTTGTTCTTTGAGAAATTCTTACATTAACTTAATGTTTTTGAGAATTCCAAATATGAGTTCTGTATTTACACTCACCATTTCTTCTCACCTTTGAACTCTTTCTGTGTTCTACCCACTACTTCTCATATACATGACTTTTTTGTTAATTATTGCTACATGTAAGTTTTTATGTATGTATGTATGTATGTATGTATACACACACACACACACACACATATATGTCAATTTGGTGTTGTTCCACATGATTATTTCTTTCAGGAAGACTATATGGGATTGGATGACCTATCACAGAGCTCACACCTGAAGAAGATTAATTCTCCCTTGCTTAGCAACTATTAATTATCTGTAGCTCTTCAAACAAGGTGAGGCTTTGGGAAGTTCACTTGTCTTCATGTCAACTGGTGTCATCCATGTGCAGGGCATGGTTAGGTGACTATATTTTTTAAATATCATGGGTTTAGATTCCCTGACCTATATAGAAATGACTATCTCACAGAACACTTCCTGGTTCTTAGGTTCTTACAGTTCCTCCCCTCCCATGCCATGATGCTCTCTGAGCTTTAGGGACCGTGTTGGGGTTGAATGGCCACAACAATTAGTTATCTGCACTTGATCAATTGTGGCTTTCTGTAATGTTCTCTGTGTGTGGCAAAGAGAAGCTCCTTTGATGAGTGCTGCACTTATCTGTGTGAATAAAGTTAGTCCTTCAGAATGCAGTTAGAACAGAGACTGGCTCAGAAAATGGCAGGATTAGGTTCTCCAGAGATCACAAACAATTATTCTGGAAATAGCACTTTTCTGAACTGGAAAAAAAAAACCCTTCCTACTGTATTTCTTACAGTTTACAGTTCAATGTTAAAATGGGCTAGCCTAGAGATGGTTTACTGTGAATTTATGTAGATATGGTATTATAATACGAAGCTATGCACAGGTAAAACACAGGTTCATGTCTTAGACATTGAAATTCACTTTCAAGGGGCTGTGTGTATCCACTGTATTTGAAGACTATACTATGGGCATTATTCTAACCATCCATCATTCTGAAGTTCTTACTTGGAAAATCAGTTTTCAAAAGGTCTTATTTGGCGGGGGGTGCTGGGCTGATTTTTGAAGGCTAAATAAAAAGAAAAAAAGGAAGAAGGACAGAAGGAAAGAAAGAAAGACAGCATAAATCAAAGATAGACTGAGTCTGACATAAAACAAATACATTACTGAGATTAAAATGATCTACCCAAAGAAATCCAGGGTTTGCCAATATCCCAAACAATACTATTTTAAAGGTTGAAAATGACATGCTTTATAACTTTCATGTTGTAATCATCAACACTATAACTAATTTTATTGCTTTCTATATTCTTATTTATGGAAAGAATGTAAATATGCAATGTCCAATATGCTATTATCAAAAATCTCTAACAGCTGATTATCTTCTATACACAGGACAAAACAGTGGTCCTTGCTGATGCACATCTATCCACCTATGTTTTGTTTTCATTTTTGTTTTGTTTTGTTTTGTTTTGTTTTCTGGTACATTGGCATTCAATGACAAGAGATTAAGATGGTTATTAGCACTATGCTAAATACTTTAGTATAATTATCTATTCTCAAACCAAACCTGTGTGATAAGTGTTATTTCTAACATTTTTATAGAAAAATATCAAGCTTAAATATTTGATTAACTTGTTAAAGTTCACATAGGAAGTGGAATCAATAATAATGTGGAAAAAAAATGATGCCTAATAAATGACTCCTCTTTATAAATGTCATTTCTACAATTAAATTTAATTTCTGACATCATATTTCTACCATATCTGATACAATGAGCTGGAACTCTACACAACGCTCATCTATCAATGTCAGCTGTAGCCCTGGTGTCCCTTATTGGCGAAATGTGACCTGCACTATAGGATCAATAGCAAGGATTTGCTCCAACTCTACATAGTAATAGATTTCTGCAGACCCTTTACCAGATTGACTTCCCTGAATGTAACTGCCCTGACTAGTGTATGCTACCAGCTCAGCCTTTGTTATAACAGTAACATCTTGAATATATGCAGAATGCAAACAAAAGGTAGGGGAAGAAACAAACTGGTAGCTGAACTCAAGGAAACCAAGAAAAGAGTGAGAAAAATGAGAAGATATACGGGGCAGAAAGTTGAGATTTGATTTTGCAGTGTTCCTTTGTGTTTATCCGTTAATCAATCACAGTAGACCAATAGCTCCCCAAACCTCTTGTGCCATCAGTCTTAGAGGGAAAGGGTGATTTGTAGTATTACAGAACCATTTACAGGCTTCTACCCATCTCTCTGGTGACTATTTAACATTTGCACATTGAATTTGAGCTGAAGCTAAGGGTCTTCAATAAACAACAGGGTAAATTCAAAGATCTATATCTTCCACACTCCAGAAGTTTTGTTCAACAAGATAGCTTGTCAACAGCAGAAATGGGAGACAAAGAGTCAACTTACCAGTGACACTGAGCATTGTCATCTAAGCCAGTGATTATCTGCACTAGAAGAGATCTTACAGGTGCAGCCAGTGGCTTCGGTCTCCTCTGTTGGGTGTTAGTTCACTGGCTTCCAATTGGACATTGCTAGCATCCAGAGAATACTAGTAGTTTAATAAAAATCAATTTCCTCCCACTTTTTTTTGCAAAAGGAAATCTATGTTTCTTTGGCTCCCTATTAATTTAATCATGCCATGTACTGATTAAGAGTGAGAATAATATTAGGCATAGATTTCCCAGGGTTTGATCCACAAAATATCCTTCTCTACAGGATCATTATCCTTTTTCCTAATTGATTAATTGTAAGGATGGCCCCCAAGAATGACTTAGAAACCCAGTCTTACAGATAACTAGGACAAGTGTGCCAAGGGGACCTGTCTTCTTTCCCACATGTCACTAGTATCTGTTTAATCTTACGTTTAATCCATCTTTTACATATTTGGGTGTGCGTATTACTATGGAGTTCTTTTTATCCTAATTTATAATATGATCCTCATAAGAAAGTGAGTGCAGAGGATAAAACCTCTGGTCCTACTGTGGTTGGAGCTAGAACAAAGGTAGTCTCTTGCAGAGTAAGATACAAACTGGAGAAACATTGATTTGTGACATTCTTATCACTGTATTTTTATCTATAGATGCCTAGGACGTGTAAAGTCTGAGTAGCTAAGTAAAGTCACGGCAGAAGCAGTTTTCTTGAATGATATATTTGACATTTCATGAATGCAAGAATAAAAATATTCCAAGTACTGGTGAAATTCTAGAGTACACCAATATTCTTTTTCTTTTCAAGGCTGTCTTTTAAATGTATGTTGTATCCATGGTCATTGATACTCTATTCATAATAGCCAGAAGTGGAAATTACCTTGATGTCCCTCAATAGAAGAGCAGAAAAGAAAAATGTGGAGATTTACACAATGAAGTATTACACAGCCATTAAAACGACATCATGAAATTCACAAGTAAATGGATAGAAGTAGAAAAACATCTTTTGGAGTAACATAGCTAGAACATGGAGGGACAAATATGAATTGTTTTAATTTGTATGCACATATTAGCCATTAAGTCAATGGTAACCAAGGTACAATTGTAGAGTCACAAAAGTTAGTTATAGAGCAAGGTTCTAGTAGGTAAAGATAGATCTCCTTAGGAAAGGAAAGTAGAATAGATATGGATGGATTGGGAGTTCTGAAACAGGAGGATCAAGTGGGCAAGAGGAGTGGAGAGGGGTACAAGGGAAGAAATGTGGAGAGAGAAATTAAAATTAAAGAGTATTTGAGGAATAGTATGGAGGACACCATGAAATCAGATGCTCTAAATTAGCATAATCAAAGATCATATTGGAGACTCCTGCGCAGGGCCTGCAGGCATCGGCACCGGGTCCTCTGCTTATGTATTGCAGCTTCTAGTTTAGGGTTTTTATGAGATTCCTGAGTATGTGAATGAGTGGGTCTCTGATTTTTATGTCTTCTCATGAGCACTTTTCCCTTCATTTGCTTCTCTTGTCCATTTCCAATGTGTTAGTTTTGTTTTATCTTATCATATTTCATTTTATGACTTAAAAAAATAAAGAAGGTGCATAATAGCCAGAACATAGAAACAGCCTAAGTGTCCCTCAGTAGAAGAATGGACTAAGAAACTGTGGTACATTTACACTATGGAATACTACTAAGCTATTAAAAACAAGGAATTCCAGAAATTTGTGGACAAATGAATTGATCTAGAAATTATCATAATGAGTGAGTTCACCCAGAAGCAAAAAGAAACAAATGGTATATACTCACTTATATCAAGACACTAGTCCAAGGGATACATCCCACGAAAAACCTTACTTACCAGGAAAGTGGGTCAGAGGAGAGGACATCCTATTGAGACTTTAGGTGAGAGTAGCATGGAAGAATGGGGAAATAGTAGGATCCACAGGGTCCGGAAACCTACAAGAAGAACTTATGACAGGAAAGTGGGTCAGAGGAGAGGACATCCTATTGAGACTTTAGGTGAGAGTAGCATGGAAGAGTAAGGAAATAGTAGAATCCACAGGATCCTGGAAACCTACAAGAAGAACTTTATGACAGGCAGATCTGGGTCTGGGGTCCTCCTCAAACTAAGGCACCAGCCAAGGAGAATATAGGCAGTAAACTTCGAACCCCTACCCAGACCTAGCCGATGAACAGGATATTCTCCACCGTTGAGTGGAGAGTGAGATCTGACTCTTACACAAACTCTGGTGCCCCTTTTCTGACCATGTCCCCTGGATGGGGAGGCCTGGTGGCACCCAGAGGAATGATAGCAAGTTACCAAGAAGAGACTCGATATTCTAAGAGCATATATAGGGAGAGGAGGTCTCCCTCAATCACAGACATAGGGGAGGGGAGAAAGGGGGGAAGTTGGAGGAAGGGAGGAATAGGAGGAAAAAGGGAAGGGCTAACAATTGAGATGTAATATGAATATATTAATAAAAAACATTTTTTAAAAATAAAGAAGGTGGGCTGCATTTTATTGAATGTTACATAGCCTTTTATTAGTTTCCTCATAAACATTATTTTGCTTTAATGAGGCAACAAATATTGATATAACTGCGTTGATGAAAGTGTTTAAAGAGATGATACATCCAGGAGAACTCAGTATTATGAAGACTTTGATGTGCTTGAAAGAGTGGAAATAGTATTTTCTTATGAGCACAAGTGTTAGAACTGCTCAGGGTACAACTTTAGATGCAAGCAAGATCCTCATTTCCAGCTTTAGTATTTGGTTGTTACTGCAATTCATATTGTGTTGGAATCACAGATGCTATTAATTTCATGCTGACAACTTTAATATTATTGAAGTCATTATGCCCACTTTTTCTATTCCATTTATAGAAATAGCAGTTTGGAAGTGTATCGCCCATAAAGATCTGGGGTCTGGGGATATTCTCTATTGAGTTTCATATACTCTGCTCCTCCATTACAGGATAGATAGAATGTGGGGAAGACTTGCCCAAGTTGCTCTCCACCATCAAAGGGGGAATAAAAATATGGTCTGAAACTGAAAGACAATATGCCTCATGGGTGTCCCAGGATTCCTACAGCCTTGTCCTATTGCTGTGTGTGGCATTCACCGTTAAGCTGCTTCTACCTCACTGCCTTAATTACTTGATACATCAATGAAGTGCTATGCCTCACCGGTCTTGGGTGCTGACCTCCTTTTGAATCAGAGATTTTGAGTCCTATGGACTCCCACCCCTTTCTTGCTTTTGTTAGTGATTATCCATTCTCGACACTTTGCAAATTTACTGACACCATTGCTTTCAAACAACAACCCAATTTACCCTTGCTGAGCAATACCAGTACCGTTATCTCACTCATTACACTAGTTGACAGCCAGCTGGTGCTCCACACTAGCTCAGAATAAGCAGAAATGCCCCACAACTCCTTGTTAGTAGGCTTTTTCAGCATTTGTATGAAGAATTTGGGAAGGCTCTTAAGTCAATTCAGTGAGTCTGAGGTGGGCACAAAACTTTCAAGTTCCCTATGGATACCAACACTGTAGGACCATGGGATACATTTGATCAGACATTATTTATTATATTGGTCTTTTATATTTTGTATTAATCAGGCTTTGTTATTAATCTTTCCACTGGACTAGGGAGGTTGTTACCTTCTTCTAACATCTCATTTTCATATTACTTAAATTCCTGTGTCTTCCAATAAATTATACCATGTATTGATAATGAACACATGGACTCCCTCTCTCTCTTGATACATGCCCTTGCAAGGTTCATAACTCAAATTTGTAAGACTCCTAACAATCACTCGAGTTTTGCTAGAGCCCAAATTTAAATATTTTCTTAATGGCCCTTGCATGATTCCTGTTGTTAGAATTATAATGTTTGACACTGTGTAATATGTAATAATTCTGTTGTTAAAGATACTGAGCTCACAGTCCTGCACATCCAAGAGTAGGTGTTCTCAGCCTCTGTACGAAAGGTTTCAGGAAGTTTTGATCCATTTGGAACATCAGAATGCAAGCAAGTGCTGAGGAAAGGAAAAGGAGCTAAGCAAAATGACAGGATTTGTATTAACCTCTCTTGTGACCTACCCTACGGTTCTGGCTGGGGCATGGATACTTCATGCATCTCTTAAGCATTCCATCACCTCTTCGGAACATCTTGTTTGAAACCATGTTTCCTTAGTGTTTTCAGAGATAGACCATGTGCACCATAGCAAGGGTGCTCTTCCTTGGAGGCTAAGGACTAGGAATGGAATCAATGGCTGATTCATTTGCATAAGAGATGATATAACACCCTTGTTGAAGCTTTCATACTCATTAAAGTGTGGAAAACAACCCAAAATGTCATTAGCAATTAGCACGGGTGGAAGGTTGGAATTATATGCTCGGAAACAAGCATTTTTCAGAGTGTTCTGCAACTACATCTGGGTGCAAACTATTATACTCTCTAAACATTTCTGGAAATAAGCCATTTCTACAGGCGCAGAGCAGAAATTTGATCCTGATTTTATATTATGTTTTAGTTAAAGAGAAAAGCAGATTTTTAAGTTAGCTCACTGGAATTGGCAATTACCCTAGTCAATGGGAAATTACAAATGTGTAATGTATGAAAGAACGAATCTGGTTGTAGTCTCAGTTCAGAAGTTAATGTTTGCTCAGCTACTTGGCGGGTTGTGTTTCAGCCTTGCGGAGTCATGCAAGGGAAGAAAAAGATCTAAGCTCTCTATCCACTTACTTAACTCATTTATTATTATCATATTTTCCAGCATCTAAGATGACTTTTAACCCAGAAAAATCCATGCCAAAGTCAGGGATTGTTTTATATGCCAGGTACTTACCTGCAGCTTGCTTCCCTTTGCTTTGTATGCCTATTCCTGCTCTGTGTGGGGAGTATGAAGCAGGGAGCAACAAGCTGCACACAACTTCTTGTACCTCAAGGAGGAGAACGTGAGCATGGATCGGCTCTCCACCAGAAGCCACCCGTTCAATTCAGAGGGGCTGAGTTGTGCTTTGAGTGTGGACAGCTCCTTAAAGGGACAGTCTCGAGTAGTGGCCCATGCCCTTAATCCCAGCACTCCAGAGGCAGAGGCAGAGGCAGAGGCAGAGGCAGGTGGATCTCTGTGAGTTCGAGGCCTGCCTGGTCTACAAAGTGAGTCCAGGACAGCCAAGGATACACAGAGACATCCTGTCTCAAAAACCTTTAAAAAGAAAAGGGGCATCCGTGTAGGCTGGCACTGGCTGTGTGCTGGCATTTAATAAGACACCTGGCTGGCTGTGCCCTTCCTGCAAATAGACACATGCCCCAGTCTACTGAACAGGGTATACATTGGAAGAGAGGTAGTCTTACATGGTGAGGATATTCCAAACTCTTTATTTTAACTGAAAAACTTTGGGGCATCTTATATGCCCAACCATTTTATACACTGGAAAATATGGTATTATTATTTGCAAATGCTGAGGGTTACCTTTAGCATAAGGCATCTTAGCAAAATATATAAATGTCAGTCAAGTAAAATTGCTCACAAACCTGCAATGCTTCTCTCTTAGTGTTTCAATAGACTTACTATGAGAGTCAGTGAATGTTCTCCCCAGTAGTGATACCACACGCCTGAAAGAACATCTGGTTGAGACTGCAGCTGGCACTGCCTTGACTCCAAACTGGGCCAGTCACTCATCGATGATTAGCACCATTTCTTCAGGCTTTGAGTTGGTTTTTTGTTTTCCCTCCTGTGTCCTTGGGTGCCCAAACAAAGAATGTGTGTCTGTGTGTCCCCATAGTTACCATATGCCTCTTCGAGTTCACTTTCCTTTATATCCCTAAGTTTTGGGAATGAATGCATGGCTCCCAAAGAAACAGAGGTAAACACCAGCAGCTTCCCAGAGACTTTCTGTCGTGGCCAGAAGGGAAGCAGCCTCCCTTACACCATGTGAGCCTTAAAATAGGACTACTGTGCGAAAATCCCTGCACTTATTCCTGGCCATGATAAGCAAATATGAAAGCGGTCCAGTGAGGAAATGGGAATAAGGGTTCTTCAATGATGTCAAGAAGTTTGGAAGATCTCTACCAAGGAACTGATTGTATATACTCAGCTGTGAATGCCATAAGTCAGAGGCAATGGTGTCCTCATATGGATCTGTCTCCTTAGAGTTTAATCCTAAAATTTTCTTTATATAATGAAGAAAATAGCTTCTTTATTGTAACCATATGTAAATATCAGGTGCATATAATGTCAGTATGTCAGTTATGAAAAGGCATGCCAATTCTCTAAATATCATCATATAGAACATTTAAACTTGAGCATTTTTAGTATTTGCGATTTTATTATTCAAATTTTATTATTTGAGAATGTCATACTTTTTAAAAATCATATTCCCCCTCAACCCATCTCCCCTCTTCCTAGACCCACCCCAATTCTCCTCCCACCTATCTTTGTGTCCCCTCCTTCTTTTTTTAATTGTAAGCCCATAAAGCCAGTCTATGCTCTGTAAATATTCTTAGATTTGGTATCCCATTGGAAGCATGGTCAGGTTACCAGAGACTACAGTTTTTGAGAACACACTCTTTCTCTTCAAGCTGCTAACTATTGTCAGTAGCTCATGACTGTGGGTATAATCTCAAGCCTAACTTCAGTCTCATGCAGGCCTTTGCTCTGGGTTGGGCTTGCACATGTCTAGTGTATGGTTTACTAACCACTATGAGTTCATGTGTGCACATTCCCCTCTGTATCCAAACCACAGTTTCTTTGTAGTCACCCATTGTCTCTGTCTCCTACACACTCCTTTTTATCTCCTGTGGTTATATTCTTCTTTAAAGATATTTTGCTATCAGTTGTCAACTATGAGAAGCTAAGGTGACAACATGTCATTTAAGGTGATATTTCACTGACTCTAGACAGAATCTCAGTGGTCCCTCTTGTATGGCCTGTCCACTCCTTGTGTCAGTGGTTCTGTATTTGGAAGGAACAACTTAAAGCACTAAGTACTCACTCAGCTAGTGCTGAGTATTTGGGGGCAATGTGATATTGGACATATATCTTGACCATTTTGGTGACTGTTTCAGCTCAAAAACAAAACAATCAAGCAAAGAAAAGAAAAGAAAAAACAAAACAAAAACTACTTGCCTCAGTATCTAAGACCCTAAAGACAGGCTGATATACTAGCCTTCAGAAGCTTGGTCACAAGGTCCTTCTGCAATGGCTCTTCAAACCTATGAATAATTCTAGAGACACTTCTTTAACCCACTCATATTTGTTAACAATTTTCAACATTATGATAAGAATGTATAATTATTTAAAATAATAGTGATGGGGCTAGCGAGATGCCTCAGAGGTTAAGAATATATGCTTTGTGGCAGAAGTTCTGAGTTTGGTTCCCAGCCTCGAAGTTGGTAGCTCACAACCACCTATAACTCTATCTCCAGAGGATCTGAACCCTTCCTCTGGACTACATGTAGACTTGTAGTCACACACGCATACCCACATGCAGACCCACACACATACATTTAATGAAAAATGAAAAATAAACCTTAAAGAAAATCACTGATCAACGAAGCTAATAGTGTTGGTGAGAGGCAGTGCATGGATTTAATCAATACTAGAAGAAGAGGATACATGCTTCAACAAAAACACATTTAAAAATACGCCCTTAGTGAGAAGAGTTAGCATGAATCACAACTTTTTGTGATAGGTACATGAGTGGATTCTCAGATTTCTTTCAGGCTCACACTTTTGCAATCTCACAGGTCATGTGACCTGTGAAAAGTATCACTATACACTTGTGAAACAATGAATAACACAATAACATCAGTTGTACTCTGGAAATAGTTGTTTCCTCATGAAACTCAAAAATGCTTCGGATATCTAGCGGTTCCTCAATTGCTTTTTGAGAGCCACTGTCCCAGCTTATGCACAGCTTTCTGTGCTACAAAGAGAATCAACACAAAGTCATCAAATAAGCACTCATTCTATCCATTCTCTTTTAAAAAATAGCTATCCTATTCTATTCAAATTCATTGGCTTATTGCCAATATAAATAAAATTTAAAACTAAAGCTTATGAGAGATGACAAAGGTAAAACAGATTACATGAGTTATAGATATGATAACAAAGTATTAGATTTGTTTCTTCATTTTCAAAAGCTCATGTAGCAAAAAAAAAAAAAAAAAAAAAAAAAACAAAAGACAAATAAAAGGAAATAAAGCTAATAAATAGGATCTAATTCATCAGCACCTAAGAACCATATTTAGGGTTATAATAAATACAAATATTGACATTGTAATAAATACAATGCTAAGTACTGTCCTAAGCAATATCTTCTACAGTCATTCATAAAAGCAACCCAATTAGATTTTATAACTGAGAAAAATAACCCACAAAGAAGTTAAATATTTTCCAATTATTTCACAATAAGAGGCAGAGTAATCAATTAAACACTGGATTCTGACTCTAGTAACCAGGACACCAGGCTCCCCTTTTTTGCCCTTGAACATCAGTGTGGTAGCTTCCATAGCTATTTTGAGGGGATTGGAAATTTTTCTAAAGCACCAGAGGGTCCCTGTTTTTTCTTTTAAGAAACAGTAAAGCTATTTCAATCAGTCCTTGTAGTTTTGAAGCTATTTCTTTTGTAGTTATTATCTATGATATATACATCAATAAGTGCTTTGAAAACAAGAAATGGTGTTCTGTATTTTGGTGACATTAAAATCTATTTAACAAATACCTGAACCTATAAAACAATTACAGTTCAGGTACAATATAAGCTATTGCCAAGCTTTCTTTATAAATCCATCTTATCCTAATAGTTTTGATAAATCATTGAGTTAATATTAAAAAATATTGTATGTTATATATCCTGGGCCAATGTTAATACTGACTTATGCAGATTAGAAGGTCTTTGGCTTTTATTTCCTAAGATATTGATATTTATTAACATAGTGCTTTGAAGGCAGTAAAGCAAAGATTATCATCAATTTGCTGAATTTACAAATGAGCTCTGAGTCTGTAGAGTTTAGATAAACTGCACAGAGAAGAAAGCTTTCCTTAAAGTCAGGTTCTTTATCAAAATGGAAGCTGGATCGTTTGGCAGCCACTTTTACATAATCTGCTGTGGGTTTGACAGGCCCACATGTGGAGAAGCTGTTGACCAAGTCCCTGGGGTGAGGTAGTGTATATTTGTAGTTGGGAAAACTCTGAGGTGTGGCAATGGCTCCCCAAACAAACAAACCAACAAACAATAAACAATAAAAAAAAGAAAACAAGTCATGTAGCGCACCAGTGACTATACTGAAATCACATAGTTTAGTTAGAACAGAGTCCATTTCCTGTTTTGTTTTCATTTTTCACTACAAAATATTCAACCTCTCTCTACACATTTGTCAAATGATCTGGACAAGCTATCTAGATATATTTCACTCTTGCTCTCTGCTTTCAATAGCTTTTGTTGAATGTGTGAGTCCTCCAGTGATACTTTCTGTTGAAGTTGTGTATGCAATGTATGCTGGCATTCATGCCCTGACTCTTGGTCCCAGTGTCCAAAATAGCAACCTGTGCTGTGATTGCCAAAGTACAGATGGCTTAAATCAAGAGAGGGGCCATAATCATGAATTAATCCGAATGCTCTGAAAATTTAACAAAATAATGTGAATTCATGCCCCATGACGAACAGGGTTGGAAACTAGGAGGAAAAAAGTATTTTACGCTAAGTTCTAATTATTAAATCAGTAATCGCGGCCCAATTGAGATGTGAATTTTATTTGTTACCTAGAAAGTACATTAGTGTTAGCTTTGTAAGTCATCTTTTTAAAAAAGATTTTATTTATTTATTATGTATACAGTGTTCTGTCTGCACGTACACCTGCATACAGAAGAGGGCACCAGATCTCATTATAGATGGTTGTGAGCCACCATGTGGTTGCTGGGACTTGAACTCAGGACCTTTGGAAGAGCAGACAGTTCTCTTAACCTTTGAAACATCTCTCAAGCCGTCAGCCATCTTTTATCAGGAAGTCATTTAATTTTAATGGAGTTGGAGCCAGAAATAGAGGCCATGCTTGCTTTATCCATATTTGGTTCTTTCCCCAATTTATCTCATTTAGTTCAGATAGGTGATTTTAATACTCATTTTATTAATGTGAACAAATGAGATTCATTGAGACCAAATATCTTTCCATAGCCACATGCTACAAGCCATGGGGATGAGCTTGATTAAGATTCCCTTGATACTGAAATTTGTATTTGAATGTATTAGAACAGTTATGAGGAAATCTGATTGGCTCTTTTGACAGTGAGACTCAGTGAATTTCTGACATACAAACTCCAGAACCAAAAACAAACAAACAAACAAAAGCCTTCCATGGAATGCTAATGAAATAATAAACATAATATAAAATGGCATTTTAATTTTTTGGAACATAAAGAATCTTAAAGAAGCTGTGATCATCACAGAATCAAAACAGTAAAATGTCTAATTGTTTTCCACATTTATGGGTTGAACAGTCTACAATTAAAAAGTCAGTACTAGGAATTGGGTTGGAAAGATGTCCTGGTTGTTTTGTGACCTACACACACACACACACACACACACACACACACACACACACACACACACACACACACAAACGTACATACTTGTGTACACACAGATATGGACACACATACATGCACGCACAATAAATTTAAAAGTGTACATATACACTATGGAACACTACTCAGCTATTAAAACCAAGGAATTCCCAAAATTTGTGGATAAATGGATTGAGCTAGAAATGATCATAATGAGTGAGTTAACTCAGAAGCAGAAAGAATCAAATGGTATATACTCACTTATATCTGCATACTAGCCCAAGGGGCATGTCCCACGAAAGCCTTCACTTACCAGGAAACTGGGACAGAGGGGAAGGCATCCTATTGGGACTCTAAATGAGAGACGCATGGGAGAACAGCAAAATGAAAGGATCCAGAGGGTCCTAGAAATCTACAAGTAGAACAATATGATAGGCAGATTTGGGCCCAGGGGTCCCGCTCAAACTAAGGCACCAGCCAAGGACAATACAGGAGGTAAACTTTAAACCCCTTCCCAGATCTAGCCAATGGTCAGAATATTCTCCACAGTTGAGTGGAGAGTGTGATATGACTTTCTCATGTACTCTGGTGCCTCACATTTGACCATGTCCCCTGGAGGGGGAGACCTGGTGGCACTCAGAGGAAGGACAGCAAGTAGCCAAGAAGAGACTTGATACCCTATGAGAATATATAGGGGGACGTAATCCCCCTCAGGAACAGTCATAGGGGAGGGGAATAAGGGGAAAATGGGAGGGAGGGAAGAATGGGAGGATACAAGGGATGGGATAACCATTGAGATGTAACAAGAATAAATTAATAAAAAAAATAAATAAATTTAAAAGTGTTACCAAAAAAAAAACTCAGTTGCATCTATATTGAACATACATTTTTCCACTTTGCGTTTATGCCCTATCTAGCATAGCATTTACACTGCATCAGCTACAGTAGATAATCTAGAGATGGCAGATGGCTATAGTACGGTATGTGGGAGATGACACAGAGTATATGCACAAAGGATGCAGGCAGCCTTAGACATGGGCTTCTAGAGTGGGAGGTCCCTCAAACTTTATTTGAGATACAAGCAAATCCAGCTACACATAAACACCAAAGAAATGAGAACGAGACAGCAAGCACAGCTACTTCCTCCCAGGCCAATAGCACACACGCTGTTTGTTTATTAATGGTGAAAACCGGTGTTTCTTGTTGAAGTGACTTATTGATAAGACTGGTGGAGAAAACTCATTTCAGATTTTAGATCGTCACTCAGTCAGGCTTACTATTAATCGAGTAAGTAATAAAGGTGATTGTTCTTACTATCAATTGCTTTATAATGTTGTAACACAAAGATAACTTAGGCATTGACCACTGAGGATTAATCCTGTGCAGCTTCTTAATCTTGGCTTGGCTTCTTTCTCTCTTCTGCTGAGTATTGGTTGAACACAAGCTTTAAAACACAAATTTACATTAAATCCATCAAAATATTTCTTACTTTAAGCTACCTAATTTCAGAATTTGATAGGCAGTTTCTATTTCACTTCCCTATCTGTCATATGATTTGCTGAATTCACAGTCTGCTGGGTGAGATTTAATGGCCTCTTATCTTTCCTAGGACAGAAAATGACTTGCCTAGTAGAAAATAAGTTCAAATGTTTGAATTCCTACCTAAAAATAAACTTCAGCTTTCATGATAGTTTAAAAGGGAAGTATCTTTGCATTTTGGGTTTTAGTCATTATTATATGTAAAACACTGTGGTCCAAGACATAGATTTAAACTACTTTGTCTTGCTATTTAAAAAGAAAGGAAGGGGCTGGAGAGATGGCTCAGAGGTTAAGAGCACTGTGTGTTCTTCCAAAGGTCCTGAGTTCAATTCCTAGCAACCACATGGTGGCTGACAACCATCTATAATGAGATCTTGTGCCCTCTTCTGGTGTGCAAACACACATGGGGGCAGAATACTGTATAAATAATAAATAAATAACATTTTTTAAAAAGAAAGGAAAAGAAATTGTATGTGTGTTTATATCTGCATACAATATCCATACACACATATAGGTGTATTTTTGTTTATATCTTTCACACAAATTCTTGGTTCCTGTGTACCTGCGGACATAGTGAAACTGTCACTGAAAACAGTAATATTGTTTGGAAGATGGATAGAAACTGGGCCAACTATTTCACTGAAACATCTGATTTTTAAAAAGCAAAGTGTCTAAGAATTTTCTTACTGGAAAGATATGAAAAATAAGAACAGAACCATGCCATTTAGTATCAGTTGCCAATGTGGAGGCTCTGTCTATGTATTCATCTATCTTCTAACCGCTAGTGAAAGACAAATATTCTATAGTGTGTATCTATCTCCTCCTGCATGTGTATCAGATAGGTTGTATATCCTTAACTCCTTTTGTTGAAGGAATCTTTTGTGTAGTGTATAGATGCAGCACTTGTCTATTACAAATCCTACGGCCTACGGCTGAGGCAGGAAATAGGTGGGACATCCGGTAGGCAGAAGGGATTCTGGGGTAGAGCCAGGTGTGCTGGATTGAACCAGCGTGACGTGATCAGAGTGGATAGATGGTGCCTGAGCTCAGGTAATCAGCCACATGGCAGAATGTAGATTAGTGTAATGCGTTATCTTAAGTTATGAGCTGGTCAGAGAAGAGCCTAGTCACATATATGGCCTAGGTATTTGTATAATATTTAGTGAGTCTCATAAGTAATTTTTTTCCCAAGGACATGAGGATGAAAAGAAAAACCTACTTCCTACAACACTCTTTTGTTTTACACATTACTAATTGCTTTTAAAGAAACTGGTGTGTGTGTGTGTCTGTGTGTGTGTGTGTGTGTGTGTGTGTGTGTGTGTGTGTGTGTTGTTGGGAGTTGTTTAAGTGTGCGATGTTAGGTGTGGTAAGGTCAGAGACAGTTCTCTCGTTCATCATGTGGGTTCCAGGTCCTCAGGCTTGGCAGCAAGGGCCTTTCCCAGCTGAGCCATTGGCCTTCAGCTTTCTTCTGCTGGGAAATGAATTATGAAACTATTCTACTCATGACCTTGAATGCCTTACTATTCTCAAACGTATACATCTGGTATACAGCATCCAAAGGGCTGACACTGAGAACGTAATCTTTTTTTTTTTTTTGATAAATTTATCCCCAACTAATGATTGTATACTGAATACCTGGAATGAGAAAAAGAAACAAATAAACAAAAAATCCTGAAAACATACAAACAGAGACATTTAGTGGAATTTTTATTTTATAAAGGCCAATTAGATACTATAATATTTTTGAAATGCAGCAAATAAAAAGTCAATTTACTTTTGATCAGTTGTCAAAGCAAGAACCCCTGGTATCATGAGAGATGCTGTCTGCCCCTGTGTCCCCGTTAGCATAGCCATCAGATACGTGTGGCATTCGGAGTATCTATCAGCCAATGAGGCTTAGTGGCCAGGATGACATTTATGTTTTCACCTGTGACAGCAGAAATCGGTGGCTTCTTATGCCTCCCCAAGAAGGACTAATTTTCACTGTCACCTTCAGTTCAGGGACTGGGGCACAGGAGCCAAGTATGAGAACCTACCTTTGTCTGCCAAATAATAATAATAATAATAATAATAATAATAATAATAATAATAATAATAATAATAATAATTTGTCGATACATTTCATGTAAAGTACCAGAAGTATCATCTATTACAGAAAGAATGCTATTAGAATTATCAACCGAAGTTCACAATTTCTACCTATGAAAAAGATTTAAGAAAATAAAAAGGCAAGGAAGAAGAACATCTTTTCAAGATATTTGTCTGATTGATACAGAACTTATATAAACCATAAGAATCATCCATAAAACTCAGGACATAACAATTCAATTTAAAAATGAACACATGATACAGATAGATACCTCATTGAAAACACAGATGACAAATAACAAACACATCATTTAAGAATAATGACAAAAAGGAGGTATTACACGTTTATTTTCTTATAGGCTTCCTTATGACTATGTGTGGGGGTATATACATATGACTACAGGTACTTTCAGAGATCCTAGATCTTTGAGCTGGCCTGAGAGGTGGTGGCAAGCTGTCCATAATGGGTCCTGGGACCAAACATAGGTCCCTTGCAAGACCAGTGCAGGTTCCTAATCATCGAGCCATTTCTCAAGCCTGCTTCACTCTTCTTATGCTTATTACAGGGATTAAACCCTAAGCCACTGACAAGGCAAGATTCCTGTGAATAAGGGAGAAAAACTAGACTTCTCATTCACTGTTGTAGAGAATGCCAAGGAGCACAGGCCATTAGCAATCAAGATAATCTTCTCATACCATCTGGCAATCATGCTCTTAGATGTTTTCTCAGATGAATTGAAAGCCCATCACACTGAAAACATGGGAACAAATGTTTGAAATAGTTTTATTACTAACTGCCAAAACTTGGAAGTAGTAACCAAGATATTCTTCAGTGGGTGAACTGTAAATAGAGAGTAACATAAACTCTGATTCATGCATGCAATTGGATAATATTCAATGCTGAAAAGGTTAGTTCATGGACACTGAAATATATAAACATACATGACACGAAGACACGGAGGAACACAAATAAGTCTCACCAAGTGGAAGATGCAAGCTCAGAAAGGGGTGTACATTTTATTAGTCCAATCACATGACATTCTAGAGCAGAGAAAGCCACGGAAAACATAAAAGATCAGTGCTAGTCAGGAAGTGGGCAGAAGAGGGGTCGAGAGTAAACTGGTAGCACAGAAAAGATTTTCAGGACAATGTAATTATTCTGTATCCTGTTGTAATGGTAGATGTGTGACATTAGGTATTTATGAAAATGACCCACAAACGTGTACAGCACAGAGGTGAAAGCGCAGCTTAACCTGGTAACTGGAGCAAATGTTAACAGCAGAAGAGTGGGGGCGGGGGCGAGGTGGGCCTTATATAGAATTGTGCACTTCCTGCTTATCTTTTCTATAAGCCCAAACTGTTCTGACATATAGTTTATGAACTTATAAAATGATTATTGTACTATCTGGCATGGAGAGTAAATACAATACTGATGTTCTCAACCCACTATTTTGACTACTACTCAAAGGAGGAATCAGATGCTTTAAATAATGGTTTCTTTTTTTTTTTTTTAACCAGCCACAGATGAAGAATTAACAGACTTCAGGATATTGAAGTGAGCAGGCCAATCACATAAGACTGCCTGTGTGGCAATCAAAAGAATACTGTGAAGAAAACCATAAGACTCTGAAAAAGAAATCATGGAGTAAAACTCCCCTAATTACCCCCACCACAGGGAAATTCTCAGTGTGTGTGTGTGTGTGTGTGTGTGTGTGTGTGTGTGTGTGTGTGTGTGTGTATGTGTGTCTGTGTGTGTGTATCTGAGAGAGAGAGAGAGAGAGAGAGAGAGAGAGAGAGAGAGAGAGAGAGAGAGAGAGAGAGACTGATGGAATAAGATCAGGAGAGAAATGGCTATCATTGAAAACTGGAGGTGTTGGGGAAAGTGAGATGCTAAAATGTAAATACTAGGAATGATACTAGGAATTACACCCATCTGACACTGAGCACACAAATACCTCCTCATTCGCTGAGGCTGGTGTTGACATATGTGCTTTCGTACAGAAACAAGGGTACAATTTTGAAAATCTGGAAAGTTACCAGGTTCTGACTTGAAAATTTTAAATGTGTGCTCAAATTCAAAAAGGGTGAGCCTAAGGGGTGAGAGAGAGGCACAAGCACAGTGGCCAGTGATAGACTCCTCAGCACGTGACCAACCTGCATTGGGCCAAATAAGACCCTCCCTCTTTTGCCATGTGTATTGTATCTTTATTCGAGGTAAGTATTTTATTCATGACATGATCATTGAAACTGGGTATTTTTCACTCCGGTAGAGGAAAAGCACTTATAGTATACAGTTTCCTTAATTTACAGATTAGCAATTACTCTTCCATTGGCAATGGCTGTTTCCTATTTTTTTTAACCCCAGGATGATTTTAATTAGAAGTTCTAATTAACTATGCACCACAATCATCCCTCCCCCCCCTTTTTTTTGCCTCTTCCTGAAATTACTCTTCATAAAGCAGCGTGAATGGAAACTGAGCTACAATCAAAGAGAAGCTGCAGATTGAAAATAAGCATTGCAAATCTCCCAACAGATACCAAAATCCAGGAGCTCTTTAAATATGTTTGGCCCTTCATATACTTGAGAAATCATTGCAGACGCATTTAAAGAATGATTTCATTATTTCAGTCACTGAATTAAATTGAATAAGTTAATCTGAACAAAGAAGAAGTCAACCTTTCTATTGACCTTGAGAACTTTAAAATTTCCCAAGTCTCGGTCTTCATTTGCACTAAGTGTACTCGCCTCTCAGGTACCGTGTGCTAGTACTGCAAAGTGACAAGTTATAGAATCACCTAGGGCACAAGCCTCTAAACGTGCCACTGGGAAATTATTTAGATTATGTTAGTCCATGAGAATGCCTGTGAGGGATTATCTGGATTGGGTTAACTGAGGTGGGAAGACACACACTAAATGTGGGTAACGCCGTACCATAGACTGGGATTCTGGACTGTCTCACCTCTCTCTGCTCCCCCTGAGTAGGGATGGAATACAATCAGTTGCCATGTGGTTTTACCACCAGGATTTCCCGGGCATGGTGGACTGTACACTAGAGCTATGAGCCAAAAGAAACTCCTCCCAAGCTAAATTTATTTTAGCAAAATGTTTTGCCACAGCAGAAAGTTAATACAGAAGTATTGTAAGCTAAGCGAGGTATCAGACATATAGAGTTCAGGACAATACTCTGTCAGTAACATTGCCTGCCAGTCACTGGGAGTCTAATTTGAGTGTTTTGATTGTGCCAGGTGGTTTAAATCCTTAGGACCCGAATTCACTCATTTATACATTGAAGTCAATATGACCTTCACTTCCCGTAAAATAATTGAAAGACTGGGACAGGCAAGTATTGATCATGCTATTACCTCTGTTTGGTGCTGAGGACTGAACCCAGGGTCTTATGTGTGTCAGGCAGGCACTCCATCACTGAGCTTAAACCCAAGCCCTTTATTGAAGTTTTCAAAATAAGCTTCTATTGTAACAGAGCATCTCATTTTTTTTTTTTTTTTTTTTTTTTTTTTTTTTTTTTTTTTTTAATGTCCAAAGAGTTAGACAGATACTGCATGGCATTGAGAGCCTAACTAATTTACTGTCATGGCTCTCATAAAAATCATCTGATGATACATAGGTTCAAGTAACTTCTGGGTCCATTTTCAAGAACTTAAATTGTCAGTCATTGGCTATTTTTAGTAAGTAATTTAGCCTATTGTCTCTAATAAATGTTATGTTGAAATTTTAAAATGTGCTAAATTAAATCTTTAATGGAGGATTTTGGCATCCCACTGACTATTTGTGCTGAATAAACACTTGTTTGTGTTAATCCATCTTTGGCCTTTGAATGCATGTGTGAGGAAAGCATGGGTCCCATCTATTCATAAGAATGCACAACAGATCATAGTTGCCATGGAAATAGACACTTCAGGAAGAGTTTGTAGGATGAATTTGCTTGCCACTTTTAATAAAGCTTGCAAAGAAATACTGTTCTAAAGCTACATAGCAAAGATATGAGGAAAATAAATATTGAAGGACAAAAAATAAAGATATGATAAAAGTTTGGATAGAAATTCACACTGTCAGGCTTTGTATGTTTTTCTTTTATACATTTTAATGAAAATATATTACTTATTTTATTACCTTCCAAGCTCCTCCATATCTTCTCCCTCCAACCTTTCTTATATCTCTCCCATTCCCTTTCAAATTGATGGTCCCCTTTTCTTGGATTATTATTGTTCTATATATATATATACATTATATACACATACATAAATACAACCTACTGAATTTTTGAGTCAGATGCTTGCATGGGCCTGTTTCCATGGTGCACCTTGCATTCTCTGCCTCTGGTCTATCTTTTAGCACATCTACACAGTCACTAACACTACTTGTCTTGTCACGTCTTTATCCAGATACAAAGAACCTAGTCAAGAGCATAATGGGACACCCTTAATTCCCCAACATACTTAGTGAAATAGAGTGGCCCCCCTTTCAAGTTATTTTTCCTCAATCTTAACATGGAACCAGAGGGTTGTATAAGCTAAGCAGTACTAATTCAGACAAGGTCCTTCCCATCCCTTTGGTCTGAAGTCATATATTTCTTTGCAAGGTATTCTGAGAAATTGTAATCACCGTCAGGGAGAAAAAGGCTTGAGGCTTTACCTTCTCCCAGCATTAGAGTTGTAGAGAAATTCAAATATTTTGGAATCTATTCTTTCAGCAGTCTGACAGCCAATGGGAGGGGCACAAGTGCCTTGATGATATCTTCATTTCTTTGAAGATGGTTACAATTGTCATGTATTAACGTAGCCTTTTATTGTCTTCCTTTTGGTTTTGAGTTCCATAAGGTGAAAGTCTATGAGTGATCCCCATAATGGCTGTATCTCCTATGAACTGTATAGTACTTAGCAAATTATAAGGGTTAAATATTGGCCGTTTAGCCAGTGGGATCTGGAATCAGATCCAGAGTCATCCCTTATGGAAAGCAATGTAAATAGAGAAGATGCTGCGAATTAACTGACAATATTTAAAATTGTACTTTTCTGGGTAAATTGTCAAAAATTTGTAGCACAGGTGCCAGATGACACCACCTCATGACTTTTGAATGCATAACAAATTTTCAAAAAAGTTATTTAGCTTGATTAACAAACCAAGCTTAAATAGACTTTCAAGATTTAAATGAGGAGCTTCTCAAAATTGAGTCAGGATTCCATTTAGCCCAAAAGAATAATCGACCCTCCTAAAGTTGGGTTTAGAAAGCAAAACTTCACCTCTGCCTGCAGTGGGTTGAATAATAATGACCCCTAATAGATTCAAATATTTGAATGCTTAGTCACCAAGGAGTGGAAATATTTGAAAGAATTGGAAAGATTAGGAGGTGTGGCCTTGTTAGGGGGAGTGGGGTCTGAGTTTTCAGCCAACACCAGCACCTCCCACTGCCTTCACCACCACCCCCCCCCTCGCAGCCTCCTCTGGCCTCTCTGCTTGTGGACTAGGAAATCGCTCTCAGCTCCTGCTCCAGCACCACTCCTGTCTGCTGCCAAGGTGTCTGCAATGATGATGAAGGCCTCTGAAACCTTAAGCAAGGCCCCAGCAAACTGCTTTCTTTTATGAGTTGCCTCGATCATATTGTCTCATCACAGCAATAGAACATGTGACTAAGACACTGACATCCCCTCCCTGAGATACAACCTTGGCTTTCTAAGAAAAAAGCTGCAGTCAGTGGAAGTAACACACACTGTTCAGTTTGTCACTCAAGACTCAGCAGCTTGCCTAAGATCAGAAGAAACAAACAACCTCAAGTCACATATTCTCCTATGTCCACTGCTGCCACCATCCAAGTCTGCCTGGCGCCATCCCTCCTGCACTCCTAGCTATTCCTTTTAATGCACCTATGAATGGCAGCTGCTTGTCTGATGGGATCCTCATTTCCTGCCTCTGCTCTGCTTGGGCAAGCTGCACTTTGGCATCAAATTGAATGCTAGATAAGCAAAATCCTTGCATGTGCAATTAAAAGCCACTGAAGTGGAGATAACAGCATCCCATAGTTAGCTGAATAATTCATGACGAAATGCTCTCTATTCATAGCTCCTTACATCCTTGACTTGTTAAGCATCTTGCACTCATGCTAAGGTACCGGCTTCATTTGAGACATTCTTAGCCAACTCCTATGTACAACTATTTACCCTTTTTATATGACAATTGCAAGAATTTTGCATAAATAGATGAAAAAGTAAATAAGAATTTTTTTGTGCAAGAGGTCTAATGAAATGTGGGAAAAGAAAAACTCCTTGGTTTTTTCTTTGTTTGTTAATGTTTTTTCAATGAGTGCTTTAAATTCAAAGTATTTAGAACATCATCCATATTTAAAGTTTACAGTGTTTATTTGTGGCTATTTTTCACTTGGTTGTTTATTTTTAATGCACTAATCATGATTTTAAAGGATGAGCAAATAACAAACTGCAGACTATTTCCACTGGTTCTTAATTAATTTCTCTAAAATTACATGTTACCTGTTTTATGCTGCTTCACACACAGTCCTTTGCCTGGTTTCTATTTGTTGCCTTGGACATTATCTGGTTATTTTAAGTTCTTTATAACTAAGGAATTATTCCTCTGCACCAAGTGCTTAAGAATGAAACCTAGGTGCAATAAATAAGTGACTAATTGATTTGTCTAAACATGCATATATGTAAGCAATTATAAAAACTGAGTTAAAACCAAAAGCAAACAGGAAAATGAATCCAACACATAAAGAGAATAAATGTAGGTTGAAAATGGTCTATGAAGTGAATCGATGGATCTTTGTTCTGGAAGGAAGAAACAGAGAGCTTCTCCTTCAATATTGATTTGGTCTGTGGGTGAGAATGAATTACAGCCCAAACCCTTCTTAGAATCATAATTTGAAGCTATCTATCACAGAAAGAATGAGTCATGTGTGTTAGGATTCTGCTATAGTCTGCTTACCTGTGATGTCATTGATTGCCTACCTGCCGTGGCCCTACCCAGAGTTATATAAGGGACAAACCCACCTACCGCTCTCTCTTACCTTTCTTCTTCCTACTCCTCTCCCTCTTACCAGTCTCTTTCTTCCTGTCCCTATCTCTCTGTCTTTCTGTTTCTTTCTGAGGTACCCTTTTCCTCTTTCCTTCTCTCCTCATGCTCATAATAACCTTCTCCATATCATATCTGCTGTGTGATACATATAATATTTGATGAAAAACGTACATCTTAATATGAGATTCGAATAGGGAATGGTAAATTTAGAATGTTGAAGTGGGTGGGGATTGGTCACCTTAACCATACCCAAACCTAACAGCACGTAACTACTAACAGAAAATAGAGAAAATTGTAATGGACATTTTAATGATTAAAAAATAAGATGCCAGGCAACACAATGAAGTTTATTGTATGAGCATGGGGACAGAAGGAAAGGGGAAGAGGTACGAGAGAGAGAGAGAGAGAGAGAGAGAGAGAGAGAGAGAGAGAGAGAGAGAGACAGACACAGAGACACAGAGACAGAGACAGAGACAGAGACAGACACAGACACAGACACAGACAGACAGACACAGACACAGACACAGACACAGACACACAGAGATGGAAAAGAGAAAAAGAAAGAGAGAGGGAAGAGGGAAGAGGAGGGAAGAGAGGAACGAGAGAGGTGACAGAGAGAGGAGAGGTGGGTTTGTCACTTTATATAGCCCTGAGCAGGGTCACGCCCCGTGGCAGGTAGGCAATGATATCACAAATAGGCAGACTGAAGCAGAGTGATTTCTGTAATTGCTGAAGGAAACATATGACAGATTGCTATGTATTTGTTAATTTTGTGACATTAAAAGCTTTTTAACCACATTCAGCTTCAATACTCTTACCTATTGGGTTCAGTAAAAAGATCTTAGTGACATTAAAGGCCTGATATAGAGAATTTAGTGTTTATAACATATGATACCTTATCTAAAATAAGATTTTCTTTACATGAATGTCCAAAGCACACAAAGGGGGAATTTATGTTATCAGAAATGTGCTGAATTTTTCATAATTTCTAGTGTTTTATACATCTGTGCAGATACAAGTGTGGGACTTGTCCTAAGGAAAGAAAAACATAATGGGAGGCAGTTACAATATTAGGAGCCTCAAGATTTTACATGTCTTCTGCTAAAAAACATGACAGAGTGGTAGACTCCTCCATGAACTCTGTCAATTTATATTGGTGGAAGTGCTCACATCCCCCCTTGACCCCTTCACCTGTTAGCTGTTTGTCATAACTTCCTTGAATGCAAATCCATATCTCATTAACATCCACATGCTATGTCAGTGTGGTTTGGGGAAGAATTGGACAGAATTAAGTGAGAACATAATGAAAATGCACAGATGGCTTCACACACAGCCATCACATGACTTGTTCCTCCCAACCATGGCTTAAAGCAGGAAAACACTGATTTCAATTGGCTAGCAATTTAATTAAGGTAATATTGCTAACAACTAAGGAGCAACAAAACAGAGTTTCCTCGCTGTAGTCAGGTGCTTCCTCTGTTATGATGGGTACCCTTTTGGTCAAACTGAACTGCTACCATAAATGTTCTGTTCCCTGAACTGCTCTGAGTAAAGTCCACTTAAGAAGGTTTATGCAGATGACTTGAGGATGTATTTTGTCTTCAAAAATATCTTCAGCTAGAAACTTATATATTCAAATGTACAGATAACAGTAATCTAGACCTCTTAGGATGACTCATGCCTCTTCCCCAACAAATGAGAGACAGAGGCAGAAGAAGATGAGTTTAAGGCTGTAGAGGCAAGTAAGATCTTGTCTAAAAGTAAGGAAAGGATACAAAAGGGGCAGAGAGTAAAGGCAGAGAGGAAGCTGGGATGAGGGTAGGGGAGTAATGTAGTGCTGGAGCTAATTCTGTCACAAAAGAAAGTAGAACACACCATGGAAGCTCCTGGAGGCAATCAAAATTGATGCTACTTGATCTTTAGTGGGACATGTAAGAAGTTATGTGCACATGTAAAGGCATAGTCACTGAGTCAAAGCAGACCCAAAGATAAGTAAACAGAAAATGGCCTGAGGAGAAAGTTAAATAATTCTACTTTGTACAGGCTAGGAGAGGGAAAGGATGCCCTCAGTCAGAATGTGGTTAGAATTTGCATCATGGGGAGCACTGATAAAGTAAGGATATTTGTAAACATTGTTGTCTAATAGGGTTAAAAACGATTCAGGAAACAGTTCCCAGGAACAGCCAGGGAGAAGATGGAATATTATAATGAAAACCATCAAGCATAAAGATTGATTTGCATACATTCGTCTTAACATATAATTTCCCTAGCCGAGTTATTAGTGCCGTCTTTGAGCAAGCACCACAAATGTCAAGTGTAACTACTTGTCTCCAAAGAGGAGATTTATATGAGAAGGCCAGCTTGCTCATACATACGTTGCAATGGTTGTTTACAAGACACCAGGCACTGCTTCTGCTCACAAAACAACAAAGTTGAATTGTCCCCAGCAAATGTTTCTTCTATTCAAACAGTCTCTTGAAAGTTCTGTGTAGGTAAAGTTGGTTGGTAAATTTCATTAAGTACAATTAACAATTGTTGAAATGTCAGATACTAGATTTAAGACTGTCCCAGAGTTATCCATCACATCTTATCTTTAGTTCCTGACAGAATAACATGTGTTTCCTACATCATAGGGAGACAACATTTCTAGATATTTTAGTTCGCATGGGAGTGTAAGAGTAAATAATAAATGCTCTGGGTATCAGCTCCTCATTTTCATTGTAAGGCATTACTTAAGGATGGGTTTCCCTTTTGTAAAGGGATCATGAAGGTGGTGGTGTGCAATGGTCCACAACAGCATGAATCCTTTAGGAACTGCTTGCAGGGTTCTTGTTGGAAAGGGTTGCTAAACTCAGAGCAACTCTGTGTAATCAAGAAATAAATTCTCTTACTGCAAGACTACAAAAACATTGGAATTTATTGTTATCACAGCACAGCCAAACACCGTCATGAGTGATTATCTTATATAGACCTAAACAGCCTCCCACTAAAAAACCTATTATGCTTGAGACAAAGTTTTTTCTTCTTTTTTAGAGAGTTCTTCATTTTATTGATTTAATATCTGCCACCAAGGAAGTTAATGCATCAGTCGAAACTAGATGGTACAGTCAACACAACATATCATAGGGAAATGGTGGTGACATTCACGTGACTGTGTCCTTTTGAATACTAAATTCATCAGAATATTGGAGTAGAAAACTATGCCATTCAAATATTTTTTATTTGATGTCTCTATGTGTAACTTGAAAAATTATAAGTCTAAATGAATTTTTGAGGAGAGGTCTAGAGAGAGGGGGAGGAGGAAGGGAGGGAGGTATATGTACCTAAGCACACATGTGTGGAAGTAGAAGTTTAATATCAGGTGTCTTTGTCTATTACTCCGTATTTTGTTTCTTTTTCCTCACCTTTCATTAGTTCTTTTAGAATCATATTCCCCCTTTTCCTCTATTCCCCAAGGTACCTGCTCCTTTCCCTTCTCACCTAACTTTGTGTTCCCCCTTTCCCCCTTTTCATCCATCAACTACAATTGGGTTGCCCATATACTCTTGGATCTGTGAGCATCACAGAAGCATCGCCAACCAGTCTCGTCTTTTAAGACTCAGTCTTTCATTGGCTGGAATTTATGGCCAGCCATTTACAAGGATATGTCTATCTCTGTTCCCCATGAGGTGCTACCCCCAATTTGGCTTTACATGGGTTCTGAGATCCAAAGCCAGGGCCCCTTGATTGTGCTTCAAGTACATTATCCACCTAGTCATCTCCACAGGCCTTTGAGATGTTTTTATATGATTAATCCAGAAGACATCATCAGCTACGATTGTGTTTCACAGAAAATTTTAAAAGTGAAAGATAATCTATTGCTTCTTAGTATCATGTATAAGTTATTGCATGTTCCTGAAGAGCCCTAGGTAATGGGACTTCATTTTGTCAACAGACACCATCTTGAGCCTATTCCTAAGTTCATCTCTGTTTCTGGAAAACCACAAACTGTTCCAGGAAGAAACCACCCTAGGCAAGAATTGATACTATGGATAAATTTCTTAAGCATTTCTCGGTCAGGCTCGACCAAGCCCCTAGTGCCATGTCAACCAATTCTGTAACTGCCAAACTGGAAATTCCCATTCCTTGCTGTAACTACAATAAAAACCCTGCCTAATAATGGTTCAGGACTCTAGCTACTCATCCACTATTTGGGTGAGGTTCGAGGGTCTGGACTCGAGCTTGAATAGAGGCTCCATGATTTTGCATATTACTTCAGACTTCTGGTGGTCTTTGGGGATCTAATGATCTAGACATAAAAGTTCTATCATGAACAGTGTTTTTCTTCTTTTCATAAAAAATGCCACATTAAAATAATATATTTCAAATAAAATCAATCTTAAAATAAAAATAAGTTATTTTCATTCATTTTAAAACACATATTTTTTGACTTCTTAGCAAACAAGCAAAAATACAAAAGAAAATAAAAAGCATCTGAAAAGAGCTATGGCTGTCATTGTTTCCTGAAATTAAAAGCCAGGTCATTAAAATAGAAGTAATTGTGAATATTTATTGAGTGCTTCCTAAATGCCAAGGATAATAAAAGTAGTTTTTCATAAATTAATGTTCTTATTTATCACAGTAAGCCTAATTATGTAGAAACTCATTTTGTAGAGAAAAAACAAAACAAAACAAAAAAAACCCACAAAGGTACAAGCTAAATAAATTGCTCAGTGCTCTCTCTGCTAAAAAGAGACAAAATAAGGGGAATTCCATAGCATATTCTTCTCATCAAGACACGTTTTAAAATTTTTTATATATACATTTATATCATTACACATATATAAAATAAACTATATAGCAAGAAGAAGCACAGAAATCAAGAATTATATTAATGTTACATTCATAGTGTTTTGGCTCTTTGTGTTTGGCAACCCTGAAGAAAACATATTTCCTATCTTGGTGAGTCTAAAATCCTGAACGTAAATCAATATCTATTATATCTTACCTCTATCAACATCTTAACTCCTAAATAAATAGGCTTAATTGTAGAACTGAACTATCTGGAACTCCATCAGAGACTTGAGAAGGAATAAAACTTAATTATCTGAATAAAATGGAAATACAGGAAGCAGCTTCCAGAGTGAAATAAATGACAAAGAGAGTTTGCTTCCTGAACAGTCACCCAAAACTTTTTATAATATTGGAGCATCTTCTTCAGCCTTCTGGTCCAATATAGATGACAAACATTTTTGAAGTAGGAACTTTGAGGACTTGCTTACTCTGTCTTGACAGAGTTTGGCCATTGACGCTGCCTGCATCCAAAATTGACCATTTTTAGGCAGATTTCTGTCTGTGGACAAAACAAGGACCATTTGCCCAGTGCCTGGATTGTCACACTTGGAGCCTTCTCCATAAGGAGGTTCTTTGATGCTCATCATCTTTTTTGAGGTAGGCTGGGCATTGTCAGGAGTTAACCTGTCTCATTTTCAATGAAGATTTAAACTCATAAAAAAAAAATCTTTAAATGCCAAATTCTGTAGGCCTCTGAGGTTTTTCAAGACCTTATCTATTTTACCTTATGTTTCTATAGAATCAGATCTATCTGCTACACCTACGATGTATATTCTTTTGTTAAAAATAGGCTAATAATTGATATGGCCATGATTTGATCAACTAAGAAATAACTTGTATAACTTACTTATCCGAAACAGCCTGCAACAGCGCTTTTAAGGTATTGGAAGTAAACCTTGCAGTATAATTGAGTAGTGTGGATACAATACCTCATATAATGGTAGAAATATATATAATGTGTTGGAAGAATAATATTAAATTTGAATTCTATACCAATGTATCAAAATTAAACTTATTTTGCATCAATATACAAAATTCTATACCAATGAATTAAAAACATCCTTTTGAATAACAATTAAGGCATTAAGTTGAGGAGCAGATTCACTAATCTACTTTTTGTTCTATCATCACTATATATTTCTATATCCTCCCTTTCTTTCTTTCTTTTCAACCCCTATCTTCAAATCTAAGAATGAAAGATAAAGGAAAAGAGACACATCTCTGAGTCCAAGCTCGTTTTCTCCCTAAATAAGACAATAATAATTTATAACCAACTCCCAATGAAAATAAACATTTTTTGCCCAAGAAAACAACCAAAAACCTACCCAACCTCCCTTAAGGGAAACAGGGTGTAAATCTTTTAAAGTTTCTTCCAGCTGATTTAGGACAAATAATACCTTTGTAGGGGCCCGAAGTCCACATGGTGACACCTCTCCACAGAAGTCCTTGATTTTCATTTTTTATTTTATTTACTCATTTTTTTGCCTTGCCCTTCCTCGTCATGGGTCTTCACTACCTATGACACCACAACACACTTCCACACTTTGCCATGTTGGAATCCCAAGCCTAGAGGTGGAGATAAGGGCACAGTCTTCATTAACATGCCAATCACATAACTTGAAAGGGCTATGCCCGTGTTTTCTCACTGTCCTAAGATCAAGAACATGCCTGAATTCCAGGATATCTGAACTTCTGAGGCTGAAAGTGGCACTGGCCATCACAAAACAAAAATCTGGGCCTAAGGGATAGCTCAGTTGGTAACATGTTTGTCTGAAAGACTGAGGACCTGAGTCTGATGACTTCCTAGATCCCAGATAATAAGGCCCAAGTGTGGTAATAGCCATCATGGATGCCTGTGTATTGGAAGTGTCTATCCTCTGTGTTTCAGGATCTTACGTAGAAGCCAGCAGGAAGGAGCCACTCGATATTGCATCAGGAATCAGGAAAGAACTTACAAATTGGGAAAGTGACTTTTGTCTAGCCTTCTTTCTGTTTTACAAAAGTACCCCTACTGAGCTGTGAAGATAGGGAGTGCTCAGTGAATGTCATCTCACTGCAAGGAATCCATCCTCATGTTTTTTTGCCTTTAGCAATAATAACTATGAGGCACAAGGATATGCTCAGACACACTTAGCACCACAGGATCCTATTGTGGAAAATAGGTGCTCTGTCTAGATCCAGGCAGAAGCTTAAGAGCGGTAAGCTAGGTGAGCTGGAAATAAAGAATTTCCATTTCTGTTCACTCAAGACAAAAAACAAGCAGGACATCATATCTCAAAATTCTTAGGCTGAATTTTTTCCTTGAGTGAAAGTTAGAATAGAACTATGCTGAGAGAATCTGATCTTTAGAGTTCATGCATTGCAAGCTGTTGGTGCTCTTGTTCTTCAAAGAAGACAGACTGGTAGCCAGCTAGGAAATAGTGCTGTGATGTAAGGAGCTTGGAGACCCCCAGATCTCTCACTCTACAAGTTCTTTCTTGCTTTTTATTACAAATATCCTCATCAAAGCAAAATAACTGAGGCACAATTTGAAGTCAAATAGACATTAAGATTTGTTTTTAAAAATGAATTTAGTAGTTTATTTCTTAATGTATTAAAAATTTTTATTATATATTACATCTTACTGCAGTTTCTCCATCGCCTATCTTCTCCCCAAGATTCCCTCTCCCCTTAGAAAAGAGCATGCCTCCCAATGATGTTAATTAAATATGGTATAAAAAGTTACAATAAGACCAGGCTGGACAAGGCATCCCAGGAGGTGGAAAGGAGTTTCACAAGTATGTAATGGAGTCTTAGACAGCCCACTCTCCCACAGATTCCCACAAGAACACCAAGCTGCTTAGCCATAACATATATCCAGAGGACCTAGGTCAGACCCCTACAGGTTCCCTGATCTCTGTGATCCCCAATGAGTCCCTGGTCAGTAGATTCTGTGAGTCTCATTTTTGTCATATCCCTGAGCCCTCTGGTTCCTCCAATCCTTCCTCCCCATCCTTTGCATGACCTCCCAGAGCTCCACCTAATGTTTGTGGGTTTCTGTATCTGCTCCCATCAGATGCTAGATGATGTCTCTGTCCTCTTAGATGATAATTCTGCTAGACTTTGGTCCCCAAACACACTGCAAGTAGAACAAACTGCAGGCCTAAAGTTTTGTGGCTGAGTTGGTGTCCCAATCCCTCCACCTGAGGCTTAGCCTGATTACAGTAAATGTCTGCTGGTTCAGGCTCCATGTCTCCCATTAGGAAGAGTTTTTAACTAGATTACTCTTGTAGATTCCATGGGATTTTCACAGTCATTTTGTTCCTAGTAGTTCCTCTCACTTCATCTGATCCCTCTTGTTCATGACCACGTCCACCTGCAATGTCTATTCTATTTTCCCTTCCCAGGGAGACCCTTGCTTCCCCCAGGTCCACCCCATTAAGCTCTCCTTGTTACTTAGCCTCTCAGCTTAATAGATCTTAGCGTGATTCTATTTTACTTTATAGCTAATATCCACTTATAAGTGAGTGCATACCATGTGTATCTTTCTGGGTCTGGGTTATCTCACTAAACATGATTTTTTTCTAATTCATCTATTTGCTAGCAAGTTTCATGATGTTACTGTTTTTTAACAGCTGAGTAATACTCCATTGTGTAAATGTACCACATTTTCTTATGTATTCTGACATTGAGGGACATCTAAGTTTTGTTTTTGTTTTTGTTTTTGTTTTTGTTTTTGTTTTTTTTCCAGTTTTGGGCTATGGTTAGCGAGTGTTCCCTTTTCTCCATACCATTGCCAGTATGTGCTGTCACTTGTATTTTTGATCTTAGCCATTCTGACAGGTGTAAGATGAAATCTCAGAGTTGTTTTGATTTGCATTTCCCTGATGCATTTCCCTGATGGCTAAGGTGTTTCTCAGCTACTTGAGATTCCACTGTTGAGAATTCTCTACTTAAAGCTTTGCCCCATTTTTTAATTGGATTATTAAGTTTGTCATTGTCTAGTTTCCTAAGCTCTTTGTATATTGGATATTAGCCCTCTACCAGATGTGGATTTGGTGAAACTGAGCAGAACACCAACAGCACAGGCACTAAGAACAACAGTTAATAAATGGGATCTCATGAAACTGAAAAGCTTCTGGAGAGCAAATGAAATATAAGTTTTAATCAATTCATGAGATTCTCCATATGAAGAAATATGGAAAATCAATCAACAGACAATATAATTATGCAAAATAATATCACTGACAGCTTCAGTTTAAATATTCACAAACACATTTTCTTTGCTACAAATTAATTTCTGATTGAAAGGAAAGATATCATCAACCAGTTTTTTTTTTCCAAAGAATAGATACACATGGGAAATGATTAGTGGACTCTCACGCATTATCTCATCTTTTAAAATCTTACTTCATACCTATGAAAAATCAAAGAAAAGAATATACTTTTTTCAAAAAAAAATCTTATTTAAGAAGAGCTGACAAAAGCAGCAGCACACTGTAGTTTTTAAAATATTGGACATTTGTGGTAAGTCAGGGAGCATTATCGTATCATATGACCTGCACTAGGACACATCAGCATAACTAAGATACGTGAAATGAAAACACATCAGCTTCTATGCATTCTATAAATAAATACTGAAGATTTCATAACAGAAAGATAAGGCACAAACAGAATGTTAGTACAGTCACATCTTGAAGGGTGTCTTCCAGGAGAGATTGTTGATATTAGAGGTAGAAATAGTCACATCACACAGATGATTAAAGACAATAAAATTACCTAGACAGAGGTGACTGATGAAAAGCATACTGACTAAGTAAACTATGTTTCATTTGGTTTTATGAAGACAAATTGTACTTAATAATTCCCAGTGAAACCTGAATAGAAAATATGCCAAACACACTCCACTGTTGGAAGTAAAACACTGCATCCTCTTCTAAATTTTTAATTTAAAAAGTGAGTGGGATATGCCACTGTTCAGAATGTTATAATTTTAGTGGAGACTGTTTCTTTTTTTCATAATTTCATTGAAGTTTTAAAACTAAGTGTGGACATGAATGCCATGTTCTCATCCTTGTTACACAGTTGCTGGTTTGTTACACACATACATATGTACTTGTTTCTCTGTCTTTCTATGTCAACACTTTTCTCTATTTTTCCATTTATGAATGCACAGGAAACCTATATATTACAAATAAGCATAAGGATGTATGAATTTAAGATGAGGATGTGCTATCTATGAAGAATGTGTAATTAAGATATAATGTTTATGTGGTATATGAGAGCATGTTATAATGTGATGTAGGTCTGGTGACATGGCAAATGTATATGAAATATGTATGTATGTATATGCTATATATGTGTATATGTATGTATATATGGATCTATATGACCATGTGATAAGTTGTTATGGATATAAGGTATATATGACAATGTGATAAAGGTCTTATGTACACAAGGCATATATGAGCATTTTATGAGGTGTAGTGTATATTGCATATATGTGATGAAGGTCTGGTATACATGAGGTATAAATGCATATATATATATATATATGATCATGTGATGAAGTTGTAGAAGGTATAAAGTTATAAAGTACATGTAAACATGTGATAAAAGTCTAGTACACATGAGGTATAGATGAGTATGTTATGAATAATTAGTATGCATGGGATAGATATGAACATGGAATGACAGTCTTGCATGTATGAGGCATGAATGAACAAGTAATAAAACTCTGGCCAATATTATGTGATTGCACATGCAAATAACAATGGATAAAAGAGTCAGAATGTTTCTTTCCTCTAGTTTATTCTTCATTCTTGCTGCAAGAAGATAGAATTCCAACATGGCAGAACCATAAGGGATAAGGACTCGACCCTCTAACCACCCCACAGACAGCAGTTCAGAGTCGGTTCCCAAGTCATACTAAACTATGATGCAATTGAAGAAGAATGTCTTGTAGTTAGTTAAAGCCATTGGATTAGGGTTATTTGTTATAGCTGCTGGTCACAGTTATCTGGACTAATAAAACTATCTTCTCTGACAAAAATATTATCTGAAAATTACACTTACCACTTATATTTCAGACATTTTAAATGTCAAAACTTTCAAGCTTATGACTATTCTCCTATCAATTCTTTTTGTCAAAAACATTGATATACCTGTGGTTATGATTCAGTGTTTACAGTAAGTTATGAAGCCAGGAAGGAGGCCCTGAACCCAAGACCAAAATGTTGGACAATGCTCGTCATTGGTTAGCAGAACAGAAGTGACGTCTTTGGGCCTATTCTTTTCTCATTTTCTGATTATCAAGACTGAAATCATTCGGATGACCATGTACACACATGTCTTAACATTTTGGAAAGAGGAACATGTTAACAATGCTGAGTGCTTTATTGAAAACAATTACTGGGAGATTTACTTACTGTACAAAAATCACTTACATATATATTACATTATGTTATTTTTTTACATATTCCTTAATAAAACAAGAAAAATAGCTTCATTTTGTACATGTGGAAACTAAGGCTCAAAGTCATAAAGCTAACAAATATAAGAAGGTCTGTTTAGTTTTAGGAGTCATGCTTTAAACATTCCCCTTAAAAGAAAGTAAATAGAAAGTTTAAAACCCCATTATATAATTTTGTGGCTTACTAAAATTCCTTTTAAGTGGAACTGGTACTTCTTAAAATCTTTAACCACTTTATTTTTCCTCAACCAAGATTGTACATTGGTGTAGAATCTCACAATTTATTTCCCACGTTCACATTCATTATCTCATTTTTTTCTACAGTAATTTTCTCTATTCTGTAGCTCCCAGATTCTTTAACCAGTGGTCTGTCAGGCATTTGTTTTCTTTAACTTCTGTATTTATTTGTCTTCCATATATTACATCTGGCAACAATTTCCCCTCCCAGTTCTCCATCCCAAATTCCTCCGTACATCAACTCCTCCTGCATTTCCCTGCAGAAAAGGGCAGACCTCCCAGGGATAGCAACCAAACATGGCATATCAAGTTGCAAAAGACTAGCTACCTCCCCTCATATGAAGACTGGACAAGGCAACCCAGAAGGAGGAAGAGGGTCCCAAAAGCAGGCAAAAGAGTCAGAGACAGTGCCCACTCCCGCTGTTAGGCTTCCCACAAGAAGACCAAGCTACACAGCCCTAACCCATATACAAAGGGAATAGGTCAGACCCATGTAGGCTCCCTGATTGGTGGTTCAGTCTCTGTGAGCCCCTATGAGAACTTGGTAGTTGATTCTAGTCTTGTGATGTCCTTAATACCTCTGGCTCCTACATGTCTTCCTGTCGCTGTTCTGCAGGATTCCCCAAGCTCCACCTAATGCTTGGCTGTGGTTGTCTGTATTTATTTTCATCAGATGTTGGATGAAGCCTCTCTGATAATGAGTATGCTTAGGCTCCTGTCTCAGAGTACAGCAGGATATCATTAACAATCATTTCATTGACTCCACCCTCTGATTAGGTTATATTTTTTTCTATCTTATGTCTCTGTGCTATCCAGTCTCTAGTCTGTGGCCATCCAGGCAGTGTTAGGCATGAACTTCCCTTCATGGCATAGTTCTCAGACTGGACCAGTCATTGATTGGCCACTTCTAGAAATTCTGCATGTCCTTTACACCAAGTACATCTTGCAGGCAGGAACAATTATAAGTCAAAGATTGTGTGGCTTGGTTGGTGATCCTCAATCTCTCCAATGGAAAGTTTTGCTTGGTTACTGGAGATGGCTGGTTTAGGTTTGGTATCCCCCATACTAGGAGTCACCCTCGTAGATTCCTGCACGAGATTTCTAGATCATCCCTGAATGGCCCCTCCCAATTCCAGCCATTCTCTCTCAGTATTTTCCCCCTATTGAGATCCCTAAAGTTTAATGGGAGTCTTAGATGCATCTCTCCTATCTCCAAACACTATGTTCAGTTGTGCTAAATGTTACAATTACATTGATTTTGCACGCGTGAGGCTGAAGAGATGGATCACAGGCTAAGACAGGTTATTGCTATTCCAAGAAAGTTTGTACCCCAGCACTTACATCAGTCAGCTCACAACATCCAGTAACTCCAGCTGCACAGACAGGTGAGCAGCAGATGTAGAACATGGTGAATGGTGAGTATCGTCTCATTTGATTTACTCAGAACTAAAAGCACCATGTTTAGAATCTAGAAATTCAAGTTTAATAATGCAGCGTCTTCACTCTTAAAAGAACTATCACTAATACGAAATGACTTGAGAAACCCTTTTATGTTTGTTAAAAGTTTTGTTTTTAAACCATGTGTGTGTGTGTGCATGCACGTGTGTGCACGTATGCATTTGCATGTGCACACATGCGTGTGTGTGTGTGTGTGTGTGTGTGTGTGTGTGTGTGGTGCCAGAGGTTTATTATTCTCCTGGATCTGGAGTTAAAGCTGGTGGAGAAGCAACAGCCTAATGTGGATGTTAGGCATCTAATTCAAGTCTTCTGGAAGAGCAGCAAGTGCTCTGAAACCTTTCTACAATCCCTTAGTTTTCTATATTTGAGACAGAGTCTCACTTGATAATATGTAATGGTCAGACTAGAGGAAGTAGCAATCATACACATAGATAAATGGTGAAAATGAGTTGGAAGAACTATATAGCAAAATACATATAATATAATATGTACAACATTACATATTATACAACAAAATATTATCTGTTAATAATATAGTCACATGTTGAATCATATATTTACATGAGAAAATTGCACACATGCATAAATGCGTGGATGAAAGTATAGCTGGATTAGTATTACTGCTTGTTATTTCTGAGTGGTAAGATTTCATCTTGCTGAACCTTGGTTACATTCTTAAGCGCCATGTATTATTTTTAAGGAAAACATTTACACATAAATAATGACAAATAATGGAACATTTTTCCTAAGTAGACATTTTTAAGATAAAAGAATATGAATTTTTACAAGAAGATGAAATGAAAAGAACAGTACAAGAACACAGACTAGGCTCAGAATAGACCTGTCAAGCAAGCTACCCAAGCCTGATATAGCAAAGAACTGTGATGGCAGCATTCATGTGAAATAATCACATCTGTATTTCTCTGAAAATATTCCATATATGCACAGATGTGCTATATGAGGCCTATGCATTCTGTCTTGTTACACTTGTAGACTCTGCTGTGAGATCAAAGCATATGTACTAGCCTTTGTCTGTGGTATTGATTCATGCTGATGATTCCAGAAACTTGTTATGAAAGACAATACCTGCTAGATATCGCTGTTGTCCTCAGCAACACTATTTTTAAATGATGTGGAAAGCAGGATGGAGTCTGACGGACAGACACAGAATTGCGTCTAAAATACTTCCCTGTATCTCAAGGAGTTCTCAGTCTTGGTTTGGAATTTCAAGATGGGATACTTTTTTTATTTTGTTTTGTGGCTTTCCTTAGCAATTGAATATTTTCTTTTTCTTTTCCTTCCGTCTTCCTCCTCCTCCTCCTCCTCCTCCTCCTCCTCCTCCTCCTCCTCCTCCTCCTCCTCCTCCTCCTCTTCTTCTTCTTCTTCTTCTTCTTCTTCTTCTTCTTCTTCTTCTTCTTCTTCTTCTTCTTCTTCTTCTTCTTCTTCTCCTCCTGTTTTGGCCTCACTATACAATCCTGGTCACCCTTACATAGACCAGGCTTGCCTAGAATTCATAGAGATATGCCTGCTTCTACCTCTGCCAGGATTAAAAGCTTATGCTACCAAGGCCACTTTAATGATAGAAAATTTAAGCTGAGGTTTTCTCTCAGAGTCTTCTCACATTTAACTGCTTCACAATAGAGATTAGGAAGGAAGCTATTAAAATGAGAAAAGCAGGCACTTTAGCCAATACTGCTTAACAGCAATCTAGTGTCTATGCCTTGCTCTGAGTGATCTCACAGTGGCATGAATGCAAATTCAAACTCCAGGGCAAGTGACCCAAACTTTGTTTTCTTTGATCAAGATTTGCCACACTCCTGTGTGACTATACAGTTTGCAAATTTTGTTTCCTCTATGGAGATGATTTCTATTCCTTTGATGGACACACTGAATCCTTTAAAGACACACCGGAAACAAATCACCTCTGGGAGTCTGTCCCTGGGGGTTTAGGACCATCTTGTCTGAGACACTCATGGATTCTAATATTCTTTCAGCTCCTATCTGGTTGTAAGGTAAAAATTGCTCTGTCTCATCTCACCTTCTGTTGACCTCCAGGATTCTAGAGCCAGCATTCCCATATTCAAAGCTAGCACTGCAACCTACCAGACTTTTGTCACATTAAAGCTTCAAGCTCATCCATAAAATACAGTCATTGTAAATGCTAATTGCTGAATGAGTTTATATATTAAACGGCTTAACACAGTAACTTCTGTTGAAAGATTGACTATTACCTCTCTCTTGGTCTTCAATACTCACCTCACTGATGAATAGTGAATGAAAACAGTAACAAGAAAAGAACAGTCTCACCAGAGAACACAGAAAGGGCAAACAAAGCCAGCATACACAGCGTCAGGTGATTTCTATGGCCTACCCACAGTGTATCTAACATCTCCCTTACATGGTTATGGTCTGACACTGTGTTTATTGATTCTTTCAATCAGTAGTTAAATTCATGTTTCTACTTTATTGCTGGAGACAGAGGGCATAACCAGAATGCTTAAGTTGCTCTAGAGAATTCTCACACAAGAATTCTCACCATTTCTAAAATTCTAGCTTGAGTTTCTGGAAAGGGATGGAAAGGGATGGAAAAATCACAGATGAGTCCCAACAAATATGGAAGCATTTAAGAACAAAAAGGGAAAAACATTGTAAGGTTGATTGTGAAACAATGTGAAAAAGAAAAATCAGAAAAGTCAGATGTAAGTAAAACCCAGTAAGTGTTTGAAGTAGCAGAAAACCATCAAATGTGTCAAGGAACTGAGAGGTTAGATGAAGACAAACACAGGGCAGTTGAACTTAGTGACCTGGACTAGTTTTATGCAGTGCTCTAGATGAAATTATATGCACAAAGATTAAAGAATGAAAAGAGAAGAGATTAGTCAAAAAGTACATAATTTATTTTTATTTTTTTTCAGCTGTAAGCTTCCTTGTGCTGTGTTTATTATTTGTGTTTATTATTTTTATCCTTACAACTATTTATTTATTTATTTATTTATTTATTTTTTATCATACAAATTATACTGGATTTTTTTTTTATTAATTTATTCTTGTTACATCTCAATGTTTATCCCATCCCTTGTATCCTTCCATTCCTCCCCCCCCCCCATTTTCCCATTATTCCCCTCCCCTATGACTGTTCCTGAGGGGAATTACCTCCCCCTATATATTCTCATAGGGTATCAAGTCTCTTCTTGGCTACTTGCTGTCCTTCCTCTGAGTGCCACCAGGTCTCCCCCTCCAGGGGACATGGTCAAATGTGAGGCACCAGAGTACGTGAGAAAGTCGTATCACACTCTCCACTCCACTGTGGAGAATATTCTGACCATTGGCTAGATCTAGGAAGGGGTTTAAAGTTTACCTCCTGTATTGTCCTTGGCTGGTGCCTTAGTTTGAGCGGGACCCCTGGGCCCAAATCTGCCTATCATATTGTTCTACTTGTAGATTTCTAGGACCCTCTGGATCCTTTTATTTTGCTGTTCTCCCATGCGTCTCTCATTTAGAGTCCCAATAGGATTCCTTCCCCTCTGTCCCAGTTTCCTGGTAAGTGAAGGCTTTCGTGGGACATGCCCCTTGGGCTAGTATGCAGATATAAGTGAGTATATACCATTTGATTCTTTCTGCTTCTGGGTTAACTCACTCATTATGATCATTTCTAGCTCAATCCATTTATCCACAAATTTCGGGAATTCCTCATTTTTAATAGCTGAGTAGTATTCCATAGTGTATATGTACCACAGTTTCTTTATCCACTCTTCTACTGAGGGACACTTAGGCTGTTTCCATGTTCTGGCTATTATGAATAAGGCTGCTATGAACATGGTTGAGCAAATTTTCTTGTGTGCATAATTTATTTTTAAAGAAATGCTAACTGGTAGGAAAAAATGGAGTAGGCAGGAAATGAATTCCATGGTCACTCAGATGGATCAGGTAAGGGCACTGACCACCCTCAACCTGATGCCCTGAATTAAGTCCCTGGAACTTATGTAGTAGAAAGAACCTATGAACCCTCACAAATTGTCTTCTGGCTTCCACATGCTTAGCCTGCCACACAAGTAATCCACATACGCATGAAATTAAGGAATAAATAATGTTTAAATTCTACATCAGATTGGACTGACCTTTGGCATATGGTCTTGTTGTAAACCTACTCTTTCACCACTCTGCAAAATGTATCCACAATTAACAGCTGATCTCTGATACTGAAGATTTGAAATGCAGCCTATGTTGCTATATAAGGCAATTAAATCTGTAGATTTGCATTAAATTGAAATATCAAAACTCTCATAAGGCGATGCTTTTAAAACATGCATTAATTAGGACTTGTAGATAAACAAACAAAATATCTACTGCAGGTGTACAGATGTAAATATCAGGGGGTGAGATGGATGGAGTGATAACATATCTCAATATTAGAGGTAAGTAACTTTAAGAAATGCATTTTGCTATTTCAAGCATATAACAAGAAACAGTATTTTTAGTAACTTCCTTTCACCCAGACTTCCACAAGTAACTCTGTAAGGTATTTTGGGTACCAGCTCCCACATGTAACTAAAGAAGCATCCATAGATTCTTTATATTCTTCTGTTTATGCCCTCTGTTCCAAATATCTTACATACTGAGTACTTTTGTTTTTAATCTCCTCAAAATATCTAAATAATAGACAACGGCAGAGTTCAGCACTGAAATGTTTTCTTTGGAAATCATTTATTTTAGAGAAAAAGTTAGCATCTCAGAGGCACAGGAGGCGCATAGAAGGACTACATCATTAAAGGGATGGAGTGTTTATAGAAAGACACACTAAAGATTCAAGTTAGCTACATGTATTTTATAACAACAACTATATTATTAGGGAAAATATGAATTGGTGCTAGAAAAAGCGTTTCACTAGCTATCCTCTAGCTATGTGTTTCTTGAGAAAATAAGGAATTAAAAATATGACTAGAAAACATATTTAAATATAATAACATGAAGAGAAAATCATGTGTCATAATGGTATGACATAAATCTACATATAATTATATTAAACTTCATTTGAAAATATTTTTACTGTCTTTAGATTTAATACTTTTGTTGTTTGCTATTGTGTATTTCAAAAACTGAAATGTTCTTCCCTTTGCTCCAAGTCACAAACTAAAAGACACACATATTAAATGTACACACACAAACACACACACATACATGATGACACATATGATCATTTGCCTCTAATTGGAATCAGTTAACATCCTAGCTTTGGGTCTGTGCCACTCAGGGATAGGTTATATACTGGTCAAATATCCCATTGATATTCTATCAATGATCACATTAGCTTAGGTCATTGGAGTCAAATTTGTGTTTGTGTTTCTCCTCCCTGTTTACCTGTACCTCATTTCTCATGGTCTCAGTCAATTGTAGTCAAACACTTTTTAAAAATAATAAATGGAAGGTTAAAAATAACTCATAGATTTTAATTTGTATTATATTCTGTATAATATCATGAAATTTCATACCATACAGACTCATTCTGTTCAAGACAGAAATTATGATATCGCTCAGTGTACCCACTTGGTGGTCTCTTCTCACTTGTAACATAAGTGCCTATGTTCAATTAGAGAGTAGCTTGATGATACAACACACTTCTCATGTCATTCACTTCACCTCAACATACTATAGACATTGTGTCATCTCTCATGATCACAGCAAGATTAATCAGTACAGAATAGTAAGACATTCTGAGAGAGAAAGGTGGAAGGATAGTTACAGCTACATGATTTTAATCAAGGTTTATCCCACTTTTCTTATCATGGTTAATATTGTTCTATGTCTCATTTCCAAGGGAAACTTTATGATATGTATGGGTGATGTGCAGGAAAAACATTATATATAATACCTAGTTAGTGAAGTTTCTGACAGGCAAGAGGCATGTCTTTGGATAAAGCCCATGGGAAAAGGACTTAGGGTACTGGTAAAGAGGCTAAGTAGTTATTTGCCTTGAAATACTTGGTTGGATTTTACATTTTTATTGTTGCTTTTGATAAATGAATTGCACAATTCTTAAATGAAAGAAAGAGCACAAACCTTGCTATCTTTACTGTTATTATCCAGTCCCATATATAACCAATGCAGGGCAGGAAAAAATCACACACACACACACACACACACACACACACACACACAAAGAATTTGGAGTTAATAAAAATACCTATTATTATTAGGGTAACTTCTTCTAACTTCACACCTATTCTGATAGTCATAAGCATTCCTTGAGACCCTTTATTGACTTTGCTTCTGCTGAAAGAGAGATGGAGGAAGTTTTTGTAAGCTACTTCTTATCCATAGATGCTTTTTAAAAATACAAAATGCATCTAACTAATGTTAAAAATAGACTTGAGAGTGCATATTTATTTTTTGCAAGATTCACATTTCTTTACCTAAAATGGTATTTTCACTCTAGTAGACATTTTTTAAAAATCTACTTTTATCTCTACATATTAACAACTCTCAATTCTGTATTTTAACTTCATGGGACTCTGCGTGCATTCAGCTCAGTTAATGATTTAAACAATATACATGTAACAGAACATTTGACTTTTGCTCGTCTGAGTCAGTTATTATATCATGGGAGTATTCAATAAACCATTAAAGAGATCAGCTTTGGTATTTTCAAGAGCACCAAAACATACTTTTTTAAAATGCAAGGTTTAAAAGAAGATGAACAGTACAGTGTGTCTTAGACTTTATTTGAAACATAATTCCCAGATACTAATAAGTTCCTAGCATGAGAGTAAAATTTTAAATTTTAGTATATGAGCAAAGTAGATGTGGCTAGGATTCAGATAATTCACAAACATAATGTTAACATGATAGAATGTTATCTCCAGAAAGTGTCTTATATACGAACCCATCCAACCTCTACCTAATGGATATGGCATGTTTGTGGACATACCATGGGTGGAACTGTGAAGGGATATGTTTCGCCTTATGGTTGACACAGTTCCATGTTTATTATATGTGCATTCTAGTTCATGAATAGGATAGTCCAAGGGACTCTTGGCACCACATGTAAGGGAGTTTGGTATAGCCTGATATATTTATTTTTCTACCTAAATCTGGGGGAAAGGATCAGATCTAAGGAAGACATAGGAAAGAATAGCCATATCTCTGTTGGACAAATCACATCCAAATGTAGAAGAAACACCAAGTTGCCGAATCATCCTTAGAGTGATATAGGCTGTACCCTTATGCCTGCTCCAGCCTCCCGCGCCTTTTCATAGGCTGCCTCTCCTATTTGAAAATCAGCCATCATAATGGATGCATAATGGCTAACAAAGGAAAACAAGCAAACATTAAATCTTTACCAATTCCAATTAGCCTTTTCCCTTTTGTTTCTCCAGACTTTCTAAGGGAGTCAGAAAATTTGAAGAACTTTCTATGTCTAGCACCATTAATGTCGCCCACTTCAAGAAATGAATTAGGGAAAACTCTCTGTCCACCAAGTGTACAAGCACAGATCATATACAGTCTCATTCTGCTCTTTGTAAATTCCAGCACCTATGGCAAACCATGCTTTGATGCTGCCAGCAACACCATCCTATGTCTTTTTTCATGTGCTATACCCATCATCCCTGACTGTCTCTCCAAACACATATGCTGAGATATCTAGGCAAGGATAGAGGAAAACGTATTTTTATATGTACTTTCTATTCCTACACTCAAAGATAATAGTGTGAGAAAAAGGTGTTTCCTCATTATTACCACTGAAGTATTGTCTCATTGACCATTCTTAACCCCACTGATATCTAGAGGAGTATGCTCGAACCAAAAGCCTAATTGTCCAACATTGACAAGAATACAGGGAAGCATATGGAATCCCCTTCTGGACTCTGAATAATTCTGAAAAATTAGGGAATTTGTTGTATAATTTCTCCAGAGATATGCTCCATTATTCTGCATCAGCTTTGTAACGAATGGTGATAATAGCTATTTTAGAGTTCCATACAACAGGAGCCTGGGTAGAGGAACAGGTGCAAAGGGAATTCATTAAAAATCTTTATCTTCAGAAAATCAATCTGCCAGGGCAGACTAACTGTTGAGACTGGCTTTCCAGCCTCCACATTTCTCACCTCTCTAGTCTGAGTTTCAGACTACTTGAAATCATTTCCTCTCTCTCTCTCTCTCTCTCTCTCTCTCTCTCTCTCTCTCTCTCTCTCTCTCTCTCTCTCTCCCTCTCCCTCTCCCTCTCCCTCTCCCTCTCCCTCTCCCTCTCTCTCTCTCTCTCTCTCTCTCTCTCTCTCTCTCTCTTTCTCTGTGTCAAAAATCAACTCTATTTTCAGTTATGAAGTAAGGACAAGAAGGATTAAAAGTAGATTAAGAACTACATTGTAATTCAAACATACATTTCTATTCTTTGCATGCAATTTTCATCAAATATTCAAGTAAGAAAAAGATATTACATTGATCTGTTTCAAAGAGGAGGAAGTGATGTAATTTATTTCAGCAGCACAATTAGTAGATGAAATAATGAAGATGTTACATCAGGACAGTTGGTCTCAAAACCAAAATTTGTTGCACTGTGGTTGACAGGGACACTAGCAACAGGACTTTGCTTTATCCTTCCCAACTCTGTCCCATCATGGTTGCAAGGCATCTGACTGTGCACCCTGCTGCTGGCCATCTACATCTGCCTGGGTTCTAGAGGCAGGTCTCAAAAATACATTTTCCTTTCTCTCACCTACCCTTATGGACACAGGATATGCCAGTTTAGAAAAAGAACAAAAATGTGGTGGCGCACGCCTTTAATCCCAGCACTCGGGAGGCAGAGGCAGGCGGATCGCTGTGAGTTCGAGGCCAGCCTGGTCTACAAAGTGAGTCCAAGATGGCCAAGGCTACACAGAGAAACCCTGCCTCGAAAAACAAAACAAAACAAACAAACAAAAAAATAGAATATCCCAGAGACTTTGCTAAATTTTTTGACAGTTTTAGTGCTATTTCAGTCACCACATTGTCTCCTTCTCTATCTATTTCCTCTCATTCTTCTTTATCTCCTTCTATTGTTTTCAAATTCGTTATTGACAACAGCCCTGTAAAAGATTTGAGTAATGTTTCAATATTGCTATCAAGGATGCATGAACTACTACACAAAACGATGGGAGATTTGCAGTTCTGCTCTGTGATTGATTAGCTTTGTATTTATAGTGTATTGCCAGATGTGACATTTGGAAATCAATTAGAGATGATTCACACAGACATGATGGATGAGTGGTAAAGTTAAGTGGAAATAGATGATTGAGTGGAAGCTAATTATACAAGTACTTAGTGGACCAGTGAATGCTTTCATGTGGTAAAGATTCACTTCCAAACACATCTTCATAGCTTCAGACAAGGATAATTAGAAGTGCGGGTCTATATCATCACAAGATGAGAATATAAATACTATTCTCCCCATATTTTTCCTCTCAATATGTGTCACAAATGTTTTTCTCTAACAATACATAAACAAAGGCCCTAGTCAAGCAAGTAAAAGACCATGGAAGAACTCTGCAGTTTGTGAGTGACTGTCAAGCAAAGACATCCTCCTTCTCAGATCTTCTAATTTGTTGGTTTTACATTAATCTATGCTTACAGATGCGAATTGATAGGTTGAGCTCAGTTGTTAGGGGAGGAAGGATCCCCTTTGTGAGGACTAAAGGAGGGCGGGAAAGGGGAGGACGGAGGGAGGGGGATTGGGAGAGAATGAGGAAGGGGGATACAATCGGGATATGAAGAATTTAAACTGCAGAACAAGCAGGTAACTTACATTGCTAATCCCACTATATGGGAATAGCTCTGAGACTCGCTGAGACATGAATGTTTAGGCATAGACAATGCTTCTTGTCGGCTACAGAACACCTATGAAACACTATTAGATGCCATTCTTCATATGGCACCAGTGAAGATTTACAGATGCCTTTTTTCCTGCTCATAGAAAGAACAGAAAACCATCCTAAAATACTCTGTGCATCACACACACTTTATATACTTATAATTTTAGGACTGTATAATGCTTGTGAGAAATTATATGCTTTCAGAACAAAAGAAACAGACACTGACATTGGATCAGACCTGACAGGGTGCACTGCTCTCAGCATGCTCAATACTGACATCCGCTATCCTTCATGTTCCAGCACCAAGTGATTCAACTGCTGTTCCACATCAGAAGAAGACAGCTCCCAGGACACTTTCAAAGAAAGCTTCTAATACCATTTGCTCCAGCATTTTGGACTGTCCCACACAGAATGCTAATTAAACCTGAAATTTCTCAACATTTAGAAACTGGACCATAAATGCCATTCCTAGCTTGTTTAACCTTTATCCCAATTTTATTTTGGCCCCTAGCATGGTATTATCCGACCCAAATCAGCCAGAAGAAACATTAAGAGAATGACACTCCATTTCTTTTAAGGGGGGGTTGGGTAGCTTTTTGGTTGCTTTCTTGGGCGAAAGAGGGTTATTATCAATGGAAGTTTGTTACAAGTTATTATAGTTCTTATTTAGAGAGAAAACAAGGTTAGACCAGTGACATCTCTCTTTTCCTTTATCTTACATCCTTGATTGTGTCATGGTTCTTCTTGTTATAGGTAACCTATTGTATATATGTATACTAATATAAATGTAGATGTAAAAAATAAAAATTAAAAAAACAAATTAAACTATGCCTACTATAGGATTAAATTTTTAAAAATAAATTATCTTGTTAGACTGGGACCTAGCTTAGATGTAGCTATATGCAACTGTAACCTGGGACAGGAAGCAGAGACAGGAGAATCCTTGAGGCTCATTGGCCAGTATATCTAGCCAATAAGGGAACTCTAGATTGAGTTTGAGACTTTGTTCCAAGACTATAAAATGGAGTTAGGAAAAGATACTCAATATGGACTTCTGGCCACACACATATGCACATGCATTCACACTCAAATGAGCTTGATTATTTGGTATGCAAGAGTTTTACTTTTAAATGTCATTCCTGTTAATCAAGATTAGTTGAGATAAAAAAAAAATTCTATGGAAGTTCAATTGTGCTTCTTTTTCTCTTCAGAATGCAGTTGCCAGAAACTGGAACCGGCCTGCATACCAGCTCCAATTTCTGCCCTCCTAAAACAAGGTTTCTTTGCTTTCAAAAGAAGAACTGCAGCATTGCTGATTCCCCTTGCAACATGGCCATTCAAAATCCATTACTGAGGAGATGGTTTAAAAGTTAATGGTACATGTTATGCTCAAGAAAAAACACATCCATTTTGCTGCCAGGAAGATAGCCCTACCCAAAGCATCCACGGAAATTGATGAAGAAGTGTTTTGTTTTTTTGCCCCGATTACATCACAAATTTAGAAGGGAGGTTTAAAAAAAAAAATCACAATTTGCTGTAATTTCTGGTGCATGCTAAAATGCATGTTATTAAAGACAAGGGCAACATTATAATTAATCATACAGTACAACAGCCATGTTTTCATTTATATTTCTCCATAAATTCAGACCAAATAAAAGCCATCTTACCTCATACAGTCACAGAGCACTTCTGAGATGGCTGAAGTGTTTTCAGGCACAAATAGCAGCTGAGGGCCTGTGTTTGAGTCTGTATTTTCATACTGGACCCCAGAGATGTTTGAAGAAGAGTGGGGAGTTTAAGTGAAGTCCAGACTTCAATTTCCACTTTATTTCCAGTGTCTATTCTTTCTGACAAAGCAACGTGGTGCTGCTCTGTGAACAGGGGAATCGAAATGAATATTGAACCCAGAAGGGGCAGATGGAAATGTTATTTTGAATACTCCTGTGTTATTTAAAGTTAGGCAAGTTTTCTTATGACTTCATAGTGTAAGGGCAGTCCTTACTGAAAGTCATGTATTACATAGAGGCTTAGAACAATTATTGTTTCTGAAATTAGCCAGTCTTGCTTTTTGCTGGGTTCACATCTCTGTCAATCAATGAATGGCCAATTCTCTGCCTGAGGGTTAACTCTGTATCAGCTATATGAACAGTCATGGTGGGAAAGTCTTTTTTCCCCACTCCTGTCTTCTCCTCCTCCTGGGACTCAGCTGAACTGGGCATTCCTTTGTAGTGAGAAAGAGGAGAAAGTGCAAACTTCTGTTTGGGCTGTGTTTGTGAGCACTGCTCTCTCAGAACAAGTGGTGGGGTTGAGAGCAGCATCTCTGCATGGAAATGCTACAGAGATATAAGGCCAGGGGCACAACATGTAGAACAAGAAACACTGAAAGCAATCTCTAAGCAAAGGAGGCCAGGGCCACAGTCTCACATTTCAATAAGTAAGCCAGATTAGGAGGTAACCTATCCATGAGGAAGGATTTATTATAGTTCTAATTTGCACCCAAATTATAAAGACAGTCCATATCTGAGTAAAATGCAGGATCATGTACTGTCATAGGATAGACTGAGAGGTACAGAAGATCCTCACCTCTGATGCCAAGGACTGAACCCAGGGCCTCATACATTCTAAGCTAGTGTTTTGCCCCAAATATGATTCCAGTCCTAAAACATATTTTTAACGCATTGCCTCCTGTGTTCTTTAACCAACTTAATGGAACTATGAGTCAGATATTTGTATCCATTTTTTTAGGATAAACAAACTGGGTTTAATAATTGTTAAAAAGCCACAAGAAAAAAAAATAACATAATACAAAAGAAACATAGGTTTCTTTCTAGTAAAATTTATGAACTCCTCAGACAATGTTTTCAGATGTCTTTGTTTGGCTCTCATAATCTTAGCGCTTTAAAGTGGATCAGAAACTCTAACACTTTGACTGATGTTTATCCCCACTAAGACAAGTGGAGTTCCTAGAATTTATCAGAAAGCACAGTGGGCTGCAGGAGGAGCTGATGTTAGAGCTCTGACGTGCAGAGCTGGGCCTGTCTCCCTTGTCATCCTTGTCAGCTTTTTCATAGAGACAGATTGATGGGCAAATGCATAGAGGTGCAAAAAAAAAAAAAAAAAAAAAAAAAAAAAAAAAAAAAAGAGCCGGGTCAGTGCCCCTTCCTTCTTTTACATTTGAAGTAACCCCAAAACAACATTAACTTTGAAAAGTAGCACTAGTAAATACCTTTCCTGAAACATTTGCGAATTATATGCTGACACGACACACTGTCACCTTATGAAAGTTTTAATGTATCACTCTGACAGAATAACACCAAAATAAAGATATAATTATTGATATATTACTTCCTGTTAGAAATACAGAGACACTATTACTTCAGTTTTTCAGTATTCATTCAGTTTGAAGGGATTTAGCATCATCCTGAAAACACACCTTTGTGTGTGTCTATGACAGCATTTCCAGAAAAGGTTAACTGTACAACAAAGACCCACTATGAATGTGGGCAGCATCGTTCCATGGGCTGGAGTCCAGAAACTAAAAGGAGAAAGCTAGCTGAGAAGCAATGGTCATTCCTTCTGCTTCCTGACTGCAGATGCAACACATCTAGGTGATTCAAATTCTCAGCACCATGACTACATAAAGGAATAGTCTTCCTTGCACCTTGGAGATATACATACATATATAATTCATACATACATACATACATACATATATATATATATATTCCTATTCCTGCCTCCTTCACTTTATTTTGTCAAGTACTTCATCGTAGGAATGAGGATACAACTTTTGTTACTATTTAACCTTACTAGGAAGCATGTAAATCAAGATTACACATCACATTTGTTGCCATGTAGAGTTAGTTTCCTTCCTTTAGAAGAGTCTTTTCGTCTTCCCTTACTTTCTAGACTCTGATATCTTGGAAGTTCATTACTCAAAAGATTTCAGGAACATCTTTTTGTCTATGTGTGTCTACTCTGCCTTTTATTCTGGTGTCTTTAATAGTCACTGAAGTAATGTTTGTAGATTTTCTTTGTTCCAGATTTGTTGATGCTTATTTGGAATGTTTGACTAAGGTCAGGTCTACCAAGCCTTCCTTCAGTCACGTTAGTCACTTACTCCTGTGCTTAATAAATATTTTATAGAGAAATACTAAGAAATGACATAAATATCTGCTACATCATCAATGTGTCATTTGTACCAAGATTGTATTATTTATTCACTGGGTATAATGTCTCATGGTTTGACAGTGAAAGATTCAACAAACAGACTGTTTTCCAGCATGTCTTTAAAGTTCTTGGTGTATTTACTTTTTTTTTTAATTTTTACTTTATTACCAAAGAAAATTTTCTAAGCCTAAATCATATTTTATTGCCATAGTAACTTCATGAATATGGACTATGTTCTCATATTAAGAAGTTTGCCAACTCAAGATACAGCCCTACCCAAGCTAGAAGCAGCAATAATTCTGCCTCTTTTGTGCCAGCCTCAGTTGGTGCAGAAACCATTCATAAAAGGGTCACCAGAATATGAATGGGAAAAGATTTTTCCATTTATTTATGCCCCATGATATATAGAAACAGAAAGCCAAGTCAGATAGAAAAACACAGTATGTGTAATGAGATGGCACTGTTTTCTTTAAGTCTAAACTATACATTCATATCACAGACCCTTTTTCTTTAAGACAAAGTCACTGTAACATTAGATACTGCAGCTGAGGGGAATATTGGCCACAGGCTGTATACAGTCTGTTCCTACAACAAGCAGGTCTCAGATGGAAAAGCAAGCCAAGACTCTTTGCCCTTCCAACATCAAGAAAATTCCATGATCCCATGTAGTGTCTGTATCCACGCTCCTTGGCAAAATGCTAGGCTACACTAAGTCACATGATATACAACTTCCAATCAACCCCCACCTTAAAAAGTTAAGAATGAGAAAAGTGTTTTGTCCAGGAGAGTGGAAGTCTCTCCTTCCCACAGGCTATCAAGTTTAACATGGTGCTCTCTCTTCTAATGCCCCTCTTCTTGGTGAATCTCTCTCTCCCATTGAAGTTCTTTTTGGTACCTGAAGGCCTAGTCTTGTCCTTTAGGGCTCCTATCCTGAGGAAGCTCACTCTGAAGGGTAATTGTGTCTCAGCTCCTTTTCTGAACCTGCATTTTAATTTCTAATGACAATAATGGCAACTATTTCCAAAATAATAATGAGATGTTATTTTTAACTACAAATGTGATCCATGGACTACTTCCAGATACTGCATGCCCCTTAATTAATTTTTACACAGCCCTAGAGATGAAGATTCTATGCATTTTGTAGGCAAGGAACCAGAGGCTTAGATATTTTCTCATTAACGTTACTAATCAGTTTCAGATCCTAAACTTTTTGCTAACTTAACCGACTCTAAGTTTAAAGTGCCTGCTTCTTCATGACAATTTTTTTTTGGTCAGATTATCTTGAAAGCCTTGGTTAATTCACAATCAATTAGTGGATACAACTAATAATTTATTATAATAAATTTAGAAAAATATTATTTCATGACTATGAAAGTAAGGCCCTCGACCATCTGAGTTATCAGTCATTGAGTCTTAACCTCTGCTGATCCCTATATGAGTTATAGACTCCTGGATCCTCTGGATTTCAATCCCTTCGCTACTATATTGGGGTAATGATTTCAGCACAAATTTTCAAGGCAGGGAATTAAGCAGATGTCTGCTATCTCTAAATAAGAGCAGAATCCAGGCCATCAGGTATATCAGCCCATTTGAGCCACTGGAAAAATAACTAAAGTGCGAAGAAGAAAAAAGAACTCACTTCATCATTCTAGCATGCCATGGACCTCTTCTACTGACAAGCTCCACAAATGTGTTTTCTTGAAGTACAAAGAAATAGAAAAAGTTGCTTTTTGGTGAGTGGGAAGTTCCAGAACAAATTTATTTCTCATAAGAAGAGGAGCACCAGTCTCGCATGCCTTGCTTATAGAAGACAATTTCATCACCGCCCTCCTCCTGTCTCTTAACTACTGTGAGTGAGCCACTTCCTGACTTCAGTTTCTCATATTTCTGGAACTTTCACCACCATCTATTTTCTACCCTGAGGTAGGCAACAAGTTACTCTGCTTTTCTTCTTAAATCCATCAAATCCTGTGTAGATCAAGACTTCATGAAAATGGTATTACAATACCTTTCTGAATGATGTCTGCTTTAGGAAGAATACAGAAAGGCTAATCAATTTTTAGGTTCTGATTGATTGCTTCTCAAACCAAGCTCATGGCAAATCATACTGAGTGGGAAAAATATGTTGAGCCTAGGATCAACATTTACAAGGGACATTCAGGACGTCACATTTTTAGGAAATTGAAGGTTCAAATTTTACACACTAATTCATGAGTGTTATAAAAGCTCTTGTGAATGCTATTTTACAAACAATGACTTTAAAAGATCTACGTTTTGATCTACTGCCAAACATACTTTGCTAATGAGTTGCAGTAGGGCACACTGTTTGAAGGAAAACACACAAATAAGGTGAATAAAGCAATATATCTTAATTTTGCAGTGTGAATGACTTTACTCAAATTAAGATTTTGAAATTTAGATATTTTCCCATGAGAATTGAGAATGGATTCCTGTTCTCTCTTTGGGAATCTAGCTTCTCTAACCTGCAGAATTTCTAAATAGTTCTCTCTCCCTGAACTCGGGTGGCCAGATGCAGACAATTCTCTACTGCACCTGTTCTCTGCCAACACAGGCAGTTGTTCTCATATTGCTATTGTGGCTTTAACTCAGATAGATCACTGGTTGCATAGACTGGAACCCTAACACCATACTTCTCAAAATATAGAATTATATTGAATATGTATTTCTATAGTACCTAGCAGCATGCTTAATTTCATGTAATGTACTTACAAGAAGGTGTTGGGTAATTCCACTAAGGAAAGAAAATTACAAAAAACCATGTAGGGCTGATGGGGTTTCCTGTTTGTTTGTTTGTTTGTTTTCTATATTTTTAGTAAAAAAGATTAGGTCCCAGAGTAAATGTCCACATTATAATAAAATAATTTAATATTGGGCTGGGCTGTGGTGGTGTACTCCTGTAATCCCAGCACTCAGGAGGCAGAGGCAGGTGGATCTCTGTGAGTTGAAGATCAATCTGGTCTACAAAGGAAGTCCAGGACAGCCAAGTCTACTCAGAGAAACTCTGTCTGGAAAAACCAAAAAATAAAAATAATAATAACAATTTAATACCTATATTACTCTTATAAACATTATCCTTGAATAAGATTAGAGTGGGAATGTGATTGTAACTTATTCAAAAATTAGAATTCATATTGTAATTTATTGAAAATTGGAATTGATAATACAAATTTATAAATATAAAATGATATTATCTTTTTGAGAGCAATATATATTTCCCTTTTACGTGTGTGTTCACAGAACAGTTTTTATTAGAGCCACAGATAGCTGACCACATGATCAAAGTATAAATTTGTTTATTTTAGAGAATGAAATAGCATGAGAGAAATAATGAAATTACAAGTTTTTGTAATAGTAAGTAATAGGTTAGTTTATCTTGTTGGTAGACATAAAAGTATATACTCCAAAAAAATCTTGAGTAAAAGTCTTTCCAGAGTATAAAAGCAATATATATCTTAACATAATACATTATAATAATCTATAAAACATAATAATTAGTTATCATTAAGTATTTAAAATAATACAAAGTTAATGAAAATTATTTTGTTATATGTTTATATACATTTACCAATCTGATATCATTTTTAGTAATAAACGACTATGTATATTTAAAACTGTTAGTTTAAAATTACATGTAATTACATATATAGATTTTCATATTATGTATAACTGATTACAAATTGTTGATGCCTGACTTTTCTTTATAGACCTTGCATTTAATTGAGAAACTACTTTTGGTGAATGTGGTATTGTCATTTGCAATCTATTCTAAACAATGCTTTCATTTTCATATTGACTCATGCAAAAGGTTCAGTCTAATTTTCTACATAGATATGTCTTTCTTCAGTTTACAAGATCATTCCTGTTTGGTTTTTTTTTCCTCAAGCACTTTCAATATTTAAGTTGTATTTTTATCATTCCTTAAAATATTTTATATTAAGACAGCGGGAATCACAAATTGATGTTATTATCATATGCAATTTGATGTGATCCAGGTAATATCAGTTTGATATCCATGTTCTTTTAGCTTGAGTCAATCCACTGTAAGTGCAAAATCTAAATTCACTAACTGAATTCTATTTCATCTTTGGATTCCTGTTACTTTTCTCATTGATATTCTTCCTTCCGTCTTTCTTCCTTCCTTCCTCCCTTTCTTCCTTCCTTCTTTGTCATTTTCTTCCTTTCTTTCTTTCTCATTTTCTTTCTTTCTACTCTTTACAGAGACAAGGTTTCTCTGTGTAGCCTTGGCTGTCCTGGACTTGCTTCGTACACCAGGTTGGCATCGAACTCACAGAGATCCACCTGCCTCTGTCTTCCTGAGTTCTGGGATTACATGCGTGCACCACCATGCCAGGCTGAGACCCTTTCATATTCTGTCATCCTTCCATGTGGATTCTGCTTCAAGAAGGCCCATTCAAAGCAAGACCAGATCACCTTTCTAACTTCCCCATTTTTGATAACATAATATTAAGTACATAAGTTTACAAAGAAAATTCCATGATAAAGATATGTACAATTTCATCTTTCCAATGTCATTTTTTAAAAAATATGCTTTATTGGTTCTCTGGGAATTTCACATAATGTGCCCTGATCATCCCCACTTACCAGTTCTTTTATGTCTACCTCCCACCTTTGTGTCCTTCCTCCTCACTTTAAAAATGTATAAATAAAAAATGAATTTTTAAAAGCCCAGTTTGTGTTAGCCATATACTCACTGCAGCATGGCCAAATTGTCAGTGGTTTACTCCTTAAATAGACCTGAGTCCTTAGTTTTATTCCTTCTCAAGTTTCTGATGGGGTTGAAGACCAGATAGTTTAGTTTTATAATTCATCTTAGTTGTTGAGGGGTTAACATGTTTTTAGATCTAGATAAATGTTTTCAGGATCTTCTACCTGTAGGCAGTTTATTGTAAATATGTGTAATAATATAAATGTATATGTAAAAATTTCTTAAAAAGAACATGAGACCAAGCAAAACAAATAAATGAAAAGAACTGAGTCCTTCCTTTCACTCATCTCTGCCAAAGGCTGGCAACTGTGGAGAGTCATGCTTCAGTGTACCAATAACTTTTCTTAAGAGTTCTCTTTTGTCTGTGGTAGAAATGAGAACATTTTGCCTAGTGGCCAGTTTGCAACATTTGAAGCCAATCACATAAGGATGTTCTTTGATGCTCATCGTTTTCTTTGACGCAGGCTGGGTGTTGCCAGGAGTTGTCTTGTTGTCAAAGAATCATTAGAATAATACAAATGAGAAAGTTTAGATTCAGGCAGAGTTAACGGCCAGACTCTGCCAAGCCAGGGTAAGCAAGCTCTCAATAGTTCGTGCTTTGCAAGTATGTCTGTCAGATATATTGGACTAGAAGGCTGAAGATGATGCTCCAACGTTATAGAGAGTGTTGGGTGACTGTTCAGTCACTTTTTTTTTTTTTTTCATTTGGGAAGCTGCTAACCTGTACTTCTGGTTCACTCAAGTATTTAAGTTTTATTCCTTCTCAAGTCTTTGATGAAATTGAAGACCAGATAGTTTAGTCTCACAATTAAGCTTAGTAGGTTAGGGGTTAAGATGTTTTTACATTAAGATAGATGTTTTAAGTTAATAGAAATGAGATATGATAGATATTGATCTTCATTCAGAAATTTATATCCAACAATTTAGGAAAGATGTTTACTTCAGGTTTGCCAAATACAAATAGCCAATATGAATGTAACATTTATATAATTTGTGATTGTCCTGTGGTTCTTCTGGCTCTATGTAGTTTATTTTATTCATGTGTAATATATATATATACACACACACACACACACACACACACACACACACACACACACACATATATATATATATATACACACACACACATTAACAAAGAAACATAATTAAAAACAAGTTCTCTTTTGTGGTGTCCTGTCTAGGCTCTTAAATTTGGAGTCTGGGATGGGGGAGTTGGGGTGCGAGTAGAGGTTGTCACAAAAGCCTTTCAAATCATTTCCTCTCAGCCATGTGTTTGCATTCATCAATACTGCAGTGGAAGCAGCCTCTTTGCTCTCCAGTCAGCAGGAGTACAAATCCAGGGACCACCAGATGGTTTCTGGCAACAGCTCAGATAGCAAACACAGCTCTTAGCTGCACTGGGACATGGGCATAGAGAAGGTCCAAGGAGGCAGCATAGCCCAGGGACATAATGTGGCTTCAGGACAATGTCATTTTCTTAAAACATAATACTTCTGCTCTAGGAATACAACTCAAAAGCAAATGGAAGAACTAAAACCCTTAACATTTCATAAAGTGCTTAAATATAGGTGTTGGATAGAAAAACAGAAACTATCAGACTAAAATGTGTTTCATGATGGGGTTTAGCTTTGTCCTTAAAGTCGCTTTCCAAACACACCTCTCAACCCTGACAATAAAAGGTTCTTGTTCCACTGTTAGATTGTTAAAGGTTATTTGGATTTGTTTATGAATTATTTATATGCCACATTCTGTTTTAAATATGTCTGCTCCCCAGTTCTCATCATTTATTAAAAACATTGTTTTTTTATCATGTGGGACTTTCTCAAAACTTGTCTCTGTATTAAACTGACCGTGATAGCCCAAAATAATTGAGAGAGAGAGAGAGAGAGAGAGAGAGAGAGAGAGAGAGAGAGAGAGAGAGAGAGAGAGAGAGAGAGAATTTCCTGTTGAACCTCAGAGAGAGTGGGAAGGGGAGTACAAGAGAGATATGAGATATCCCTTGTTAAACTTTGGTACCCTCACTTTCTTGTAGCATGAGGTTACTGTGAGATGTTTAACTACATTGGGATGTACTTCCCAGACATTTGGTTTGATTCTGTGAGTTGGAGGAAACAAAATTTGCCTTACTTGGCATCTCTTTAAAAGCACATGATCACTCTGACACAAAATTAGCATTGTTTCATTGTTTGCAATTTTCAAAAATCTTCATAGTTAACGGTGGTTTCTCCTTTCTGCATGTGAATAATAATGTGGCTACTGAACATGAGTGAAGTTTATATGAGCAACAACGGTTTGCCATAAGCTTCCCTAAAGGGAGGTTGTAAGTCCTCATCTCTAAGCACAGTTTCTTGGATGACTAATGCCTTCTTGAGATGCTTTTCCTCAACAGAGTTGAGTCTTCCAGATTTGGTGCATTCAATTACACAACTAATTTTCACGGATGTTGGGAAACATGAATACACATTGTGTACAAGGTAAATATTTATCATTAACTATCTCCACAACAAGGGAAAATAAGCATTCACTGTTGGGTATTTGACTATTATTATGGACGAGATTTATCTAAAAGAATAAAATAAAATAATTATGCTTTGTCAAATAATAACCTAAATAGTGGTGGATTTTCACCCTACAGTAAATGAAGTGACCAATGTAACAGAAGATTTACACTAACCGCTATGCCTTCTACCACTTGAAGACTGAGTTCTCATGATCCTGCCATGTTTTACAACCTCCCAACTAATATTCTTCCTGATTTGCTTCAAACAGCATCCTTCCTTGTGGCTTAGTACCTTTCTGGACTAGGCAGGCTGACTAGGCTAATCTACACTAATAGATTTCTGGGAGCCATTCTGCTTAATGAAGTTATTTTCCTACAGACACCTCGAGACAGAAGTTAGCTGTGCCAAGTCACTAGTGCCTGCGAAGATTCTGTTATGCTGGCAAACATGGTGCCCTAAACAGAGAGTGAGTCATGTTGCTTTAAGAGGAATCACGATGAACAAAATCTAAGCTTGTGTAAACAAGAAAATGAGTTCCCTGCACATGCACCTTATTTATCTTGTAGACTTAGCAGCTAAAAGCCAGAATGGAAGTCAGTCAAAACCATTTCAGATTATCTCAATATCATAATTATTAATAATAGTCTATTAATTGTTAGGACAAATGACACCTGATGCTGCTGTGCTTTTCTTGAGTAAACAGGGGTACCAGTCCCCAACAAAAGACTTTGTGTACAAAACAAATCAACCAAGGGAATAGATAGTCTCTGGGTGCAATATCTTCTCTGAAACTGACAATATTTTCCTGACATCTCCTAAAAATGCCAATCTTTTATAAACTAAGTAGCAATTTCAAAGCTCATAAGTGATGGAAAAATGAAAATATATTTTACTCAGCTCTTGGTTTGAAGGCCACAAGCAATCAAGAGATCACTGAAAAATCTTTTACAGCATACTTGTCTCCAAGGCAACAAAAAAGTAACTGTCTTTTAACTAGTGGCTGTGTCTAATAAGCCCATGAGCTTAACATTGAGGGTCATCTTCCTGACACTCCAGAAGACCTTGAGAAATAGAACCCACAACATCTACCAGCTGGAGAGGATAATGTCTTCAGTACTGCCAAAGTGGTGGAGCCTACATTGGGACAGCATCTATGACCTGAGTTCCCTCTAGGACTCTATTTACAAGTCACTAATAATTCAGAAATTAATATAAATTAATATCCACACACTATTTTCTAATTAATATATGTTAATTGTGTGTATATATACATCCATTTTACCCTATTGAAACTTTCACTTCATGGCCACTATATGTACCCAGCAAAATATGTGTGTAGGACAGGGACTATTGGGACTATCTCATTAGCTCTCAAGAGACAGAGCAATCTGATATGTCAGCTGCCCCCATTATCCTCATAAACGGGTTTTACGAAGCCTCCAGTTGGTACAGAATCACCTCACAGGATTCCTCTGAAAGTCACTGAGATCACATTGTAGCTGCTCATGCCAGGACTGAACATCTGGGGAAAAGCAATAGGATTACATTGATTCACACGGGAGCACACATAATACTATTTCTCCTTGACCTCTATTGAGCCGGCTTCATTATCAAATCTCTTGGAGTTATGGGAGGCATTAATTTCTGAACTGCTCAGGCTGGTGTGTGGATTTTTAGTATCAGGTGTCATCTATTATACCTCACAATGGGATTTTCTGAACGTGAGCTTGATGATAAAATCAAGGATCAATCCAACAAACGGGAAATTGCCCATTCAGACTAACCTTCCTTCTATCTTTCTCTGTAGACCTTAATGGTCCGGTCACCAGCTGTCCTCCTAGATAAAGCCTCAACAATGTTAATTTGACCTGTATAAACGTGTTCATATTTCATAATACAAATACAAATAGGGGCTGAATCAGAAAAAAAAAAAAGACTCTATGAAGAGGCCTCCAATCATTCTTTAAACGAGGAAGAAGTAATGATATTTACAGTTCCAGTAATTCACAAAAGAATAGTGAATATTTGATGACACTACTACTTTATTTGTTTGGGGTTTTGTTTGTTTATTTAATGTATGTGAGTGCTCCATCTGTGTGTACACCTGCATGTCAGAAGAGGGCATTGGATCACATTGTAGATGGTTGTGAGCCACCATGTGGTTCCTAGGAATTTAATTCAGGACCTCTGGAAGAGTAGTCAGTTATCCCAACCCCTAAGCCATCTCTGCAGCCCCAATAATACTACTTTCTAATAAAACATAATTTCCAGTTAATGTATGTTTATAAGTCATAACTAGATTGAAATATCATTATGACAAGAATTTTGCTTGGTCTTGTATTGGTTTAATCCTGTCACCAAGCATTGACACTAGGCAGAGAGATATTTGCAATGCCTAATTAATAAGAAATGTTATTTCTCTAACTCTGTTGGTCATTGCTTTTCTCACATGTGAACAATTCAGACTTAAGAGAACATGACTACATAACCAAAAATATTATTTAAAAGTATGTTGGCTAATGTTTACTAATATTATCTTTGCATTGGAGACTTTGAGGGGGTTAAGAAAGCATTTCTTTGTGTAGGTTCTTGGCTGTCCTGGACTCACTTTGTAATCCAGGCTGGCCTTTAACTCACAGAGATCCAACTGCCTCTGTCTCCCTAAGTGCTTGGATTAAAGGCATGCACCAGCACACCAGGCTGCATTGGGCACATTTTTAGACATGCTTTCTTTTATTACTTCTACTGCACTCAGTTTATAGTCTGGTGGGGTTTAAGAAACATTCAATAACTGGTAACTTGAGGAACTGGGGTGTGTCCTTGTCTGTCTCATTCCACAACCGTGTTCTTCACAGCTGTTTATTTCTATAATGTGTAGATCTGTCCCAGGTTACAAAATCTCCACAACATGTGGCAGAAGTTATCAAGACATAAATTATGGCTTATTGCTATCAATTTCTTTTCTAGTTGCAACATTATAAGATTTATAATATGTACATTATTTCATATAGTAGGACCTTATTGAATATGAGATTAATTTCTATCACTATGAATTGAAGAATAATAGTCATAGAATGACTTCACATGGAATTTTCTGGGGATGGGTTTTACAATGGTTCCTTAAACCTTTTCAACTTCATGTTGATACAAAGCAAATTTTATTCAATAGAAGCTGTACTTCATATTTCAAATCTTGAGTATTTTCCTCATAGGATAGCAATATATGATATAGTACTTTCTTGATACTGAGATGTGGGGAAGAAATCACAGCTCACATAAGGGTAAGCAATAGAGTGTGTAGTTTTGGCAAGCTGCAGTGTTTAATATATTAAAGAATTGTTAACTTACAATATTTTCAGTTGACAGTTGTTGAACAGGTTGTAGTTCCCTTTTATGTTCAGGAACATATATACTTATTACTTCTAAACACTCCTCTTTTTCTCTTCTCCCTCTCTTTTCTCTCTCTTTGTCTCTCTATCTCTCTCACACACACACATACAAACACACATACAGAGAGAGAGAGAGAGAGAGAGACAGAAGAGAGAGAGAGAGAGAGAGAGAGAGAGAGAGAGAGAGAGAATTAATGTTGTTTGAAAATATATATTTACATCCCATTGACGATTTCCTCCCAATATTTTGTTAACTTTCATTTTAGAATCATTTATTTTATTTTACACGTGTGTGAGTGTTTTTCTCACATATATATAGGTGGACACATATAAATGTAAATGTGTGTCTGGTGCCTGCAGAGAACAAAGAACGCATTAGATCCCCTGGTTGGAGTTACAGACAGTGTGAGTTATCATGTTATCATGCAGGTGCTGAAAATTGAACCTGGGTCCTCTGCAAGAGCAATAAATTCTCCAAGTATTCTTAACCACTGAGGCATCTCTCTTGCCCCTCTTCTGATCTTATGGAGATATATTTGATCAACTACACAATTACATAACCCTTTACTATTCCCAGCACTGAACAGCACTGCAGTTTTACCTTAGGATTACTTGACAAAGTACCTTGGCCAATGTTGACCTTAACACTTACAGTCAGTAAATCAAGCAAAAAAAAAAAAAAAAAAATGACTTCCATTAAATAAGAAAACAAAATTGTCCAAGTTATTTAACACGCACACATATACTCCCTTATTATACATTTCATATTCAACAATGACTCCATCAAAAATATTTAAATGCAAAGAATGACAGAGTGTGTGGAAGCTGTTAGAATCTCATTAGGCCAGATGGTGTCTGTAATCAGAAGACATTTCACAGAAACCTAAGAAAGGAACTAGACAAAATGATGCCAGTTGTTCCATTAGGGGAATCTTCAAGATAGAAAGAGTGCATGGTTCTGGAATGTAGTTAAAGGCTTTCAGACAAATTAATTAGCAGGACATTCATTTGCTTAGACAACATCCTGGATATTACAAGGATATTTCAAAGAATTTCAAATTCATTAAAAATAAAATAACTGAAGAAGAATGTTGCTTCATATATCCTTAATCAGGAATTTGTATTGTCAGTTCTATATACTGCCATTTAGTACCGGAGATCATTCATTCTCAGCAGTAACTGGGCTGCGCTTTCCACACACTATTTCTTTGGGGCTATTACTAGGCTTTTGGCCACTTTGTTAAACTTTCTGAAGACAATTCCATTTATCAATTATCTGAAAAGTTCTTAAAAATAAAGGGAAACTGAGAAAGAGATTTGACAACCAAATGTTCCATATAGAGTGAAAATAAGACTCTATTATGATACGTATGAAATTCTCAAAATATGTGTATTTTATAGAGTTGCACATGTGTGCATATGAGAGGACTAACTATTTCCTTAACAGATAAGAAAGTGTACTACTGTTAATGGCAGATTTTGTCATCAGAAGCAATAAACAATACAATAAATATTGTCAAAGTTTCTTTTGTTATAATTTGTATCAGCTACATTAAATTGTTAAATTTTCTGTTAGCTTAATCTACCAGTATCTTACTGTAGTTCTATGTATGTATACATAATAAATATATTTAAAATACTTCCTAATTGGGTTTGTTATATTCAGAATATTGTGTGGTATCTGGAGATATGTTAGTGGGTAAGAGAAATGGCTTTGAAAAACCGGGACCTGAGTTCAAATCCTGGGCACCCACATAAAAAGTTCTCTGGCAATCCTGGCTAGCTGAAGCAGTAAGCCTCCAGTTCAGTGAGAGAGCCCACTTGAATGCAATAATGTTGAGAGCAATAGAGGATGACATGCAATGCTCTCTCACATTGTCAGGTTGTTCCCCATTTCTGCCATGTCTACTGTCCCAAAAGTTACTAAAGACCCCTCAGGAGGCTACGGTTGCAAAGAAGTAAGAAGGGAAAACATCCTATTCTAAAAGTAATATGAAGAATCCTAGATATATGCCAGGGCAAATAAAAGAAAAAAAAACTTTGCTCTACATTTTGTGAGGAAAAGAGGCAAGTAGGAGGAAATTTTATAGACAAAGCTCCTTGTAACCTGTCTTCTCTTACCTATAAGTTTCTATATACAGGAGCATATTATTTCTCTCTCTCTCTCTCTCTCTCTCTCTCTCTCTCTCTGCTTTCTCCCTCCCTCCCTCACCCCATTCCCCCCCACACAGACATAGACATACAGATGCAGACACACACAAACACACACACACACAAACACACACACACACACACACACACACACACACACACACACAGAATATTAAAACTTGCTCTGACTCATCAAAACATACACAGGTTCTTAATGACCAAAGACTCCCAGAGGAAAATGGCTACTGGTCAGGCTCTATATTGCCACTTCAGTATTATAGTAACTGAGTTGGAGGAGGGTCTGAATGGTTTGCTCAGAATCCCTGAAAATGCATTTTCTTGGGGTGAAGAAGAAAATAATTGCACATAAGTGTGGAGGGACACATTCTTACCCTGGAGAAGAGACACCCATGGCCATGCAGTAGGAAACCATAAACTTGTGCAAGAAAAAAATTCCTGCATCCAACCTCTTCCAACATGACTGGGGATGGTAGCTACCAGAATGCTATTGGTGTATTTACTGATATGCTTGATGCTACTGTGTTCAGTTCAAGACCTGGTAGGGGAGGCAGCAAGAGATGGGACAAAATCAAGTCTTACGATGCCACTTTATCCAATCCAACACCCATTCATGTTTAAAGTCTTGGAGAGATCAGGGAGGGATACAAGGCACATACGTCAATATAATAAAGGTTATATACAGCAAGCCAATGGCCAAAATCAAATTAAATGGAGAGATACTCGAAATATTCCTCTAAAATCAGGGACCAGGCAAGGCTCCCCACTCTCTCCATATCTCTTTAATATAGTACTTGAAGTTCTAGCCAGAGCAATAAGACAACAAAAGGAGATCAAGGGGATCCAAATGGGAAAGGAGGAAGTCAAATTATCCCTATTTGCAGATGATATGATAGTGTACATAAGTGATGCCCAAAATTCCACCAGAGAACTCCTACAGTTCATAAACGCCTTCATCAAAATGGCTGGATACAAAATCAACTCAAAAAAAGTCAGTAGCCCTCCTATATACAAAGGATAATCGTGCAGAGGAAGAAATTAGGGAAACTACACCTTTCACAATAGCCGCAAGCAATATAAAATATCTAGGACTAACTCTAACCAAGCATGTAAAGGAATTGTTTGAAAAAAAACTTCAAATCTCTGAAGAGAGAGATTGAAGATGACAGCAGAAGATGGAAAGATCTCCCTTATTCATGGATTGGGATAATTAACATAGTAAAAAATGGCCATCTTACCAAAAGCAATTTACAATTTCAATGCAAACCATATCAAAATGCCTACACAATTTTTAAAGACATTGAAAGATCAATTCTCAACTTCATATGGAAAAACAACAATAACAACAACAACAAGCTGCACTATAGAGCAAAAGTAATTAAATGAGCATGATACTGACACAGCAATAGGCTGCTTGATCAATGGAATTGAATCGAAGACCCAGAAATGAATCCACACACATATGGTCACTTTATTGATGACAAAGAAGTCAAATCTATTCAATGGAAAAAGGATAGCAACTTCAACAAATGGTGCTGGTCTAACTGGATGTCTACATGTAAAAAAATGTAATTAGATCCATATTATCACCATTCACAAAACTCAAGTTCAGATGAATTAAAGACCTCAACATAAAACCAGAGACACTAAATTGGTTAGGAAAAAAAAGTGAAGAAGAGTCTGGGACCCGTTGGCACAGGAGACAACTCCCTGGACAGAACACCAAGAGCCCAGGCCGTAATATCAACAATCAATAAATGGGAACTTATAAATCTGAGAAGCTTCTCTAAGGTAGGAAACCCAGTCAACATAACAAAGTGACAGCCCATAGACTGGGAAAAGATCTTCACTAACCCTACATCTGACAAAGGTCTAATAGCGAAAATATATAAAGAACTCAAGAAATTAAATACCACCCAATCCAATAACCCAATAAGAAATGGGACTCAGAATTAAACAGAGAATTCTCAATGGAGGAATATTGAATGGCTGAGAAACACTTAAAGAAATGCTCAACATCTTTAGTCATCAGAGAAATGCAAATCAAAGTAACTCTGAGATTTCATCTTACACATATTAGAATGGCTAAGATAAAAAACTCAAGTGACAGCACATGCTGGAGAAAGGAGAACACTCCTTCATTGCTGGTGGGAGTGCAAACTTGTACAACCACTTTAGAAATCTATCTGGAGCTATCTCAGAAAACTGTGAATAGGGCTTCCTCAAGACCCAGCTATTCCACTCCTTGGAATATACCCAGAAGATGCTCCACCACACAACAAGGACATATGCTCAACCATGTTCATAGCGGCCTTATTCATAGTAGCCAGAATCTGGAAACAACCTAAATGTCCCTCAGTCAAAGAACAGATAAAGAAACTGTGGTATATTTACACTATGGAATACTACTCAGCTATTAAAAAAAAAAAAAAAAAAAAAAACAAGGAAATCCCAAAATTTGTTGACAAATGGATGGAACTAGAAATGATCATACTGAGTGAGTTAACCCAATGCAGAAAGACTCACATGATGTATACTCACTTATAACTGGACACTTGCCCAAGAGGCATGTCACATGATAGTCTTCACTTCCCAGGAGACTGGCATAGTTGTGAGGATATCCTATTGGGACTCTAGGTGAGATAAGTATGAAAGAATGGGGAAACAGAAGGATGCAGAGGGTCCTAGAAACCTACAACAAGAACATCATGATGGGCGAATCTGGCCCCAGGGTTTCTGCTCAAACTACTTCGCCACCCAAGGATAATACTTGCAATAAACATAGAACTAGCGTGTAAAGTTGACATTCTTCAATCTCCTTCCCCTCATTCATTGATGCAGGGTCTCTCACTCTCTAGAATGAGCTTTTGCTCCAGAAATCCTGTGTCCATCTTCTAAGAGCTGGACCCAGGGTAGACTACTAACCCACTTGGCATATGTGTGGTTTCTGGGAATCAGGGCTCTGTCCCATACACTTGCACATTTTATCCACTGACGAACTTTACATGCTATCACATCCTGTGACTGTTCATTTCTTTGTATGTACATGCAGTATGCACATATCTCCACATCATTCTTATACAATGTCTAGCAAAATTGGAAACACAAGCCACCACGAGACTAGAAAAACTCAGGAAGTCTGACAGTTCCACGTGATGCCATGTGTTAGTGCCAGGGATACAACAGGCGCCTCATATCAACTTGCTGCAGAGTTAATTGGTATAACCACTTCCAACAAACTCTAGAGCATCATCAGAGAAAATTGGAGGTAAATGTTCTCCACAATTTAATTCAGTGATTACATTCTAGTAATCTTATTTGCCACATCCAAGAAAAAGACCATAGCACATAGAATGTATCATTAATCTAGAAACATCTAGTGAGGCAGCAACTAAGCAATGCAGCTACTGATAGCAACATGAACAATTCCAAAATGAACAATATTGAACTAAAATCACAGTCAGAAAAGAAAACATTAGTTATTTGTGAAAGTTTCAAATTATTTTTGTTTTATAATTTATTCATATTATATCCCGATTGCTATCCCATTGCTCATATCCTCCCATTCCCCACCCTCCCTCTTCCCCTTTATTCCCCTTCCTTAGATCTCTGATGGGGGTAGTGAATGGTGGGGGAAGGACATTCCTCCCCTATCATCTGACCCCAGCCTATCAGGTCTCAATAGGATTGCCTGCATCCTCTTTCTATGTGTCTCAGCAAGGTTTCCCCTCCAAGGGAAAGTCATCAAATAGTGGGCACCAGAGTCTGTGTCAGACGTAAGCCTTCCATCCACGTTGAGAATGAGCTATCCATCAGCTACACCTGAACAGATGGTCTAGGTTCTCTCCATGCATTGTCATTGTTTGGTTCATCAGTTTCTGCAGGCCCGCTTGGGTCCAGATTTGTTGGCTTTGATGGTTTCCTTGTGGACCTCCTGTCCCCTCTTGATTCTTCTATTCCCCCCTATTCTCAGTGCTCTGCCCAGAGTTTGGCTGTGAGTCTTAACATCTGCTTTGATCCCCCGATGGGTGGAGTCTTTCAGAGGACATCTATGTTGAGCTCCTGTCCTGCTCCATCTTCGACAGCTTTTGGTGTCTGTTCCATTTGTTCTTCTGAATGAAAATCAAGCTTCCTCACTAGGGTGCTCACTGTAACTTAGCTTCTTTAGGTCTGTGGATTGTAGTATAGCTATCTGATATTATACGGCTAATATCCACTTATACGTGAGTATATACCATGTGTGTCTTCTTGGGTCTGGGTTACCTCACTCAGGATGAACTTTTCTAACTCAATTGATTTGCCTCCAAATGTCATTATTTCCTTGTTTTTTGATAGCTGAATAATATTCCATTTTGTAAATGTATGACAATTTCTGTATCCATTCTTTGGTTGAGGGACATCTAGGTTGTTTCCAGATTCTGGCTATTATGAATAAATTATGAATATGGTTGTTGTATAGTGGAGATAGTGGAGAATCTTTCAGGTATATGCTAAGGAGCGGTATAGGTAGGTCTTGAGGTAAAGGAACATTACAGTTCTATGTGTAAGAAACGAACCAAATAAAGCTGTACACTATTTGGCCCTTGCCCATACATATAGGATAGCTAAAGAGTAAAGCAGAGAAAACAAAACCCAAGAAACAAACAGCAACAAAAACATCAGGCTGGAGTATCGCTCAGACACAAGAAACACACCAAAGGTCTCGCTTCCTGTTTTCTCACTTACATGCATGGTGTGTGTTCATGTGTGTACCTGTGCTTGAACATTTGTGTTCAGTTGTGTGGGTGCATGTTTGTGTGATCATATGTGCACAGGTGCTCATGGAGCCCAGAAGTTGATGCTGAATATCTTCCTCAATTCTCAGCTCTATTTACTGAGACAGGGCTTTCACTGAACCTCCACCTTACAGAGTAGAATAGTCTGGATATTCAGTCTTGCTCCTGGATCCCCTGCCTCTTCTTGCCAAGTACTGAAATTATAAATAAGTCGCCATGCCCTCCCTACTTTCTGTGGATGCTGCTGATTTGAATTCAAGTCCATGTATTTCTGTGGTAAGTGTTTTGTCCACTGAGTCATCTCCCAAATCTGTGTGCTCTTTTAATGGTGTGTTTGGATGTATGTCTGGCTTACATCATGAAACTATATATACATAGTGCAAGCACATTATATCAGAATATTTCATAGATTTCATAGTGAACTCAATTGCAGGGACACAAAGAACAACAGAATTCCTACTAGCATGCACACACGAACATCTAATTATTATTATAATTTTATTAATAAGTAAAGTTCTCAACAAAGGATCCTTGGCATTCATTGACAAACATAGGCTTTTTCATCTGAGGTGTTTGCTTCCTGAACTTAAAATAAGTCATGCATGGTGACTGTGGCCAATGTAATAACAAAGATTAGATTGTGGTTAAAAATTAATGGGCATCTTAATTTCTGTTCATCTAAGCTTGGGGTTTAGTCAGAGAAGACTCCAGTCTGGGTCTGATGGGAGCCTGCAGAACAGGCTATTATTCATCACACTCTTCTGTTTTCCATTTTTGTTCACCAGACAGAACAAGGACATTCAAGGCCACAGGGAGGATCTGTTCAGTCCTTTCTGCCCAAGACTCTGGTGTTTATTAATAAATCTTAGGCTCCTTGAAGCTTCTCATGGACAGTCTTATTTCTTACAAGTTTGCAGAGAAATAAAATAGCTTGCTTGGGCTTCATCTTTATTTACCACAACTCGACTCAATCCCCTTTTCATACAGGGTCTCTCTCATATAGCCCATACTGACCTCAAACTCACTGCATAGCTGAGGATGGCCTTGACCATGTCCCCTGGAGGGGGAGACCTGGTGGCACTCAGAGGAAGGACAGCAGGTTACCAAGAAGAGACTTGATACCCTATGAGCATATACAGGGGAAGGAAATCCCCCTCAGGAACAGTCATAGGAGAAGGAAACAAGGGGAAAATGGGAGGGAGAGAAGAATGAGAGGATACAAGGGATGGGGTAACCATTGAGACACAACAAGAATAAATTAATAAAAAATTTTTAAAATAAGGATTCTTTGAAAATAACATTACTTTATCTATTGGTGTGTGTGTGTGTGTGTGTGTGTGTGTGTGTGTGTGTGTGTGTGTGTATGAATGCTGGTACACACATTCCATGATATCATTTGTATTTGGATTTCAGAGAACAAACTCCAGTGTCTTTCCCTGCTTTCCATTGTTTGTGAGAGAATGTATCTTTGTTGTTTCACCCTGTGTCCAGTATGGAGTAGCCCACCAGCCATGGGGAATTCTCTTCTCTCTGCTTTCATTCTCCCTAAGGGATCACGATGAATAAAGATATGAATTGTTAAAAAAAAAAAAGATATGAATTGTTGCATTAAGCTTTGTGTAAGTTTTGGAGATTTGAACTCAGTTTCTCATAACTATGGAGCAAGGGCTTTTATCCACCAAGCTACCTCTCGAAGCCTGGCTTTGACTTCTAACTCTTTTATCTCTACCTCATCAGTGCTGATTCAGGCCTGATATATTAGCTCAAACACAGGTCTTCACACATGGCAGGCAAGCACTCTACCAACTCAGCTACATCTCCAAACAATATCCCCTTGGGAAAGAATCTGGCAGAAACAAACAGTGACAAGGAGAATGGAGCCTCATGCTGATCTTGGCATCATTCCTGAGAAGAACAGCACCCTTTGAAGTGCACCTCACGAAGAATACACAGAAAACAATAAGAAAATAGGCCACTAACTGGAGATGAAACAGCAATGAAAATAGAGCCCCTAAAGAGGCTTGTGCACTAGTTATGGAAATCCAACATCAGCTTTTATTCTCTTGGATTGTTTTTGTTAATTTGTTATTTGTTTCAGCTGAAAAGGAATCACATTAGACTACTGTATACTTCCAAATGGGCTGCCTTTCCCAAAATGCGTTTCCATGCATTCACCATTTCATCTCAGTTTCTCCTGTAATCAAGAGAATCACAAGTCAAGTGTTGCGTTTTGGTGGCACAGTTGTAGTTTGGCAAATGGCTGATAGCAGGTGTTGGGAAAGGACACTTCGATTGGATAACTTTTAATAGTACTATCAACGTATTCATGTGCTCAGAAACCAGGTAAGCAGTGTGTGTGTGTGTGTGTGTGTGTGTGTGTGTGTGTGTGTGTGTGTGTGTGTGATATTCTAAGTGTAGGGATTCAAGGCTAACTAAGCAGGCTAAGGTCCCTTCACTTAGTGCCTCAAATCTGATTTTACCAGATGAAATTGCCTTCTAAATATACACCAAGGAAAGGATTGTCTATCTCACAAGGTAGAAAGGCACAGGCTTTTAGGAGTTAATCTTTACTGAAAGAAATTGTATGAATTTAGGACTTTTGGGATAGAAGGAAGTAAATTTAATCTATTTTCTTTTTTTTTTTTTTCTGCCATTATCTTCTTTACTGTCACGCGCTACATCCAGCAAGCAGAGTTTAGTCGGATAAATCATGTGTGTTCCCGACTCCATGGTTTCCGAATGTATTTGGTAAATGGCATGCAGCAGAACGGCATAGGAGAATCAGAGTTAGGAAGACAGAAGAGAACAGATGGCCCTCGATTCACGTCTCCTTGAACCGTCTATTATTGCTTCCACATTTAAATGGACCCAAGAAACCTTTCTCTTGTTCTGTCTGTCCTAGGGTGGTAACCTGTATTTTTGTTTCTCCCCACTCCCCACCCTGCACCTCTTCTTGGTCCTTTAGACTATCAATGTTTAAACAAACAACCTTGTGGGCAAGCTCTGAAAATACCTATCTTCTAAGACTTGGACTGAAACTACCAGGGAGATGAGCACTGAGCTTGTTTCCCAGTGCGGGTTCTGGCAAAGATGGCCATGTTCACTAACAGGACCCTGGTCTCAGTGTAGTGACCAGAGTGTATGAGATTATAAGACTTCATTTGTGAGAACGCGATGTTTATCTTAAAAATAATATTGGACACTTTCATCATTGATGTAATTAGAGGAACCACCTGCCTCCTTCTGTGACTTCACTGTCTGATGGTTGATGGAGGGAGACAGAGATATGGGAATACAAAATAATAGGTTCTGCAGAAGATAGAGATGTAGACAAAACAACAAAAGTGATTCACTTCTCTCTAGGTGTATAGAGGTCTGTTATAAAGGGTGAATTTGATGGAAAGTGTATGTATAACCTTGGATATAAATAACATCTGCTAGGTCCAAAGGAGACTATTAAACAGGCTGCGGAGAGTAGAACAGGAAGAAGAAATCATGTCTGTAAAGGAAAGGTCCAAGGAGACCTAGAAGGGTGATGTCTTTTAAATGCAAACAACTGCAGACTATAAAGTGGACCACACGGTGTTATAGAAAATTAGGACATAAGCTGAAGAGGTACCCAGAGGCTTGTCCATGATGAGCTGTCTAGGTCAAGTTGAACATTGATGATTTGTTTGTCATGCAAATATATGTATTAATTGTACAACAGGCATTTCAATGACATGGTGTGAATTTTAAGAATGTAAATCTGCAGCTGAAGTGCATGACCAGTTAGTTAGGTGACAGCCTGGTGCCTTAGAATCACCACGGCCCTGGTGTCTCCATTGGGCTGTAGCCTCTGGAAACTGAAGGATGTGCTGTGACACCACTTATCACTGGCTTATGTATTAACCTGATAAGACATTTTAATATGTCTCTTTAGGAAAGCAAGAGGAAATAATACATAGGAATACTATGAGGAAAACTTTTGTAAGTTACAACAGAAGGCAAAAGCCTGAACATGATACTAAAGTTTTCAAAAAAGTATAATTTTCTTAGCATTTATCGCATAGGAGTGTGTTGAAGAGAGACAAAGTACACATACAGTGATAAACAAGACAGATGGCAATGACACAGAAGAGAAAGTGAGACTAAGGATGGTAAGCTTAGGTTTGAGAATGTTGGCACAGATACACTTACAGACAACTTGAAATTAAAAAAAAAAAAAAAAAGAGGATCAACATAGGCCTTTGAATGTCATCAGAAGCAAGGTAGACAGTTAGCTTATAAGTTCATCATAAGCTTATGGGAAATGTTTCCCTTTAACAAAAATGAAGAAAAGATGTAGTTCACCACTGATTGTCAACTTGATACAACTAGAAATATCTGGAAAGAGGTAATCTCACATGAGAGAATTCACCTCTCATATTGGTCTATTGGCAAATTTGTGGGAGTGTTTTCTTGACTATTGACTGATAAGGAAGGGTCTACCTCACTGTGGGCAGTGACATGCTTTGATAAGTGATCTTGAGTTTCATATTTTAAAAATAAAGGAGACTGAGCAAACCATGGGAGAACAAACCATTAAGCAGGATTCCTCAATGATCTCCACATCAGTTCATGCCTCCAGGTTCCTGTCTTTGATTTTTCTGCCCTGAATTCCTTTCATGGTGGAGTATGTGTGCTGAGAACTATAAGGTGAAATAAATGCTTATCTTTTTAAAGTTGTGCCTGGTTGGTGTTTTTTCATAAGAACACATAAGTCACTGGAACAAAACATGCATGAGAAATGCTAAAGGGGTAAGTGGGTAAGGTGAAGTCACAGGTCAAGACCCATAAGTGATCATCATTAGAGTGAGCATTATCCTTGTTTCCCTGAGACGTCCTATTTCTTAGCTAGACGTTCAACATCCCTCCAGACTCAACACTTGACTTGGAAAAATGTGTAGAGATTCAGTAGTAAAATATATTATTTAATAAGGGTTTAAGTGAATAGAAAGAGCTGGAGAGCAGCACGCGCTGGCTTCAGTACAGTCTTCTACCTTCATCCTTGGTAGAATCTGCTCTTCTGGTGTCTAGTTAACATATTCTTCATGAACTCAGATGTCGCTTAGAATTTGTCTCCAGCTGTTCGGAATGAATCTTTTGGGTACTGATAGGTTTCTTTTGGGGTTGCCTTGTCTATGTTTTTTTGTTGGGCTGTGGGGAGTCAAAGCCTGATTTTACAGATTCTATTTTAGTACAGCTGATTTTCAGATGGTGGTCCTTGCTGTGTTTCCTTTCCACATTCAGTTCAACCACTACCCTTGAGCATTTTGTATATCAATAGGCTAAGATTAGATTAAATTGATCTGAGACACTCATCAGTGTATGGTATCTGATAAATTTGAAATTGCCACAATCACTGGTCAATTTGATATTCTGATTTTCAAGCTCTTTGTGAAAACAACATATCTTGTACTGGACTTGGACTTTGTATAGTGTTAAAATTTTAATCAGTACTACTGGAATGAATAGGACATCCACACGTGTTTTAGGGAAACATTGATTTCGTCTGGGAAAATACTCAAGCATGTGAAGTCCCATAGGAGCCTAATTTAAATTTGAGAACATTTAATTAAAAAGCATCCTGTTTAATTGGTTTGAAAGACAGTCTTCTTGGGGAAATGTTTTATTACAGAAATGGTATTGGATAGACATGGTATGATAATTTGACAGCATTTGCTCTAGTAACATATTTTACCATAATTGAAGTTATCCTATTCGTTCTTGTATTTTGCTTTTTCTGTCAACAATTAACATGGAACTGAGAAAACAACATGTATAAGTATATAAATAAACACATGCACAGTTAGCTTCATTTATTGTCATATTTTCATCATGTAGTTCTAATGCAGGGGAACTATCAGAAACCTACTTCCAACTCCCTACACCTGAAGGTTTCTATTTCAGTCTGTCTTCGTGACTCATGAAGACTTCAAACACACCAACGAAGTGAGTGCAACCTCTGAAATACACATAAAAAGCCCTATCTCCAGTGCTAAAGGGGTGGAGATGGAAAAAAGTGGCCCACCAGCCTAACCTAATCAACCAGTTCCAGCCCAGTGAGAGACTCCGTTTCCATAAAGGAGGTGGTCAGCATCCAGAGGAATGATATCCAAATTGACCTCTGGTCTTCACAGGTATACACCCACCCAGCCACTCTCTCACTTTCTCTTGCTCCTTTTCCCACATAGGGGAGAAAGGAAAAGTCCCCTGGAAAGCTGGTAGTCCTCACACTCAAGTCTAGTGTACTTAGTAGGGTGAAGCTCACAAAACCTCAGTTGTCTCCCTGCTCCCTTCTCTGTGCCTTCACTTCAGAGCAGTTCTAGCTCATTAGAAGTGGGCAGCATACCCTTGTTTGCTGCAGTGGTGAATACTGCGTTTTTACACAATCTGTCTGGGAAAGAGTTCTTGTTTGTTTCTAAAAATGAACTTTTACTCCTGTAGCCTCTTGCACAGGACCAAGAATGCCCAAAACCCTCCTATTACTGTATGGGCTACATGAACCTATACACTTGTCTTAGCTCCTCACGCCTGGCACTTAGTACTGTTGACCCTGCATAGGGGAGGCAATGTTCCAATGCTAAAGTTCTGGCAGAAAAAGGAGGCAGGCGTGCAACCTCATACTCCTTCCCCCTTATGCTAGTGCGGGGTTGGCTAAGATCATTATGATGCAAGGCTTTAGGACAGCTTGCAGTTCCCTTTTATTCTCCACCACCTCCCTTTATATGCATGGGGTAGCATTGTTCTCAACATAATTCCCGTGCCACCTTTTGACATGACCAGGGGTCCTTGAGGTATGGCTTACCTTCACTGCTGTGTGTAACTTAGTGATAATAGAAGAGATCCAGTAAAGTCAGTCAAGAAATACTATCACCTGAGACACAGGGGAAACTGCTGCTGCATGATCACAGCTAGTGACATGAAGGTAATGACTTCACTGGGAGCAGACATTATTCAGGCAAAAAACAAAAACAAAAACAAAAACAAAAACAAAAAACAAAAACAAAAACAAAAACAAAAAACCAGCCCACAGCATTTGAACTTTACCCAAGAGCTTTTTATGTGAGTAACTTATTCATTCTCAAGGCATTTCCTGGTTAGGACACACAGTAATACATACTATAGATTGCTTATTCAGTTTTGTCCCTCAATGTGTAAATTCCATGAATCTTGGAGGCTTCTCCAAACTGATTTGTGAAGCTAAGTTCTAAGTATCATGGGTAGAAGTTGGTAGAAGGGAAACAGGAAGGATGGGAGGGAGGAAGAGAAGAAATCCCAACAAGATAGAACAACAACCTACATACTAACAGTGGGATTTCCCCAAAGCCTGTGGAACTACTTTTCTATAAAATACAACCCATTGTTACATTAAAAAGATTTTGTCATAACCACTAAAACCATCTGCTCCAGCAGATTAAACAAACAAACAAACAATCAAAAAAAAAAAAAACCAACAACAACAACAACAAAAAAAAAAAAAACACAAAGAACTTGTTGGGAATGATTGCTTAGAAAGATAGACAGCACAGCACAGTCTCCTTGTAGGTCCCACAATATGGGGAGTAGGGGCCACTCTGGCCTCTCAGCATTGATTACATCCCCCTGGCAGGGTGGCCTTGCCAGGCCACAGAGGAAGAGGACATAGGTATTACAGATGAGACTTGATAGGCTGAGATCATATGTTAAGGGAAGAGGAATCCCTTTTCTGAGAACTAGGGGAGGGAGGGAGAAGAGAGAAGAGAGGAAGGAGGTGATGAGGGAGGGGGCTATAATTCAGATGTAAGGAATTCAAACTGCAGAACAAGCAGGTAACTTATATTGCTAATCCCACTACATGGGAATAGCTCTGAGACTGGTGGATATAAGTTAGATAAGTTCTTCAAAAGTCTCAGAGACCTACAGAATATGGCAGTTAAAGATATTTATATTATTTTAAAGATTCTTTGACAAGAAGATAGGTTAACTCCTGGCAACACCAGCCTACCTCAAAGATGATGAACATCAAAGAACCTTCTTATGGAGATGGCTTCAAAGGTGGTAAACCATCCACTGGGAGGAAATGTACTATTTTTGGCTACAGAAAGAATACTGCCTAAGAATGAACAAACTTGGATGCAAGCCGAGTTGATGGACAAACTCTGCCAAGACAGGGTAAGCAAGTCCTCAATAGTTCCTACCTCAAAAATATGTCCATCAGACATATTGGGCCAGAAGGGTGAAGATGATGCTCCAACATATACAATTTTGGGTGACTGTTCAGGTAGCAAACTGTCTCTATATTCTTCTAATTTGGGAAGTTGCTAACCTGCACTCCCAGTATACTCAGGTAATCAAATTTATTCCTTCTCATGTCTCTGATGGGGTTGAAGACCAGATAGTTTAGTCTAACAGTTAAGCTTAGTTGTTTAGGGGTTAAGACGTTTTTAGATCTAGATAGATGTTTTATTTTTTTAATTTTTTTATTATTAATTTATTCTTGTTACATCTCAATGGTTATCCCATCCCTTGTGTCCTCCCATTCTTCCCTCCCTCCCATTTTCCCCTTATTCCCCTCCCCTATGACTGTTCCTGAGGGGGATTACCTCCCCCTGTATATGCTCATAGGGTATCAAGTCTCTTCTTGGTAACCTGCTGTCCTTCCTCTGAGTGCCACCAGGTCTCCCCCTCCAGGGGACATGGTCAAATGTGAGGCACCAGAGTACGTGAGAAAGTCGTATCCCACTCTCCACTCAAGTGTGGAGACTGTTCTGACCATTGGCTAGATCTGGGGTAGGGGTTTAAAGTTTACCTCCTGTATTGTCCTTGGCTGGTGCCTTAGTTTGAGTGGGACCCCTGGGCCCAAATCTGCCTATCATAATGTTCTATTTGTAGGTTTCTAGGACCCTCTGGATCCTTCTATTTTGCCATTCTCCCATGCTTCTCTCATCTAGAGTCCCAATAAGATGTCCTTCCCTCTGTCCCATTTTCCTGGTAAGTAAAGGCTTTCGTGGGACATGCCCCTTGGGCTAGTATGCAGATATAAGTGAGTCTGTACCATTTAAGTCTTTCTGCTTCTGGGTTAACTCACTCATTATGATAATTTTTAGCTCAATCCATTTATCCACAAATTTCGGGAATTCCTTGTTTTTAATAGCTGAGTAGTATTCCATAGTGTATATGTACCACAGTTTCTTTATCCATTCTTCTACTGAGAGACACAGGCTGTTTCGATGATCTGGCTATTATGAATGAGGCTGCTATGAACATGGTTGAGCAAATTTTCTTGTTGTGTGCTGGGGGATCTTCTGAGTATATTTCAAGGAGTGGAATAGCTGGGTCTTGAGGAAGCCCTATTCCCATATTTCTGAGATAGCACCAGATAGATTTCCTAAGTGGCTGTACTAGTTTGCATTCCCACCAGCAATGAAGGAGTGTTCCTCTCTCCCCACATCCTCGCCAGCGTGTGGTGTCGCTTGAGTTTTTGATCTTAGCCATTCTGATGGGTGTAGGATGGAATCTCAGAGTTGTTTTGATTTGCATTTCCCTGATGACTAAGGAGGTTGAGCATTTCTTTTTTCTTTTTTTTTTTATCTCAAATGTTAAAATTTATTTCTTAAAAGAAAATAAATCAAAAGAAAGAACTATGAGCTTATTTAGCAAAAGGCATTAAGTCTAATGCCCTTTGTTTTTTATACATGGGAACAACGCTTCTTTTTTTTTTTTTTTTTAATTTATTCTTGTTACATCTCAATGTTTATCCCATCCCTTGTATCCTCCCATTCCTCCCTCCGCCCCCCCCATTTTCCCATTATTCCCCTCCCCTATGACTGTTCCTGAGGGGGATGAGCATTTCTTTAAGTGTTTCTCAGCCATTTGATATTCCTCTGTTGAGAATTCTCTGTTTAGTTCCAAGCCCCATTTCTCAATTGGGTTATTTGGTTTGGTGCTGTTTAGCTTCTTGAGTTCTTTATATATTTTGGATATTAGACCTTTGTCAGATGTAGGGTTGGTGAAGATCTTTTCCCAGTATGTAGACTGTCACTTTGTTCTCTTGACAGTGTCTCCTGCCTTACAGAAGCTTCTCAGCCTCATGAGGTCCCATTTATTAGTGGTTGACATTAACTTCTGGGCCATTGGTGTTCTGTTCAGGAAGTTGTCTCCTGTGCCAATATGTTCTAGGCTCTTTCCCACTTTTTCTTCTAAGTGACTTAGTGTCTCTGGTTTTATGTTGAGGTCTTTAATCCACTTGGATTTGAGTTTTGTGCAAGGTGACAAATATGGGTCCAGTTGCATTTTTTTACACATAGACCTCCAGTTAGACCAGCACCATTTGTTGAAGATGCCATCCTTTTTCCATTGAATGGATTTAGCTTCTTTGTCGAAAATCAAGTGACCATATGTGTGTGAATTCATATCTGGGTCTTCGATTCAATTCCACTGATCAACCAGCCTGTTGCTGTGCCAACCAAGCTGTTTTAATTACTATTGCTTTGTAGTACAGTTTGAGATCAGGTATGGAGATTCCTCTGGAGCACCTTTTATTGTACAAGATTGTTTTAGCTATTCTGGGTTTTTTGTTTTTCCATATGAAGTTCAGAATTGAACTTTCAATGTCTTTAAAAAATTGTGTAGGTATTTTGATATGGTTTGCATTGAATTGATTGCTTTTGGTAGGATGGCCATTTGTACTATGTTAATTCTCCTGATCCATGAGCAAGGAAGATCATTCCATCTTCTCAGGTCATCTTCAATCTCTTTCTTCAGATTTTTGAAATTTTTTTCAAACAAGTCCTTCACTTGCTTAGTTAGAGTGACTCCTAGATATTTTATATTGCTTGTGGCTAATGTGAAGGGTGTGGCTTTCCTAGTTTCTTCCTCTGCAAGCTTGTTATTTGTGTATAGGAAGGCTACAGACTTTTTTGAGTTAATTTTGTATCCAGCCAATTTGCTGAAGGTGTTTATCAGCTTTAGGAGTTCTCTGGTGAAATTTTGAGGGTCACTTATGTACACTATCATATCATCTGCAAATAGGGATAATTTGACTTCCTCCTTTCCCATTTAGATACCCTTGATCTCCTTTTGTTGTCTTATTGCTCTGGCTAGAACTTCGAGTACTATATTGAAAAGATATGGAGAGAGTGGGCAGCTTTGCCTTGTTCCCAATTTCAGAGGAATTTCCTTAAGTATCTCACCATTTAATTTGATTTTGGCTATTGGCTTGCTGTATATAGCCTTTATTATGTTGAGGGAAGTGCCTTGTATCCCCGATCTCTCTGAAACTTTAAACATGAATGGGTGTTGGATTTTATCAAATACTTTCTCTACATCAAAAGAGATGATCATGTGGTTTTTTATTTTCAGTTTGTTTATATGGTGGATTACATTGATGGATTTCCGTATATTAAACCATCCCTGCATGCCTGGAATGAAGCCTACTTGGTCATGATGAATGATACTAGATAGATGTTGTAAATTGATACTGACAAGATGTGATAGACACTGATTTACACCCAGAATTTCAGACTCACCAAGATAGGAAAGATGTTTTCCTCAAATACAAATAGATAAAACAATATGAATGTAACATTTATAAAAATTCCTCATTGTTTTGTGGTTCTTCGTGCTATATGTAGTTTGTTGTTTTATATGTAATAAGATAAACGTACATGTAAAAAAAAAGAAATATAATAAAAATATATTTGAAAAGAAGAAGAAATTACCAAACTAGACCGAGCATATCATCTCTGGAAGATACTTGCTGACGGCACTGAGACACGTTCTTCCACACCCTATGTAACTCTTAGTGACAATGCTGGTGACAACTGACCTTTACCCATTGAAAAAGCTCCTGGTACTCTTTTTAAGTGCGAATGTTTCTAGTCTGTATTTTCTGTCCACCACTTGGTCACAGAATGCCCCAGGGAGGTTAAAAAAAGGGCTATAAGGAGCAATATCAAGAGATAAGCCTCTACAATTCACCTGCCACTGGGCTGCAGAATTTGCATTGCAGCACGCACAGGATTACCACTGTCTATCCACTGGCCTTATCAAGCAGACAGCAACATCTCTACCCACTGCTAGGAAAAGACAGGAGCAGAGGGATTCACCGACTTGCACAGTTAATAGGTAGCCTGTGGCAAAGCCCTGAGTGGCTTTCTGCTACACATGAACTTCCTGTTACTCAGCATGATGAGAAAATAAGCGAACGATTTTTTCATTCAGAGTTTTTATTTACCCGGCATACACAATACAGTGACACCAGAGGCTAAAATCCTAAAATGATTTCACATCAGTTGGTAAATTGTCACACCCTCTCTGGATGGTACAAATTACCTACCACCTCTGGAGGGCTGAGGTCTCTGGTCCTTGCTCTAGGCTTCGGTTCTCCAAATAGTTAGCAGTAGATACACAAGAAAGCTGCTAAGAGCCTGCTACCGAATTTCACCTGGCCTTCCTTCTCATTAGTTTCTGTTGGTTTCAAGCCAGTTAAAAAATTTTGCATTTCATAAAGTTGTTTCTATTTAAATCATAGGAAATAGAATATGAGTGCTTTAAATGCTTGGATGTACTTTAGATTGCAAAATTATCTGTGCAATATTTAAAATAAAAATATCCAGTCTATTACTGTACTATGGTCTTAAAAAAAAAAACTAATAAAATCAATTTAGCTCTTGAGCTAGAGTCCGCGCTTCAGTGAGTTTTTCATTTTGGTGTCCTTTCTTACTTTGCATTCTTCCTAATTTATTAGGGACATTAATCTAGAGGGAATACGTGTCTATGATTAAGAACAAAGGAAAAAAAGGAAGGAAGGAAGGAAGGAAGGAAGGAAGGAAGGAAGGAAGGAAGAAAGGAAAGAAAGAAACAAGAAACAAAGAAAGGTGATGTATAGAGGTACAAAATCATCCTATACTCATTAGCCAGGCTCCAGGAGGGCTTGGTCCTAAAAGCCATTCCCCAAGATGATTGTAAATCACAGGTGTTTTCCCTGACTCTAAGAATACTATACACAGTTATCATCCCCAAAGATGACGGTGCTTGCTTTGTATTCTGGTTCTACTTTTTCATGTTATAATACACTAATTTAAATGCAGGTTTTGTTTTCTGCTTAACATCATCAACCTATCAGGCAAACACCTGTTGGCAAATATAAATTAACCTACCTCTGTACCTTGGTGGGAGGTGCTGAGCTTACCCCAATTATCAATTTGCTCTTTAGGGGTCATCTTTTCATCATTCATACATCAAAAATCCCACTGAGAACTGTATTATCATGTTTTGCCACCTAGAGTGCCACAACTCTTATTAATAGGACATGCCCAGGTCTACCATCAGTAACTCATTCATAAATCCAGGAAAAATGACACCATGGCTTGCAGGGCCAAGGTATCAGTGTGGTGTGTCACTAGGTCCCAAAAGCTAAGAAAAGGCTCATTTCAGGAGGGTAACAGCCAAGTGCAGGGCGATAGCCTTCAATGGTTGATTCAGTATAAGAGACCTCACTGAGTGGCTATACATGAGTGGGACAGAGGGATGGAAATTGGCCTTAATTGTACATTTCACCAAATCCATGATCACTTTCTTCAGACAAGAGCTAGTGCTAGAGCCACAATAAAGGTCTCAGAAAATCAGAACATCAATAGCTGTCAGCCACATTTTTCTGTTGTATAGGCAGAGTTTTAGGGGCAAATTGGGAGGTAAAGGTGACATGTTCTCCATTTAGCAGATAATGCTCAGAAAGCACATTGTATGTAGCCATCATGCATACCATGCAGTTTTACTATAAGCACTGGTGCTGCATTTAAAAAAAAAAAAAACAATTTGGTAAAAAAAACAAAAAAAAAAAACCAACAACAACAACCAACCAACCAACCAAACAAACAAACAAAAAACAAAAACAAAAACAAAGCCAATTTGGTGTCAGACAATACACCACACAATAGCTTGACTCCACGCAAGAAAAGGCGCTATGAGTGAGAAACAGGTTTTTAGTACTAGACTGGTTGTAATCATTACTGGGTCTCCAAATCAGGTTAGGTTCTGTCTGAGGGTTACTACTACAATGAGCCATCATGACCAAGCAGCTCTTATAAAGGAAAACATTTCACTGGGGCTGGCTTACAGGTCCAGAAGTTTAGTTCATTATCAGCATGGCAAGGAGCACGGTAACATATATCTAGACATGGTGCTGGGGAGATTTCTATATCTGGATCACAGACAGCAGAAAGAGAGTGAATCTGGGTCTGGCTTGAGCATTTGAAACTGAAAGCCCAACCCCCAGTAACCCCCTCCTTCAAGACCACACTTACCCCAACAAAGCCAAACCTTCTAATAGTGTCACTCCCTATAAGGCAATGGGGACCTTTTTCATTCAGACCACTCCAGGCACACCATTGGCACAAGCTGCAGTGTCTTAAAGTGTTCAGGCTCAATGATACACTCAATACTACTACCATTATTTTCTTGCATCCTACCTATCTTGAAAGGATTGAGCGTCTATGAATTCAACTCTCTCAATGTGGTTATCACAAAAATGCCTGCATTTAGGTAAGTGCAGTATGTGTGTGTGCATGTGCGTGTGTGTGTTTGCATGTATGTATGTATATATATATATATATATATATATATATATATATATATATATATATATATATATATATATATACACATACACAAACATACATAAATGTTTTGGGGAGATTTCATAATCAAAAGGACAGACTTTGAGCTTGGAATGGCAACAGATTATCATCCCAGAAACATCAGTACACAAGAATATGAATATTCATATTCATGAATATGAATGTGGAAAGAAAGTGGAGGTGTATCCCAACAGTACCCACAATATACCAGATACCAGGCCTCCATAGGGCTGGCTTCTTTCTTGGTCATGAATCCAGTTTCCCCAATGAGTGATACGACTATTTTTTGGTTTCTGACCAGGGTTTTCTGTAGAGACCAAATATATACACCAACTACTATGAGGTAATTCTTCTCCTAGTTTTTCATTTCTGAGCCAGGGAACTTTGACCTAGGAGAACAATGGAATCACGTGACCACTAAGGCAAAGACCTGGGCCTAGAAAGGCAGCAACCTATCAGGCTACCATACAGAAAGAGCCCAGGATTGTTCCCACAATTACAACTGTCATTCACAGTTGTTAGCACAATTTGATTTATTGTAAGAAGTAGAATTAATCCAGTATTTGAGAGAAATACACATTGTGGTTGTTTGAGTGAACATGGTTCCCATAATCTCACAGGGAGTAGCACTACTGGGAGATGTGGCCTTGTTGGAGGAATTGTGTCGCTGAAGCTGGGATTTTATATTTCAGTATTCCTGCCAGGCCCAGTGTCATTCTCTCTTCCTGCAGCCTTCCAATCCAGGTGTAATACTCTCAGTAACCTCTCCAGCACTACGCCTGCATGCAAGCCACCATCTTCCTACCATGATGATAAAGAACTAGACCTCTAAACATATAAGCAGTCCCCAATTAAATGTTTTTCTTCATATGAGTTGTCCTATTCATGGTGTCTCTTTACAACAATAACAACCCTAACTAAGACGCACATATTAGATGTTTGTGGGACTTTCAGAGAAAGAACACATAATTATTTATCTTCTTGGGGGGAAATAAGCAAAACTAATGCCTGGCACCTTAGGTTCCAGCCAGTTGTTTCACCGTATGTTTATGCGAGTCATAGTCCTATAAATTACCCAAATCCCTTCTCTCATACGGATCATATCTCTTCAAGGCCTCCCCTTCCCCGAGCTAAGAACCGAGAGCACACATTTCTGAAGATCTTGTTATTTTAATGTTCACTTTGGTCAGTTCTCTGATATAAATTGAGCCTCCATTCTCTGCTAACACCCACATGCCTATTTTTGATTATAAACGAAATATTTATACAGCTTATAAATTTCAGTCTTCTGTTTCACCATCACTAAGTATTTCATTTTCAAAAATCAGTCAGGAGGTACAGTGTGTTGACACACCCCAATTCCTTTCTGTGCTTTCTCCAGTAGAAATGGATAAGTTGTAAAATGAAACTATAATCTCTATCGAGACAAGAAGCACCTTTTAATAACTCCAGATACAACTTATAATCATTTCGTCACATACTCTTCACAACATATCAGGCAAATCAAATCAGAAGACAAAAGAGTGCTAATGCCTGATCAGAACTACAGTTTTAAATAAGCCGACTATTTAAAATACATGTACTTCAGACTCCCAAATGGAATTGTTTGATTTACTGGCTTTGAAAAAAAAAAAAAAAAAAAAAAAAAAAAACTCAAGGGAGAGCAACTTCTTTGCAGACAGTTGTATAATACAGAAAATTGGTGACACTCTAGAAAGCAATTACCAAATTACTTCATTAAATTTTACACCAGTTGGGTGAAGGAAAGCAGGAACAAGGATGTCACTATGTGTAATAACAGAGGAAATCGAGGCATGATAGAATTGAGAACTATTCTTTTTTTAATTTGTTCACTTCATAGCCCTATTGTAGATTCCCTCCCTCGTTGCCTCCAGGTCCCACCCTCACTCACTACCCCCCAAAAATAACACACTTAAAAAGTAGTTGAGGATGCCAATGAAGACTGATTTCAATGTTCTTGCCAAAACATAAAAATTAAATTATTTTAATGCATTTTTAATGAAGTATCAGAAAGAATATTCATTAAGAAAATCAATAAATTTTCAATCAACCAGTAATAATATTTGAATCTAGTATTAGTGTGTAGAAGATGGAGGAAAACATTGTATAATTTAGATGAGGGTTTAAAAAAATTCAAAAGAAACTAGAAATTTGTGCTTATAACTTGATTTTTTTCACTACTCTGGAATAATCACAGTGAAGGATATTGCTGACCTAAATACCTCCATATAAATGTTCCAGTCTCATATCCATGTGCCCATGAGGCACAGGATGCCAAGACCTGGTAAATTCACTATTCAGATTTTCAGATTACTGGTAAATTGGAAGATGAGCTGAAAGCAGGGAGAGTATTAAAGCCATCTCAACTCCTCTGAGGCAATTTTGGTATATACTTATTCCCCTTTCTTTATTCAAGTGGATGTCTCCTTTCTTGTGATTGATTAAGACACTAGACCACTCCAGATTTCATTTATTTTCTCCTTCATTCAGTCCTTTACCAAGTGTTCATTGAGTGAATCTTGGGGGACAGACATTCTCCAGAGTGTTAGGCACACAGGGAAGTGAGCAAAAGACTCAACCTTTGCCTTTATCAGCCTAAAACATGGAAAAGGAGAAATAGTTAATACGTGAATAGATAGGAAAGTATTATCACCCACTTATTAAAATAGAAAGAATTCGAACTGCCAGAATAGGAGTCCCATTTTGTTAGATAGTGAACTGATAGACATTTAAATGTAGCCAACAAACATCTGATTGTAGGACAGATGCAAAGGAGGAAATAGAGCATCTATGTTATTTTTGTTATAATTTTCTGGGTAGAAGAAATAGGTACTGAAAGGACCAGGGCAAGTGTACCTCCAGCAAGTTTAAAGGAAGAGTAAAAAGATATGTTTTGCAATGAAACAAGAGAATCAATTATAAAAGAAGAAGCCAGAGGGCACTCGGGCAGGGGTGAAGCATGGAGTCCCTGGCAGATTCCGATCCGAAGAATGATGTGTAATACTTACATTTTAAATAATTGCCACTGTGAATATACACTAAAGAAGAATAAAAATTGAACCAGCCAGCAACTTAGTAGGAGGTGAGGATAGGTCTGTCCAGGAGATGAAGCCCTTCCTGGTCTAGTTTAATCTCATTACTCTGATAAGGTGACTCCAAAACCAGCCAAAGCTTGGATAAACATAGATACAAATTCCTTAAAAACCGACTGTTTAAGTTGCTTCCACATAGCATCCTCAAAATCCACACAGGGATAGTCCAAAACCAACCTTTCAAATTTTAATTTTATTATCCCCTTTGGAAGAGGAAGGGCATTGGGGAAAGGGTTTTACAATGAGACCAAGGCTGGTCTTAAATTCTCAATACTGCAACAATCTCCTGAATGCAGAGGTTATATGTAAGCATCACCGCATCCAGCTTGTTTGACAACCGCAGGCATCATAAGCTAAAAGTCCTTCACATAGAATATGAAATATACCCTCAAACAAAACATTCTTGTCCCAAAGGTTACAGGAAAAGGCGGTAAATTTGAGGTTGACTTGGGAGATGCACTAAACCTTGTCTCAACAGAAAAAAAAAACAAAAAAACAAAAAACAAAAACAAAAACATTTCAACAAAGAAAAGAAATGTTTACAGCCTACACTTACCCAAAGTTATTGTAATATTTTCATTCTCACCATTCAATGAACAAACATTGTCTTTCTCAGTTCCTAGCAATTCATTAAGGTCTCTTGTCCTCCTCTCAGATTATCAGTGCACTAGAGTTCCTTCCCGATAAGTTTTCACAGTGGGCCCTCGCTTAATATCAAGTCTGTCATACATCCCCATTATACTGATTACACTTTAATCTGCCTCCAACATGTATCTCTTTCATTAGCTTGATACATTGTTATAGTAACACCCTACAACAAAGGTCTTTTATCTTTGGATAGAGATACTTCAATGTAGGTTGTTCAAATTAAACTCACTATTCTGTCACCTTAACAACGTGAAGGTACTGTACGTATGCCCCTTGGTATACATGCATGGAGGGTTGGTTTGGGGTTCCTACAGGATGTTAAAATTCACAAATGCTCAAGTCCCTTTTATAAAATTCCATGGCATGTTTATATAACGTCCACAAGCTTTCCTATATGATTTCAACCACATCTAAATCACTTAGCCACCTAACACAATGCAAATGCCACACACATTGTTGTGCTACATTGCTTACATGATGACATCAAGGAAAAGATATTAATGCATGGTCAGTTGAAATGCATGTTGATTTTTTAAAAATTGTTGGTTCAAAGTTGGTTGAATTACACAACTAGAGATGTGGATATGAAGGGGAGATTCCATTGCCTTAGTTAAAACTTTTTATTCCCATTGCCTCCCTCTAATTGTATGTATGTATGTATGTATGTATGTATGTATGTGTGTGTGTGTGTATGTATGTATGTATGTATGTGTGTATGTATGTATGTATTATTATTATTATTATTATTACACTGCTTCTTCCTTATTTCTAACATGCAAACATTATGAAGTTCCATGGAATGCATGTTTTCTCCTCAGATGAAAATTAGAACACTCTATCTAATGCTTACATTAACATACAGTATATTAGCACAAAGGCAATAGATAAGGCCAGAGATACTCCAAAACTCCATAACTAGCAATAGTGATAGGTATATAAAGTTAATGTGGAACAAAAATTAAGACACTTCATGAGTTAACGTTTGACTTAGATCTGACAAGTGGGTGTAGTGCTACACTGAGAACAAAGAGATGACTGATATAACTCTGCTTGCTGTGGCTGGGCCAGCTCCCTGGGTTACTGGAATTCCCACTAAGCCCTTTAGTGGATCCAGAGAGCATAAAATGGTCGGTCAGAAAAGAAGGGCTGTTCTTCAGAGTCTTCAGAACTTGAAACAAGGTTTAAGGGACGGTCTACAATAAGCCCTAACATTTTTCTATTCCAGTTGCTTTCTGTCATTTGGTGGAACCTCATTTTCTGAGAGCACCCCTTTCTCCTACTTTCAAGCCCTTGTAACGTGGATTGTCATCTTAGCCTTGATTTGCACAATTTTCAAGGTCATTTGCTTTCTCTGCTACATTCTTACAATCTGTTGCTTCTGAGATTGGAGAGGCTGTTTTCTACATGTTGTTCTATTTCATCGTGTCAGGCAGCACTTGCTAGATCATCATCACTTCTGAGCTGGGGAATCTCAGACTTTGCCTGAACACAATGAAGTTAGAATTTAGTGGAAGTTTGTCAGACATCAGAATCCTGTGATTTTTTTTGCCCTGACATTAATATTAAAGGTGAAATAAAGCTAAATAAACTCACACCGTTGTTTTAGACTTTCTAAACAACCAAATAATATTTTGGAGATATATTATTCAATATACATATTCAAATAACTTCTCATAATATAAAAAGAGAAGTAACAAGGGTCTATTCTATGAGCTTGTTTCTTGCCTTTTTAGAGCACTCGCCCAAACATTTACTATAAGAAAGTAAAGCTTCTTCAAATACACCAAATCATATTCTTCCTAAAAATTTTCTACAGAATGACAAGCCCTAAATAGCAAGGCAAGGTCAAGGAATGAGAAGAAATGGAGGAACAGATTGCTAATTGTCATCTTTATTATCGTAGAGGAAAGAGAGCAAGGTTTGTCTGTAATTGCTTTGGTAGGCAGTCATAGCAAATGAACCTGAGAAATGCAATATTCTTTCTCTAAAATTGTTCTCTGTCTCAATTTCCCTCTTGAAAGTATCTGCTAAGTCTCCTTTTAACTGTTTGGAGAAACAAAATCAAACTGAGTTATGGCTCAGCCTTGTGAGAACTCATAATGTTCTTTCACTGCCTCAAGTGGTGTGGAGTTTGCCCAAGAAAATAATTATTTTTTTCCAACTGAACTCAACACTCTTTTCTGTGTGACTACAGTGCAAGGGACATATTCACACATCATTTCATTTAATCATCACTAGGCCAGTCTCATCTATTTCCAGTGGCATCTTTGTCTTTTCCAGGAACTACACTTGTTTACGGGCACTGCCTTTGCAAATAGGGTTTTCCCATGTTACATGCCATGCTTACTCCTTTCCTGAGCAATGAGAAATCTTCCTCATTGATTCTAGCCAATGCCCTAAGTCTAATCTGGAGTCCAAAACCTATTCTAAACTGTGAACCATGATGAAGTAAGTCACATCCTTCAGCTACACAATACAATTGTATATTTTGTACCTTATATCTAAAATACTTTACTAATGAAACTTTTTTCCTTTTTAATTTCTGTACACACTTAAAACAAATACAGTGTCTTGTGAAAATATATGCTTAGACAACAATTAATGGCTATCAGCAATCAGTTCTCCCTAATACCCTCATTTTTTCAGAATAAAATCTTGATTTGGTAGACAAAACTGTAGTGAGCCTCTTTTTCCAGACTGTATTATTTTCACCTAAAAACTCCCATGATTTTTATGTCAATCATTTATTAATTGAGATGTCTTACTTCCAGCTATAAGATCAATAATTTTCAGAAATGAAGGACAAAATAAATTTAAAATACAGGACAAAGCTTCAAAGCCAGAAAATCCTATCTATACCAATCTTGAAACTCCAAGATAAAGATGGATATTAATACGTACTAGGCATTATTTTGTTAAGGTTTGACCTAAAACAAAGCTCTTCTATTTGTAAAAATTCCTCCTGCCTATGTGTTTGCACCACAAGGGCAAAAGAAATAAATTGTTTCTGTATCCTATTAGTAATGCTCAACTATAATCATGCCGTTTAAAAGAACAGTTTCAGTGTGATAAACAGTACAAGTGTTTTACCTCAAACAAAAGAATTGTTCCTACAGAAACAACAAAGAAAAAGAAAACCTTAAAAAAAAAAAAAAGAAACTGTTTACAAGGTGAATATCTTATCAAAAAAGAATATCTAAGATATTTATGATGATCAATAGAAATATAAATATTTTAGTGAAAAATAGGAAAAGAAACAAAATTGACATTTTTACAAATATGAGATCCAAATGAACAACAGGCACATGAAATTATATTCTACATCGTTATCATTAGAGACATGCAAATCAAACATATCATCTCATACTTGGTATGGTGGTTATATTGAAAATGGCATAACATTACAGGTGATGGTGTAACACAATATTTATGCCATCTAAATAATGGAAATCTGGGTGTCCATGCAGGCAAAAATTGTTCAAGATATATATATATATATATATATATATATATATATATATATATATGTTTATATATATATGCTGTAAAACATTATTCTGCTATATAGTAAAATTACTAAAATATTGATAAAATATTATATATTATAAAATATATTCATCCTTAACAAAAGAAAATCACTTACTATACCATGCATAAAGTCCATACGATTTTATTAAATTAAAAAGCCACATACACGAAGACAAATGCTTTATGATTTAACATGCTTGTGAAATGTAATAAATCTCTTTTCATAGAAGTCAGTGTGGCAATAGTGCTTGTATGAGTTTGTAAGGCAGGGAAAATGGGAACATAATGGAATTTAAAAACCCATTCTGCTTAAATGTATATACCATACCATATTGGTTCTAAAACTCCATCATGTTTTCATAAAAGCTATTTTCTTAATCTTTGTTCATTTTCTAGGAAGAGAAACATGATCATTTCAAAATGTCAAGCAAAGTCCTCAGCAAGATAAGAATGCTAGTTTCATTTGAACCAGTTCTATCAGGATGGCACCAGGAGCTTTGGAGGTGATGGTCACTCAGGAGATGTAAGAGAAACCACATGGTTTCACCTGAAATTATTGTAGTCAGTTCAAGTCTGGATGTTAATGCTATAGCTGACTAAGATGGAAACCTTTAACTAGAGCCCTAGGGGGAGGAAATCAAAGCTAGCTTAATAAAATCTTCCACAGATTCATATTTTAAATGTGAAAGATCAAAGTATTTCACTTGGCTGGTGATTTCAAATCATAAATTAAAAGAAAAACTTTTAAGAAAGCAAAGGATTCAATCCCTTGGAGTCACTAATTCTGCTTCTGGGACTCTATCCTAACAATGGGATTGAAGATAGAGAAGCTGCTTATGCACAAAATATTCACTGTAGTGTACACTTAATGGGGGCATTTGAGATTAATTTAAATGCCCAGAAATGGAAGGAAAAGTGAAGTAAACCAATATTTGGTAATTAATGTTAACATCTGTAAAATGGTGATTTACAATGAGGAATGCAAGCAGAAGAATGTATAAAATTGAAAGAACATTAAAATATACAGATAGGAGATTCTTATACAATTATACAATAATTATCTGTACATCACAAAGACTAGAATGGAAGAAGAAATTATGTCAACAACAAGTACTTCAATCTGGGCAGCAATTTTTTCTTATGTCTTTGATTAAGTATGTCCAAATAACTTTTTCCCCAACATAATATTTTTATTATTTATATGGAAATAGATAATTTTTAAATGGGAAGTGAAGGCTACATTACAGAAAGGAAAGATAGCTTTCCCTGAAATTGAATCTCATCTTTCATCTCAAACAGCTTGCAGATTACTGAGAAGGCTTATGAAATATGAATGCTGACCTTGTCTCCTTGCTCAGTACTGATATTAAAGAGTGTTTTCTTTTTTACTCTTAATTCCTCTCTAAATGTTTTCACTACTAAGCGTTCTGTAAGTTTACAGTTGCTAGAGTATATCAGCCTCCATAAATTAACATTTTATTTACTTTCAGGACAATTTACATTAATATACTGTATATTATTCCAACATACTTGCCTATGAGGACATTTTTTCAGAGACACCATGTTGATGCCTGTATTCAAAGGATCTCTGAACTTTATAAACTTCAATACATGTAAATTCCAATGAGGAGAGAGAATAAAATCGTATCAACTGTCTTCTAGAGCTTTTAAATAATAGTGCATTCTCGGGGAGAAAAACACTGAAGAATAATTTTCTCCTCACGTCTACCTAAAGATAAAGTGTAAAGAGACGAGATTACCATTTCTCTGGTCCTAAACACGGGAAGAGACAAGGGGAGGGCCCTAGCCAAAGGAGAACAGTGGCTGTTTCTCCAGGAGATGGGAGATGTTTGAGCATCAGGCTCCTCACTTCCTCCGGGTTCTCTGAGACCCATTCACTGTTTTGATTTGGAATATTGCAAATAAAGCTCTTCATGCAGTCATATGAGGATGTGCTCTCACAATACTGTGATCAAGTAATAGGTATAATAAATTTTCTGGGATCAATTATGAGAAGAGGAGGAGGGGGCAACTGAGATCTCTGTCTCTACTCTCATAGGTTTTGAACATGTTGCGACTACTTGTGCAAACAGAAGTGAGAGGAAAGAAAGGGTATATGATACTAAAGTAAGTAAGCCACAAAGTTCTCTTGGTGAGTGTTAAAATACTGTATTAGTCAGGTTCTCTAAAGAAACAGAATTTATAGAATGGGATTTAATTAGAATAGCCATGGTCCAGGTAATGCAACAGTGGCTGTCTCCTGAACAAAACAGTAAGAATCTGGCACTTGTTACATTCTTGAGGCTGAGTGTCCCAGGAGTCCCAAACTCGTATTGGAGTCCTAGAAGATAGCAGGAGAGCTTCTGGTCAGCCATCAGTCTACACTAGACTGATAGGTTCTACACTATACTATTAGGTTCTAATAAGGGTTGAAAGAATGCCTCAGCAACAAGGTAGATGAACTTGCAAGCAAGTCAAAGACTAAGAGGCAAAAAGAAAAAATTTCCTTCTTTCATATCTTTTTAAGTGGGATGCTTCCAAAAGTTGCGGCCCAGAGTTGGGTTGGGTCTTATTTCTTCAAATAATCTGATTAGGAAAGTCCCTCAGAGGTGTACGTCTTGTTTAGTTGATTATGGATTTAGTCAAGAATCAAGACTAGCCATCACAGATAGGAGAGTAAATTAAAATTTGTGTTCATATCACCCCAAATGGTCTCAATGTCCACTGAAATTAAGTTCAAGTATTGGTCTTTTCCCAGCTCAAAAGTCTACTGGGTAGTTCTGATCCTAAAAGAGTCAACAATCACAGAGAAATGACCTTAGAACTCTAAGTGCTCAAATTTATGATTTAGAAAGAGATATCAAGCCTGATATACACACCATAATCACATGATTAGTTGTTGGGTGTCTCAGATGTACATTATTTTGGACTATACATAAAACAGTGCACATGGATTCTGTTTCAAGAGATGGTGAATCCAACTTGAAGTTTTGTTTAATAACATATCACTACAAAGACAATGATTATGAATAAGATCCTTAATGAAAAACCCAGTCCAATTATTGCACATACTGATAGAAGATGGGGTTTGAAACAGAGAATTAACACTCTTGGCACAATAGATTTAAATACAAAGCAGATATTAAAACTCTTTCTGTATGATACATCCTTATATTAGTTACAAGAGGTGTATTTTAAAACTTAAAATTTCTGGATATACTAGAGAAAGATTAGATATATTAGCATATTATTATTTTTCATGCAAATCCATATACACAACCAAAAACATATCATGGAAAAATTGTTTTATTAAATGTCCTATCATTTTAGGATTGTACAATAAAACCTGAAAGGAAAATTGTATTTGGATTTTCTGATTTCTTTGTTTCTTTACTTATCAATTGTGAAGAGAAGAAGTACAAGTAAGAAGAAGATAAAAGTCTAACACACTTCTCTATGTAGAAATATTAAACATTAGGTGTTTCAGCAGATCCACACATCAACATGTGGAAGTAGAGTGAGTATTTGGTTACAAGAGCTCCACTGGGATCAGAGAACACTGAACTCGCAGAAGTTCCAAGCCTAAGTAAGCAGTGACATATACACTAGTCCATTGTCCTCTTCAGTGCACAAAACGTTCTTACTGTCTGAAACTGCATACAGACCTCAACTTAGTTTACTTGTATCTTGAAGTTCAATTTACAGAAAGAATGAAAAGTATCTGTGAAATAACAAATTCCTTCACATTCAAGACTATTGAGTTGGCTATTATCACACATCGCTATGGACACCCCGCTGAAGCAAATGCCCTAAAAATATGCATCATATTTGCATATAATTTCTGATTTATTGGGGTTAATCAGAAAGCCACAGGTCATACTTTGATGTCATGTAAATTTTCTCCTTGATTGTCCTTTTCACAGCTTTGGTCTACCCAGCTGCCAACTCAATCATGATCAGGTTTGACAACCTTCAAGCCTTAGATTGTACAGGTTCTTAGGCAAATTATCTTGAAGGACTTTATGTGACCACTATATAATTTATTTATCATCCCATCAAAATCTTTCAAGAAATTTAAGCTTATTGTTTCCTGAAGTTTTAAAATGACATTAGTAATTATGTTAATAATATTGAAAAATCATCACCAAGCATTATTTATTTTTCCTTTAAGTGGAAAAAGGAATTATTCTGACAGGACTATCCTGAAGCAGTTCTGGGTTCATTTTGGTTCTGCATGAGATTAAATCCATTTAGCAGAAAATTAAATTAATGCTTGCCAAGAAATTAAGATAAAGTGTGAGGAGCACCATGTAAAGTTATTTGTCATCCTGGAGAGAATGGATGATCCATGTCAACCTTCACATTCAGCTCCCCTAGCAGTGGGAAATTATCAACAATTTCAGAAATGATGGACAAATGGAGTTTGATACGGATAAATGCCACCCGATTCAAAGGCTGAAAGGACAACTGGCTGTGACAGATAAATTCACTATCCATGAAGATCAAATTATTGAAATACAGTGTTCAAGGCACCTAGAAGGGCCAGGCTTTGCTGTAATAATGAGAGATTAATCTCCATCCAATTAGAGTGACATTGGTGAAAATCCTTATGAGCAGTTCTCATCCTTCCTAACACTGTGGAGATATTAGGTTTCCTTTACTTTTAAAACTAAAACAAAAAGAGAGCAGATGCACCCCTGATGACATTTAATGACCGGCAGAAGACCCTTCCACTTATTTATAAGCCTGTGACACATAAGCAAAATGGATTCAGTGGCCTGGCTTGGAACTGATCTGTGACCAGCCATTATGCAACAGCAAAGATCAATACCATTGAGCTTCTTGGAGATTTATATGCAGGCTGAAATAAATGTTCATAAATCTATGACAAATAGAAGATGAGACTCTAGTTAGAAAGCTGGGGCTTCAGGGGAAATTCATTGCACACTTAGATACTCTGGAAAATTATCTTAAGTGTCGGCAAAATGGAGATAGCTAAAGGAGATATGTAACATGCATTCTTTCATTTGCACAATCAGCAAGTATTTTTGAAGAATCTCTTATGTGTCACCTTTTTAGGTATTTGAATTATGCAAATAGGAAAGGGACCAAACATATACCCTGTGGTCCTTGCCTTTTAGTAGAGAAAATGACAAAATGAAACATAATCATGTAAAACAAGTAAATTATTTGATCTGTTAGTAGACAGGCACCTTTCAAAAATGACTAATTTGTTGTTAGTATTGATTTGTGTTTGTGTGTGCAAGGGTGATTGCCCATACATTTGTGCAAGTATGCACACCTGGAAATTCCAGGAGGCAGAGAATAACACCAAGTCCTTTATAGCTAGAGTGACAGGCATGTATGGGATGATTGGTTTGCTATAGGAGTGCTGCCTGGGATCTGCACTTTGGTTCTCACAACTGTACAGCAAGTCTGCTTCACCACTGAGCCTTCTCTCCATCCCAGTAGATACATATCTTAAGACACGTAGCTTAGTTTCAAAAGATAGGAACAAGACAAGCTACATGAACAACAATGCCAGGAGGATGCGGAAGTTAGTAAAGCTATTATCTCAGAAAAGGGAAGCACAATGAGAGGAACCTTCTAGAACTCGTGTCCTAAAGCTAGAGTAAGACAGTAGCTGGGCAAAGAGAGCTTACTGTCTTGCAGGCTAGCATGAGTGTCTATGGTTTTTCAGTCCCAAAGTGGGCCATCATCCACCTGAGCCTGGCTTATGACCTCCTGGAGTTCTAGCTGCAGCATATGTTTCACTTTGTGGCATTGTCGCTATTGACATACATAGGGAAGGTTAGCTCAGAAAACTGTCCTCAAGGAACTTGGAGGTACACTAAAGGAACGTGGGAAGGAATATTGTTTGATAACAATATTAAAGTACCAGTTTCAGAGCCAACCAGATCTGGGTACAAATCTATATTTAAATACTGTTTGCTATGTAGGCCAGGTTTTCTTCCAAGCAGCCAAGGGGTCAGTGATGACCTTGGACTTCTGGTCCTCTTCTACCGCTTCTACCATCCTGATGCTGAGATCACATTTGGTTTTATGTGGTGCTGAGGTTAGAACCCAGGACCTCCTTCATGTTAGGTGGACATGGTACCTACTGAGACACAAGCCCTGCTCCCATGAACCTTCCTACCCTCAGGCATTTTGTTTGTAAATGACATTTACTCTACTTATTTTTCATCATCTATGTGAGGGAACTGAAGCAATTTAAGCAGAAGCTTGAAGCAGAACCCTGCTACAAGGAAATAATAGTCATAACCATAATGATTATGGATGGTTGAGAGATGTGTGCACTAAGACCCTAGACCAGAAGATAACCATACTGAAACCTTCTCTTTAAAATGTCACGTATCAAGATGCCACTAATAGTGTTGAATCTTTGATCAGAAAAAAATTATAAATATTTAAGGTAATATCAAATTAAGCTTTTCATACAAAAATAAATAAATATAAAATATGGTACAAATCATTCATTCCCGAGGTTTCCAAAGCTTTAATGCCAAGACACATAGTGCTAGCAGATCATTCCTTCCTATCTGAGAGTGTGCCACCTCTGAAGGGTGAGGTCTCTATTAAACTACAAAAACAATCCTTTTTAAACCACCCAGCTGAGAGTCTGTTTATATACCCTTAAAAGAACAGGGATCACTTTGCTTTTAGTACAACTGAACAGGAACAATTTTGTGTGAGTTGTAAAATTAAAATAAGTTTTGAATGCCTTCTAGATACAATGAAGGCTAGATTCTTATTTGCGTAAAATTTCATTGGAATTTGAGCGGTCATGCTGAGCTCTGTCATATCATGATGTTTGTGGCTTTCAGATACTTTGTGTCCTCTGCAGTTCTCAATTTGTGCTTTGAGGAAGACAGTCACATGGCATATAGCAGTATCTCAACAATAGGCTTCAACTAGGATGGTGGTCTCATAGGGTAATTAGGAGGGACGACTCCTGTCTCCTGGTAGAATTGTCAGGAAATCAGATTACAATGTGCATGCTGAATGCACTTACAGTTACACTTCTGGGAACAGTTCTAAAATTCTCAGAGAAGCAAACCGCACCCAATGTGTACAATAGATATTTGATAATGTTTCTTGTCTCTTTTAAATTAACTTTTACATTTGATTATTTAATATGTGTGTATATTTATGTATGTGTGCATAAGCACTCATGCACACATGTTTGCTTGCATGTGTGAAGTAGAGTGAATGTACAAATAAGGAAATGTGTGGAAGTTGTATCTCCTATCATGGGGTTTGCGTGGATTGAACTAAGATCATCAGCTTGCAGCAGAGCACCTTTACCTATAAAGTCTCCTCACCAGGTCTTTTTGTCTTTTACCCATTAAAATAAAGGAAAATACCATTTGTTTTTGTTTTGGGAGGCTGTGCCTAGTAAGTGTAGCTGTAGTCATCTTCAAATATTCATGACTAGATATGAAACCAAAAAGGGATTTAGATGAATAGGCAAATAAGTAAAGACTATCTGACATGTTTAGCCCAGACACTGGAGCCAAGGACAATTTGTACCATACATTATTCTCTCTTCAAAATTACAGTGTTGGTGTACGACAGCATGAATGGCCTGTGATGTCTAAATCTTGCTTTTGCGTGCTGGGTCTGAGCATTAGAATAGAAGAATGTTATTGAACATCTCTCACTCTACATCTCTTCATGTCTAATGAGAAAATTATGTCATTTAAGTTTATATCATATAGTAAAATAAAACAATGGATGGGAAGTGTGTACTAGACTGCACTCAAACATGAATTAGTCATTGATGACTTTGAATCTATATACCCATTTCCTAAAGCATTTACGTTTAAATATACTTACAAATGGTTAGGGCGATAAAGTCCTTTTACATCCATTTTATTGCTTTTTGTTTATTTGCTTGTTTATGTTTTGATTTTTGCCTATATAAGGTTTTCTAGAAACTGGAGAGATACTTGTATTGTTTCTGTTACTGTTGCATAATTCTTCAAAACACAGGAGGTAACACATCGCATAAACTGGCCCTCTTTAAAGTCTTGTACAACAGCTCATTACTGTTAATTACAAGGTACTGAAGATCTCTAGAAACTTTTCATTTAGTACAACTGAAATTCCATATATTGATTTCTCTTCTCTCCAGCCCCAGGCAACCACTATTCTCCTTCCAGTCTTCTGAGTTCGTCTACTTTAAAGACCTAATGTAAGATAAATAACATGGTGCTTTTCACCTACTATATCCTCAAGTTTCATTCATGATACAGCACTTGATTAAATATCCTGCACTTTGGTGGCTGAATAATATTCCACTGTGTGTGTGTGTGTGTGTGTGTGTGTGTGTGTGTGTGTGTGTATTCACATATATACATCTCACTCTTCATCTGCCAGTGGGAATAATTTATTTCTACTTCTCAGTTACTATACACAATGCAATAAGGATAGGATACATAAATACATCTTTGAAAATAGATTTGAATTCTTCTAGTGTTTGATGATTTGAGAGACTGCATGTTATTTTTCTCAATGGCTGTGACATTTAGCACCCTCCTGTTAAGTGGACTAGAATCCTATTTCTCCACATCTTACACAGTTGAAATTTTTCTGTTTTGCTTTACTGATTCTCTTTTGCTCTCTCTACTGCTTTGTGTGTCTTATAGTGACCACGTGAGGTGACATTTCAACATAATCATTGCCATCGTCCTGACAGTTAGTGAGGTATGTCATCACTGCATGCTTGTTGACCATTTGTATGTCTTCTTTGAAGAAATGTCCACTCGCTTTCTTCTTCTGTTTTAATCTGGTTGTTTGGTTTCTCATTTCAGTTTTCACACTGAGTTATGGGAGTCCGTTCTGTACTTTAGCTATTAGCCCCTTATCAGCTTTATGGTTTATAGGTATAGTCCCATTCCATATGTTGCCCTTTCACTGCATTAATTATTCCTGTTGCTGCAAAGATGGTCTTTAAATTAATGTAGTCTCACTTGTCTTCCCATTCCTTGTATGTTAGATACCTTACAAATTAAAGAACTGGGGTTTGGGTTTTTGCTTAGTGATAGAGTGTTCTCTTAGCAAAGTCAAGGTACTGAGCTCAGTCCTTAGCACTATAAACAAAAGACACATTATAGAATCCAACTTACAATGTGTTGATTTTGTCCTGTAAACTGATTTGCATAAGGAAGAGAAACATACAATACAAAACAAAGAAACCAGTGTTGAATCAGTTGGAAGTTACAAAATAATCCTCATAGTCCTAAAGAGAATTTAGAATAATTTTAAAGAAAAGCCACAAAACCTAATTTCTGATTAAATTACCCTTCAAGGATCCTAGTAGTTTGCATATGTGCTTACCATATTAAGTGGCCTAAATATCCTAAATTAGTTAAATTAATATTCAAAAGCAGAAGCTCTCTTGGTACCTGATGCTAAAAGCTATTGACATCTTGTTTCTTGAATTATTCAAGCATACATCATTATCAATTTGGATAAGGGTGTCTTATAAATTGAAAACAGGCAATTCATTTAAGGACATATTCTTTCTAGTTAACCTAAAAGAAACTTCTCATTTTTGAAATCCATTACTGTATTTGGGGGCTTCTAAGTCTATTTGGATAGAGCAGGTTCCTGTGACGCACTGTGCATATAAAATGGTCTCTGTCCTATACTGAGGTCACATTAGAAAATATATATCAGTGTTAAAGGAATCTAACTATACAGATTACATGGTAGATGCAGTGTGAGTGCTGCCATAAAGACATTCTTTCTCATCCACAACAAGTCCACCCCCGAGTGTGTCACTCAGATGTTATAAGCATCTAAAAGGACACTATTCTTCAACTTTAGATGATTAACATCGAAGAGAAGAGCAGTAAAGAATATGCTTGGAAAACAGGCTCCACCTGTACCAGACACAGCAGTTCTGTTTAGAGAATTCGGCATCTGGGGATCCCAACCCTGAAGCAGGGAAACCATTCTATGGCCCAGAGGTGCCTGCTTGCAGGCACTGTAATGCTGTCAGGAACACAGCTCTGTCATGGCAAGCCCCTCATAATAAGCTCTGTGTCTCATTACAGACACTTCATAAGAGAACCACGGTAAATGTCACTGTGTGTAACACTGAGCAGGGGCCACTGTGATCAGAAGCAAAACAATTCAAAGTGGCACTGAGTATTTAGTAGTAATCTAGAGAACGGATTATTTTAAAGACAGGTGAGCATTGGTTTAATAATAATAGCAGCAATGTTTAATAGCTACAATTTTAAAATATTCATTACAACAAAAGTAAGTTACTAATGATTACTGTGTTCTAGCTACTCAGCTATTTTTTCCTGTTTTTTTTTTTTTTTTTATTCAGAGCACAGCAAATAAATTAAGAAACTGATGTTTTGTGTTAGAAAGCCTACCTCCTTTTATTGAAAATAGATTTTTTCCCCTCACATAATATAGCCTGATAATGATTTCCCTTCTTGCTACTCCTGCCAGCTCATTCCCACCTCCACTCCCATCAGCGTCTACCCCTTCTCTCTCTGTCTCTGTCTCCGTCTCCGTGTCTCTCTCTCTCTCTCTCTCTCTCTCTCTCTCTCTCTCTCTCTCTCTCTCTCTCTCTTTCTCTCTCATTAGAAGACAAACAGGCTTCTAAGGGATAATAATAAAATAATATATAATATAAAATAAAAGAAAGACTAACATATCCAAGTAGGATAAAACAAAGAAAAGAAAAGAACTCAAGACAAGGCATAAGAACTAGATACAGTCACAGCAACTCACTAATTCTCACAACCAGGAATCCACACACACACACACACACACACACACACACACACACACACACACACACACAAAACCCCACTAAACTAGACATCATAATTATTATACATATACACAAAATACCCAGAGAGTATCAAGAGAGGGGAAATTATATATGTGACATACTAAAAAATTAAAAAGAAAAACAAGAAGAGACTTGATACCCTATGAGCATATACAGGGGGAGGAAATCCCCCTCAGGAACAGTCATAGGGGAGGGGAATAAGGGGAAAATGGGAGGGAGGGAAGAATGAGAGGATACAAGGGATGGGATAACCATTGAGATGTAACAAGAATAAATTAATAAAAAATTAAAAAGAAAAAGAAAAAAATAAAAACAAGACAGTTTTTAAAAAGCTTAGGCTCTGACATGACCTATGTGATAGAGAGACCCCAAAGATATCATAGATTTTCTCTTCGGTGGGCCATCTGCTGATGGGCATGCAGCCTACCCTTAAGAGTGGTTTGTTGCTCCAGTGAGACCCCCTCAGAGAAAACAAATTTTTCATTTGCAAGTGGTTATCAGTTGGAGACAGCTTATGAGTTAAGGCTGGGGGGCATGTGTCCACTCCACTCTTTAGCTCCAGGACACCGTCTGGAGCAGACCCCTGCAGGCCCTGTGCATGCTGTCTCATTCTCTGTGTGTTTGTATGTGTGTTGATCCTTGTTTTCTTGGTGTCTTCTACCCTTCTGTTTTTTACACTCTTTATGCCTCCTCTTCTATGGCATTCCCTAAATTCTGGGGCAGGGGAGGTATTTGATGGAGACACCCCATTTAGGGCTGAGAGTTCCAAGGTCTCTCACTCTCTGCATAATGTGTGGCTGTGGGTTTCAGCATTTCTCCCCATCTGCTGCAGCGGGAAGCTTCTCTGATGATGGCTGAACAAGGCTGTGATCTGCTTTGCTGGCTGGAGTATCAGCAAACTTCTTTACATATCTTACCTTACACAAACTTCCAAGTAAATTGTGTGAAGATATTATAAAAATTCCCCATTGTGCAAATAATAGAATTATTGATTAAAGAATGTAAACTGTTTGACCAGGGCACAAAGTCAGAAAGTCTGGATTCTGAATTATCTTAGAGTAACAAAAACTCAATTTGCCCACCATGGTCCATAGGTTTCCTTCACAGATCTACAATAAAGAATAGATATGCGGCCAGTCCCTCAGTCCTGTCAGTCCAGACTGGAACAGGCAGGTGTGTGCCCCTGATTCACATTACTGCATTACCTTCATTGTAAACAACATATGCCCTTATAATGTTCCTGTATGTCTGTTCACAGGTGCGAGTACACATTTTAATATTTTTTTAAATTGCCAAGAAAAGGAGATCAAAAGTTTAAACAAAAATCCCACTTCCAGATGGCCCTGTCTATGAAAGGAAATTAAAATCTAATGCATATATTATTTAGTTTCCTGTAAGTTTTCACAGAAATGAAGGCTTTGTTCCTCTTTCTGGACTAGCAAGCCCTGGCTTTACCTCAGTACAATGAGGCACACAAGTGCAGGGCACAGCACAAGGATATCCAGCGGGATGCTCGAGGGCTGCGGGGGCCAGGGGTCACTTGCTAAGAGGTGGCTAAGCACCAATCCCACTCCCTGCTCCCTCACAGCATTCACTGTGCTTTGTGTGGCTGTAGGCATCTTGATAAGGTAAAATGAAAGTCTCACTGTGGTGAATTGTGTTTAGTAATGGAGCTTTTTTTCATTTACTTTTTTCTTATTTTTAAGATTAAAATCTCACTGTGGTGTTTTGAGTTGTGTTTAATAACGGAGATTTTTTTCATTTGCTTTTTTTTCTTATTTTTAATTAACACCTTTTAAACTATACATTTGAGTTGAGTATTTTATGGACTGTGGACATTAACTCTTTAATAGATATATATTTTGCAAATATTCTCTATCATTGAAAAGTTGATTTCTTCACTCTTCATAGAAGCTTCTTAGGTTTTTTTGTTTGTTGGTTGGTTTTTAAAATCTCATTTATCAAGCCAGGAAGATGGTTGTGGGAAGAGATACCTGCCAACAAACCTGATGACCTGAGATGGTTTAGTCTTGTGTAACTAATCTCCCTTACACACTACCTGACTCGTTTCTGCCCTCCCTCCCACTACTCCATCTTTAGGGACTACTAAGTCGCTCTCCTATGACAATGCATATTTGTCCTTTTGTTTCTCTAGTTCAACCTATGTTTCCACAAATGACAAAACATCTTTATGTTAATGAACGGTTTTATTTGCACATACATATTACATTTTCTCAATTCACTAATTATCATCATTTACTTTGGTTATTTCTATATATTGGATATTGTGAACAACAGTGTAGCAAACGTGGAAAGACAGGGAATCTCTTTGGTACAAGGTTTCATTTACTTTAAATATATAACAAGAGGAAGGATGGTGGCTCATATGGTCATTTTAGTTTATTTTATTTTTGGAGGAATATTTACTGTTTTCCACAGTGGCTATAATAATATACTAATTTCTTTACATATTTGTTTGGAGAGTGACCAGTTTCAATTTTATCCCAAAACAGAAAAAAAAAAAAAAAAAAAAAAAAACCACTTAGAACATTTTAAAAATAGTATTTTACAGGCTTTTACATAAAAATTGAGGAAAAATTATGGTTTTCATATAAGTCTTCAAGTGTCCCCCAGTACTGGCAGCCATGGTTTGATCTGTTATTAGCACCTATACAAATTTATTACAGCTGATCACTCTACATTGTTATTAAGTGTCCAAGTTTGCATTATAACTCACCCTTTGCATTATACTTTATATTAATGAGAGTAATTATATCACCTGCCTACAATGATAGCATCATGCAGACAGTCACAATCTGGGATGTATTTATTCAGAATTTTATCAATATTAATTAATCACTCATTAATAATGTACTTAATCCTTTCCAAGTTGCCTTTTATTTTATTTTTTTTAATTTGATAATTTTAAAAAGATTTCTGAATTAAACTAAAATGACACCATTAGTGTATCAAAGTTTAGATATATTCTCAAATAACTAGGAAAACACTGTCTGGAGATTTCCCAATGTTTATAAATGATTAATGTTTTAGGAATGGATATGTTACTTAAAGGTTAATTATAATACATTGTATAAATATATCAAATTATCATACATACAAGCATTTTCTGTCAATTTAAAACAAATGAATTGATTTTTATGGACAACCTTGAATTAAAATTTCTGAGAATTCTATACCCATTAAGAACAGAAAACTCAGCTAGCAGCAGTGGCACTGGGAGAGGCAGAGGTAGGTGGATCTCCATGAGTTCAAGCCCAGCCTCGTCTACAAAGTGAGTCCAAGACAGCCAAGGCTACACAGAGAAACCTTCTCTTGAAAGAACAAAAACAAAACAAAACATCAACCAAGAAAAAGAACAAAAAACAAAAAGAACAAAAAAATTCAGTAATACTAGTGTTATCCACCTGTTTCTCTTGTCACTCACCATCACAGTATTTTATGAAGTAGCAAGTGTTCTCATTAGAGGGCAGAGGTTACTTGTTCCTTCTGCAAAGGTTCATGAGATTGAAATACCACTGAGCAGTTAGAGGAGTTTGTACTCATGTCACTGACCTTTGAAAAGCATAAGAAATGTTCTCCTCCCACTGGGGAGATCTCATTAGCCTGGGTACCATGTTCCAAGCAGACCTTATAAGTGCCTCCCAATCAGTGCATCTCCCTATTAGTGTCTTTACTTTTTGTTTGTTTGCTTTTGTTTTTTGCTTTTTGCTTTTCGAGACAAGGTTTCTCTGTGTAGCCTTGTCTGTCTTAGAATTCACTTTGTCAGCCATGCTAGCCTCCAACTCAGAGATCCACTCTGTCTCTTGAGTGCTAGGAGGAAACACCTAGCATGTGTTGACAACTTAAAGTTTAGTTCCACATCACAGTGGTTTCTTTTCTTTTCTTTTTTTATTTATTCACAATTCACCCCTATTGCTATCCCTTATCTCTTATCTTCCTGTTTCCTTGCTCCCTCACTCTCTCTGTCTTCCCCTCATTCCCCTCCCCTAGCCCTCTGATGGGGTTGGGGAGGTAGGGAGGATGGGGAGGACAACAGCTCTTTGCCCTCTGTCTTCCCTCAGCCTATCAGGTCTCATCAAGATAGCCTGGATCCCCTTTCTCTGTGTGCCAGCAGGGTTACCCCTACAAGGGCCAGTGATCAAATCCAGGGCAGTTTTCTAAATAACAGAGTTTTCAGGCTGGGTGTGAAGTCCAGGACACCAACAAACTTCCTTGTCATGTGTAAGAGTTCTTGGACAGAGACTTTAACATTAGACATTTATTTGAACTAAACTGACTTTTAAAAAGTATTTAGGGAAACTCTTGTGAAACTCTAGCCCTTAGGAAACGTGCAAACTGATGAGTTCAATGGCTTTGTGCAGTGATGTCATCTCCATCTTGTAGTTTCCTTAGAGGCTGGTCATTGTTGTTTTACTTTGTTGCTGTTTTGTTTTATTTTGTTAAGTGCCTTTTACTGTTAACTACCTTGACATAACACTATAGTTGTCTCATTACCAACCCTAGCAACAGTTACTTCCATAATCTTCAGATAATAGCATCATAGGAAACTTAAGGAAAACAACAAAATGAATGCCTAGCAAAAGGAAACTACCCCTGCATATGATTAAGAGATAGATGCCTGGGCCTAGCCTCCAAATCTGATTCATTAGCTCGGGGTCAGGCCCAGGATGCTCTTTGGATTTTTCCTGATCTGCTTTCTGCCTTGATGATATCTAGGGCCACATTTTACACACCACTTATTAGGCTGTACATTTTAAAAACGACACCTCTCAAAACCACACCTCTCCAAAGTTCCTTGCTCCAAGTCTAGACTAGACTAGAAACTCAAGGGTTCCAACTTTCATTGCTGTATCTGAAGCTCCTCCAGACTTTGCTTAAATGTTAATAAATGGGGAATAAAGACATCTACAATATTCATTCTGTACACAGGACTCACTGGTTTTTTCCAGGTAATCGTGGAAATTCAGAGCTGTTAATAGGATGGGCAGTGTTATCAGACTCATTAGGAAGAAGAACTGTGGCCTAAGCTAGCAGAGCCTGGTAGCATCAACTGGCTTCCTGCTTGCTGACTGAAGGTACTATGTTTCCATAACCTCCGAACTCCATTAATATTTTCCCAAACTTTCTATAGTCTTTTCCCTTTAGTCTTTTCCTTCTGGAGGTGGGATGAGGGATCACAAGACTCCAAGTTTAAGAAACTTATATGGCTGATGAAGCTCAAGGTCCTGAGAAAGTTCATGGGTCCTCAACAAGGCAAGGAAGCCAATGACCCACTGCTGGCAAGACTAGAGCCTCTCCGGTGGGCCTGCCTTTGCTGTACAAGGCCGCTCATCCTAAGCTGGGTTGTTTTGGTAACTTGGCTGTCTTTATGTTACCCTGATCTTAAAAGTAACTCTTTGTGAGACTCCAAGATGGCAGCGAGTGGTGTGGACCATGTTTAGAAGCCAGAGTAATCAAGTCAGGGAATTGGACTGATTTCTTAACCAAGAACATCAAGCTCCCCACCCCACCGCAGCCGGAGAACTCTACAGTTCAAAAGGAAGAAACTACAGAAAACTTGCGTATCCACCCCTGAACACAGAAGAGCACAGGCCCCCTGGAGGTCAGACCATTGAGGCAGCTGTAGTGGCTGTAGCAGCGGTGGCTGCTGAGGTAGGTAGCTTGAAACAGCCAGCCGGGAACCACTGGCAGAGGTGATTGGCATGGTGTCCAGTAAGAACTGCTACGGGAAGTGGCAAGTCACAGGGGTTGCAAGCGGTGGTGGGGGGCAAAGCGTGGAGACCAGCACCCTGCCTCAGTGGCCGGCTGTAAACAGCAGGAAGATATGGAAGGACAGACCGCTGGACAGCTCAGAGCAGCAAAACAGTGTCTGCCTTGATCACTTCTGCGCAATCGAGAAGTGGGGGAGAGGCCTAGGGGAAGCCGAGTCCTAGGCCTAAGAAGCGCAAGAGGAGTCTGATGCACAACAGGGAGCAGCTCCATGGAGCAGAGCCTACCACCCGCCCGCCTGCACCCTGCTCCCATCATAGCCAACCCGTAGCTCCACAGCAACTCAGACACCAAGACTCACCCCTCTGACAAGGAATTAGGATTCCACAACAGCAGCAACGAGGATGCATGGTGTCTGATCTGCAGGGAAGAGATCACAGAACCTACTGGGAGCCAAGGACCACGACAGGAGCTGGAGGGATCTACGCAGTGAGGACCCACCGGTGGGTCTGACCTCTTACCATCCAGAAGCACACAGAGGAGGGCAGACCAGTCCCCACAGCCTGGACGAGAGCCTGCCTGAGATCTGGGAGCTGTGGCCTTGCTCGGCAGTGCGAATTTGGTAAATGAGACAGAAATCATCCCAGCAGTGAAGCTTCAGAGCTCCTGGCCTAGGGAAATCATGGGGAAATGATCTGTCCTCAGACCCCCTCCACCTGCCCCACACCAGTCCACAGAAAGCCTAAGTGCCACCCTGGGGCCCAGAAGGCTGCCGACACTGTGACCAGATTCAAAGTTTGGTCTGAGACCCGAGACACTACCAGGAGTCACAGACCAAGGGAGCAGGGTTGAGGAAGGCAGACCAGGCCCCAGAGACTGGTCTGGAGCCTGCCTGTGAGCTGGGAGCTGTGGCCTGGCTCTGCAGCGTGAACCCAGTTAATGGGACTGAAATTATCCCAGCAGTGAAGCATCAGAACTCCTGGCCTAGGGAAATCTTGAGGAAACGTGTGGGTCTGTCCTCAGACTCCCTCTACGAGACACTAGAAGCTACCTCCCAACATCAGAGATGGCAAAATGACTAAAGGTCAGTGTAAAAACATAAACAACAGATCTTGAAGCAACTGTTAAAGAAAATGCTAAATCTGAAAGATTTCTGACACAAAATATCCAAGAAATCAAGGACACCATAAAAGAATAAACCTGAGGATAATAGGCATTAAGGGAAGAGAAGAATCAGATTATAATGCCCAGAAAATATTTTCAACAAAATCATAGACGAAAATGTCCCCAATTTAAAGAAAGAGATGCCTATAAACATACAAGAGGCCTATAGAACACCAAATAGAATAAACCACCAAAGAAAAACTTTCCACCACATAATAATCAAAACACTCAGAAAAAGAATAAGCAGGTTACCAAGATGAGACTTTATAGTCTATGACCACATAGTGTGGGAGGAATTCCCCCTTGGTCACAGACATAGGGGAGCGGAATAGGGTGGAGCAGGAGGGAAGGAGGATACAAGGGATTGGATAACAATTGAGAGGTAATCTGAATAAATTAATTAATTAAAAAAGTAACTCTTCATCTGTCCTCTCATGAGGTACTGACTGGTTCGCTAAAATCAGCTATTGTTGATCCACTGTCTCAGGTTAACAATGATTACAAATTCTTTGTCAGCAAAGCACATCTTATTTTTCTACCACCATCCTCAGGATATTTCCTTTTTATGAGCTTGATTTTAACATGGAGAACAAAGCAGTGGATACAGGCATTATTTAATGACATATATCTTAACATAATGCTGGGTTTCCACCCCAGGGCTGCACTTTATAATTTGCAAACTACTTTGAGCTGCACAAAATAACATTTATGAGGAGTTCTATTAAACTTGGGGTTACTTTTAAACTTCTCAGAAGGAGCTTTGTGTTTCCATCCAGCTCAGGAAAGGATTAGCAGTGTTAATATGCAAACTGATTATAATTAGTTCAATTAAGCAACCACTTGACCCTCACTTTCTGTTCCTGTGAACACTGAGCAGTATTTGAATCAAGACTTTGTAGAAGTGAAAATGAAAGGCATGGGGATTGTATAGATCACTTAGGAAAGATGGAAGAGAGACACCAATGTAGCACTTGGCAGAGAAAATGGGGAGATGGTGAGAAATGAGACATCTAAGGACATAATGGTGCAAATGGAGAAAAATGTCACTAAATTTTGCAACTGGTAGCTTCAGAAGACAAACTAAGAAACAAAACCCCAATGATTTGAGAGGGTTGAAGTCTAATTTCTTTAAGTGCGCTGGAGAAAAATAATCATTGTTATGATGTCTACCGAACAGGAAACAGAAGGTGTAAGGTGTGAGGGTATCAGGCGGTGCTGGGAAGTGCTTCCTAATAAGGAGAAGAACATTGGCATAGATCTCAGTGAGAAGGAGGGAGATGAGCTAGCTACTTGGATGGGGTCTAAGTTCAGTTTCTATTACTATGGTGAAACACCCTAACCAAAAGTAACATGGGGAGGAAGAAGTTTATTTGGCTTAAAATCCCAGATTACCATCCATTGCTTGGGGGAAGACAGGCCCATTTGCAGTTCTACACCATATTATCTCTTACCAAGGATTTTACTTCATAGCTAAAGATGCACTGCAAGAGCCATGGAGGGTGTTGCTATCTGTTAACTCACTTATGCTCAGCTAACTTTCGTAGATAGTTTAGGGCTTTCTGCCTAGGGAACTGTGCTGCCCCCAGTGGGCATCAGTTAGTCAAGACTGTCCCTAAAAAAAGGTCCGTAGGCCATTCTGACTTAGAAAAATGTCTTCAATTAAGATTCTCTTTCTATAACATTGGTGCGTCTTCTGCAGCCTTCTGGCCCACTATTATAGAAAGAGTTTTAAATTGATAATGATGAGATGTGATGGAGATTGATTTACATTCAGAATTTTTTTTATTTTTTAAATCTTTTTACTTTTTTTTTCAATTATATTCATAGCAGTTTTATTCTTTTTTGGGGGGTTATTTTTATTTTTTATTAATTTATTCTTGTTACATCTCAATGGTTATCCCATCCCTTGTATCCTCCCATTCTTCCCTCCCCCCATTTTCCCATTATTCCCCTCCCCTATGACTGTTCCTGAGGGGGATTTCCTCCCCCTGTATATGCTCATAGGGTATCAAGTCTCTTCTTGGTAACCTGCTATCCTTCCTCTGAGTGCCACCAGGTCTCCGTTTCCAGGGAACATGGTCAAATATGAGGCACCAGAGTTCATGTGAAAGTCATATCCCTCTCTCCACTCAACTGTGGAGAATGTTCTGACCGTTGGCTAGATCTGGGTAGGGGTTTAAAGTTTACCGCCTGTATTGTCCTTGGCTGGTGCCTTAGTTTGAGTGGGACCCCTGGGCCCATATCTACCATCATAATGTTCTACTTGTAGGTTTCTAGGGCCCTCTGGATCCTTCTACTTTGCTATTCTCCCATGCTTCTCTCAACTAGAGTCCCAATAGGATGTCCTCCCCTCTGTCCCAGTTTCCTGGTAAGTGAAGGCTTTCGTGGGATATGCCCCTTGGGCTAGCATGCAAATATAAGTGAGTATATACCATTTGAGTGTTTCTGCTTCTGGGTTAACTCACTCATTATGATCATTTCTAGCTCAATCCATTTATCCACACATTTCGGGAATTCCTTGTTTTTAATAAAAATAGGAAAGATGTTTTCTTCACAGCTGTCAAATACTAATAGCCAAAATACTAAGAATGTAACATTTATATAATTCCTGACTGTGTCATGGTTCTTCTTGCTATAAGTAGTTTATTGTACATGTATTTAATAATATAAGTGTATATGTAAAAATGTTTAATTAATTAAAAATTATCTTTCTTGTTAATTCTAGATTGTGTCATACTGACAGCTAAAGCTACTTAGGGTACGTAGTAAAGGCACACAGGATTGGAAATACTGTTAAATATTCACCTCAAGTATACTTCTTAGCTTGGTGCTGCTAGACTTCCTAGTGCATTCTTGTAGCAGATAAAATTGTCATATTCCATGTTAGCAATGTTTGTCTTACTCCATTGCCTCTAGGCTTGACTATATGACTGTGTAAGCCAATGTGGACAATGATGAAATATTCTCTGTTCATACAGACCATTTCAAAACTAATGGGTTTCCCTCTAGTTTCCCCTTTCTCTTGCCATCAGAGACATAATGTTCTATGCCATGGTCACTTAAAGAAGAGGAAGACATTTTGGCCAGAGCTAAGGAAAGGTGTGTAGAGTTTAAAGGAAACAAACAAATGTGAGAAGATGCCAACATGTATTATAAGTGATTGAAAACTATTAAAAGCTATTGTGACCGATAAAACACACACACACACACACACACACACACACACACACACACACACACACACACACAAATATTTAGAGGTAAAGAAATAAAGAAAATATTCCCTTACCCTCAAATCCATGTGTGTGTTCTAATACTACAGACACCGATTATTTTATTTTATCTATACAGGATAGTAAACACGAATGCCCTGTGTTTTACTTCCATAACCTTACTTCCATAGAGTTTACAGCACATATACATACTGTCAAATGTGTTCAGGAGTACAGCTGTTACCTGGAAGGGCTATTGTGTTCCGTCACTTCCAAATCAAAGACACCATGTACTCATAATCATTAAGTCCCCACACAACATCTCAGACAGATCCAGCCACTAGCCTATATTGTATCTCTGCACACTGCTTATTTCTAACCATCCACAAAAATTTATCATGCGATATGAAATTGTACCTAGCTGGTTTCATTTATTCAAACAGTTTAAGTGCAGAAAATTGAAGCATTCCTCTTGGGGTAGAATAGATATTAGAAATATCTGGATCCTCCCATTTTTAATCTCAAGTTTTCTTTTTATTTCACATTTTACTATTTATCGTGTGTGTGTGTGTGTGTGTGTGTGTGTATTTATATATGTACACATTTTGACATTTTGGCAGGCATACGCATATGTACATACATGTCTTTCCTTTTATTATAAGCCTCATAGTCACCGTGAATTATATACTTCTGCTTATGTATTTCAGACAAAGAAAGGGAAGCATGATGATGGCATTCAAATCCAAACTCATAATGTTCTTAAGTGCTGGAACCAAGATGAAAAATCAAGTCACTTTGGCTTCTTTGGGTGCTTTTGTTTTTGTTTCTTTCCTATTTCATCGTATTACCTTATATTAATTCCAAGGCCTCACTTCTGTAAAGATGCCAGCTATGTGAGAATATTAAGTGGATGGTGGATATCCTTCAAGTATATGCCAGGAGCTGCTATTCATTATCTTGCAGGAAAAAAAAAAAAGAAAGAAAAAGAAAAAGAAACAGTAAAGAACTGTACTGCACTTTCAAAATAGGCAAAGTAATTTAAAAAGCAGATAAAAGTCGAAAGTAATAACAAAAGGAGCCTGTCTGCATATTGAGATGTAATCCACTTTGCCTGATCAATTATTCTTGACATAAAAGAAAACTAAAAGTGATTAGATGGCTCTTTTCTTTTGTGTTTAATTATTTCCAAGTTTACCCTGGTGTGATACATAACGGCTCATAAGAAGTCTAAAGGACTTCAAGGCATTGATATGACAGGTCAAGGCAGGACTCCCCTCAATTTAATCTGACCCTCTTAACAGACTTTAATGTCTTTAGAGGGTCAGGGGTTCCTGAATAATTAGGGTTCATATTATGACCTGAAAATTAAAATGGAATCTTTAAAATGTTCTCAATGTAGATTTCATTGTCAATTTCATAGCATTAATTTCAGTATCTTCACACTAGCCCTTTCCTTCCCATCCCTTACTTCAATGAATGCTTGGCCACACTGCAGTTTTCTGTTGCCCCAGAGTCACTGTGAGCCTCATTAGCCTTTGGCCTCTTTGAGCTAATTTATAGAGCAATGTGATTGATCAGACTGTGTTTAAGCATTCTGAGCCTACACACTGTACCTCTGAACCCACATCTTAGGTTATGCCTTATCCAGGACTACTCTCAATCCACTGTAATTGCAGTTCCTGTCTCTCTTCAACTTCTTGAATTTTTATGCCAAACAGTATTCCCTAAGGCAATCTACAGTCTTGTCTCTCACCTGCGAAAGCCCAGGAAGGTTCCTCAGTGTCCTATAAATGAAAGTCAGCTCTTGAAAACACAATCCAAACAGCTTCCCGTTCTCTGTCCAAATGGGAAAAACTATCTAATTAAAATTTTAGACTCAGACCTATAAGTTCAGCAGTTACCTTAACACATATAAAGCAAATTACTGCTACATTGTGAGTTTGGTTTTGTGAAGACCATCCACATAGTTTCACCTGCTGGAAGCATCACTTTATATTCTCATCAGCAGCATAGATGTGAAATTGGCAAATTCCCACAATATTAACCTATCAATCTTGAGCCAAAAATATAAAATGTGCGAAGACTGAAGCAGCAACAAAAAATTTCTCAGCAACCCAAAAGCTTCATGAAATTTTCTGGTTTTTGTGTTTTCCTTTTGCTTTCTATCTTTATTTTCCCATTGTTTATTATAGAATGCACCTAGAGAACGGCAGGTTGTCTTTGTATTTTCCATTTGCCTGGCTCAAGTGATGGCTGTGATCTTAGGCTTTTCTTCGATGGGTAGCCTTTATTGCTGACTCAGTCTTACATGTCTATTCAGGTTTTGTATACTTTTCACTCAGTCTTGGTAGGTTGTATATTCTGGTAATTTGCCATTTTCACATATGCTATCCAAGTTGCTCATTTTTTTTTTTTTTTCACAATACTGCCCTACCAGCCTATTTCAGTAAGTCTGACAGTAATGTCACCCTTTCAAGTCTGAATTTACTTGCTCCGGTCTTGTGATTCTTAATTAATCAACCTAAAGTTTTGCCAATTCCATTGACTTTCTCAAAGAACCAATTGTTGACTTTACATTTATTTCCCTGCCCTCCGTTTTGTGTAAATCTGCTATAATTTTCATGATTTCCCTCCTGCTGTGAGCTCTTTCTTTAACTGTTTCTGGGTCATTAAAGCATATAGTTAAGTACCTACTTAAGACTTTAGCTGATATGGTTTATTTTCTTGCATCTTTGTGCATCATTGCCTTGTCTGCTGGCTGGAAGTTTCCCACAAGATGATGTCTGACAACCTTAGGTATCATCATCTTTTTGGACTTCAGATCACTTCCCTTACAAGTTCCCTTTCCTCTCTGTTGAGTATAAAGCATCTCAGTGTGGATAAGTTCCCTGAATTCACCCAACTCAGAGTTCACTGCACTCCAAACATTTGTATATGCATTTTGGGGATTTTTCATCAAGCATTAATTATTTCAAGTAACTGCCTCCCTCTGTGTCTGAAAGTTCCCTGCTGTTCATAGGTCTAATTGATGATGACCCAGTTGCCTCTTAGGTTCTATTCCCTCTGCTTCATTCAGTTTTTACTTTCATGACGTGTCCCCACAGGTTAGCCCTCCTCACTCCACTGCTGAACACCTCCAGATGATTCAAGTCAGTGTTTGTACTTGTGAGTCTCATAATTCCATACCTGCTTCTTTTTTTTTTTTTTTTCTTAAATTTTATTTCTTAAAGGACAGGCTCAGCTTGCTTATACATAAGCATCCTCTGTTCTTTTAGTTCTTTACTTTTCCATTTATCTTCTGCTTCTCATAATTAGTGGCCTAAACTAAAGAGAAGCCAGAAGCTCCTTTCACCATCCACAAAAATACAGCACAGTACCTGGCTCCAAATAAGGGTATGCTTGTAGCTTTTGTCTAGAGAACAAGCCTGGGTGCACAGTCATCACATTGCCTCCTACTGTGAACAGCATCACCATTTTCCCTGGCTGTACAATCACTGAGTTGACTCAGAGTGTGTGTCAACAGTTGGGTGTGTACACAGAAAGTCCACAGTGATTTTGTTGAAATTGGTATATTGTTATGTTAGTAGGCTGCAGGAAAATTGTTAGGAAAAACTGTTAGGAAATTGCAGCAGGTGCTGTGTATCAACCCAAAAGAAAAAAAATGCCACTTCCTTATAATGTCTGCACCCACCCCTCTCTCCAGTGAAGAGCCTGTATTTACTCCAAAGAGAAAGGCAGTCTTACCTCTTTTGTTGGCCTGGAGTCTTCAAGAGACTCTAGAAGCAGCTTTCCCATTTCCAAGAATAAAGGGAGAAGAATAAAAACCAAAACAAACTAGGAAAACAAAAAAGTCACAAGTATACGAGTTTCTCAAAGTTTGAAGAGCATGCACTTAAAGTAAAAGGCTGCACGATGTTAATTAATTCCTATTATCTGAGATGATGGGGGAAAAGGCAGAGAAGGAAAAACAGCCTGGCTTTTATCATCACACACAAGGCCCTCTGAGAAAAGCAATGAAAGCCTCTCCCAAAGTGTCAGTGGTCTTCTGAAATAAATCCATAGTGTAGCAATACACATTGGTTGGCCAAGGGTACTTAAAGGGAAATTGTCTTCAAATGGAGATGTTGAAAAACCTATGTGAAAAGATCCTAACGGGCCTCCTTGGTAAGGCCTCATGCCCCTGTCCCTTTCCCTTTTGGCCTCTCTCTCTGCCTCCCTCTTCCACCATTTTCTTTAATCATTGGTAACTATATCTGTCAGAATCTGCTTTTCCAGAAAGTGAATCATTCACCATTTGGCAAATGTAATTTAAAAGCCCCTCTTCCTGGAGCTCTGTATTGTAACTGCATCCATGTGTGACTAGTACACGTCCCATATCTGGACTAAAGATACATTGAACAAAATGTTTTAAAGACCCAATATTGATCCCCAAGTGTCTGGGTTTTTTTTTCTGAGTCTTTTTTAAACTAATTTTCTTATAGTATTAAAAGACTATAATTGTTATTATTGCCTTTATTTTTATAAATTGTTATAAGCATAAAGAAAATAATAATATGTTTTATTATATTTATTATCTTTTAATGTGGTCTAACTCCACTGTTCACTTTTGTTAGTTTCTGAACCCTAATTAGCATAGGTATAATAACCCTTCACAAAGCACTCAGTGTTATTTACAGAATAAATCAACTGTAATTTTGACGCAAACTTTAAGAAACATACAATTCTCCATTGTTAATGTAATCCTCTGAATTTGAATTTTCTCTAGGTTAAAGATATCAACATTTCTATGGGAAAATATTAGGTCTATCAATAACAAAAACATCTAAGTATATAATATATCATGGAGGGAGTATGGCATTTGAATTGGTCCAGTGGAGGGACATTGAGAAATGCCTTCAGAATGATCCAGGCTTTTTCTATAATAGGTGGGCACCAGGCAATCAGATACCCAAAGGGTTTTCCATACGTCTGGGCAAGAGAGCAAAAGGAAAAAAAAAAAGGGAGAAAGCCAGAATCTTTGTTCACCAAGGAGGCTGGAACCTCTGTCAGCTGTTAGATAGGTGAGACTTGGGAATGATAACAGAACAAAGACTGTGATCCTGGGAGACAGTGATCCAGTAAAGGCTACTACATGGTAGAATCACAGGGGGTCGTGGGGGGATGACATGGGGGGAGACACAAATATGGCCACTGCAATTACAATAAGGGAAAGCCTTCAGCCTCTAGAGCTGAGAGTTAAGGGCTGAGGAGGACTGCAAAGCCGAAGCCATGAGTGTGGCCAATGAACCCTGAGCTTTAGCAGTGCTGCATGGGGCTGCTCCACCCAGCTGGGACGAGGCAGCACTGACAACTGCCCTGAGGTTTTATGTCTTCTCTGTGAAGCGCCACTAGGTGTTCCTCTGCAGCTGACAACCTTTCTCCTGGGAATGCAAAGTCTTTGTCTTCTCATCTGAGCACTGTTCATTCCTCCACTGTTTCTGTCTCTGTAGCCAACATTATTAAATAAGGATCATTCTCTTTTTCTTTCTTTCTTTTTTTTTTTGAGTTACTTATGATTTGCAAATCCCATTTCATATTATCCTTCTAAAACTTTCTCATGAGAGGAGGAAATTGGAGCCCGGGATGGCTCTGCCACTTCTCGAAGCCATTCATAAGCAACAAAATCCAAGATTTCATTCAACTGTATCTGGCTTAAGAACTCAACAGGTCCCATGGATCTCCCTGATTTTCACTGGGAGGTATTTTTACCATAAATATTAATAATCAATTAACTTGAGTAATTACTGAAGGAGAACTGTTTAAAGGGGGGTTAGAAAGCACACCCGAGGCATACTTTTCATTATGTGCCTTGACAGCACAATGGAATTGAAGTTTTATGTCTCAAAGGCAAGTGACAGCAGTCAGACGGCGGAGCCTCAGCTGAGGTAAAAGCAGCATTAAGTGTGTCCTGTCTGTTCCTCACACAAGAGCATCTCTGGTCAAGTCTGAAAGGGCGGAACTGCAAAATGACGTTCCAGGCTCTGCACAATTTCCTTGGTGAATTAGAATAAAAACTTTCAACTGGTCCTATGCTATATGCTCTAACATCCAAAGATTGAAGGGAAAACAGTTTCAGTCCTAGCCTGCTATTTTTTTATTTAGCCACAAGGACAAAATAAACCAGGGGAAATCCTAATGGTGACTCTCAGCGACGTGACCCTCTGCTATGAAATGTCTGGACTAACCTGCATGTGTACCATGCCACTCACCCAGGGCTCACGGCCAAGGCCGGATGACCAAGGAGTAGCTGGACCCCTGAGCTTACAGAGCCAAGCTCTTCACCTCACACATAACCCACAGCCTGTGGCACACCTCACACTCACACTAGCCATGAAGGCCTAGACATTGGCTCTTAATGTCTGTCAGTGTTTCCCTCCAAGTTCTCATTAGCGACACCTCCCAACAGCAGTCCAGACACCATCAAAAGTGCCAGGCTCCTTCTGCCTTTGGAAATGCTGCTCAGCTGTCACTCTGCTGCTCGCTCCTTCCATCTTCTGCTGAAGTTTTATGCACATGAGTCTCTTTGCAGCACACATTGCCCTTTGTGTTTGACCATCACTGTCTCCTTTGTCCTTATCTTTCTTCCTGGCACATACAGGTGATTGATAAATGTGTATGGCAGGAAAAAAAGAGAAAATTATAGCAAAGAAGAGAGGGAGGAAATATATTCTACCCAGCACTTGATTTTTAAAAAGCGAAATGATACGGAACCCAATGTGGCAAGTAGATAGTTTGCTGCAGTTGCCATGGGAACTTATGCAGGGATGTATGCTGAGGTCTAGCTGACCACTAGGCTTCTCTTTCCACCAACTCAAATTCATTCCTATGGATTTAACTCTTTCTCCCCTCTTCTCTCTCTCTCTTTCTCTCTCTCTCTTTCTCTCTGTCTGTCTCTGTCTGTGTCTCTCTCTGTCTCTCTGTCTGTCTCTGTCTCTCTCTCTCTCTCTCTCTCTCTCTCTCTCTCTCTCTCTCTCTCTCTTTCTCTCCTCTTCCATTTATCTTTCTCCTCCCTCCATGCTTTGAGCCCATTTCCTCTCTGAGTAGTACCCTCCTTATTCTTGCTGATGCCCTCGTACCTTCACTGGGATAACTGGGTCAGAATATCCTCTCCTCTTAGCTATGCTGAAGATTCAATTAGATGTCCCACATCGGAAGCACCTGCTGATATTCCGCAAGGCATTTTCCCATCACTTCCACACCCGCAATCCTTTCTATTCCTGGATATATTTCAGCACCTTCTTTGTATAATTGTCTGCTCCAAAATAAACCTGTCAGGTCTCTTTGTGTCACTTATTTTCTGGACAATGCCCACATATCCACAGATATCTCGCACTCCATTCTGAGATTTTTAAAAAGAGAGAGGGTGGGATGACGATGACTGTTTTTCACAATCGAATAGGTCTAGGCCATACTGATGTTCTCTCAGATGTAATTTCACGCTGTACTTCAGTGCTTTAGGCCCTTAGCAGGGCCTGCTCTGGAGGCCTTGCATGACCATGGTAATTCAGCCCATAGCTATGAAGTCTGCTACCATAGCCACCCATCTTCCTCTGCGAAGGACAAGTAAGATATACCATTTTAACTACCTTTTTCTTGGCAATCAACATAACACTGTAGAGGAAAGCTGGGTTTCTCTTCTAGAAATCAAGGGTAATTCCCAATCTGGTACCAAACAGCTTTGTTTTGGTTTTGGTTTTTTTGGTTTTTGAGGCAGAGTTTCTCTGTGTAGTCCTGGCTGTCCTGGACTCACTTTGTAGAGTAGGCTGGCTTCAAACTCACAGAGATCTGCATGCCTCTGTCTCCCTGAGTGCTGGGATTACAGGCGTGTACCACTGCACGTGGCCTAACCAGCTATGTTTACTGCTTACAGTTAAGGTCACTTAGCCATTATTTAACCCAGACTCCTCATGTACAGAAAGACAGCACACTAGTACTTAACAGATGATTCTGAGCCCATGTGATTCCCATAGTAAAAAGCAAAGGAATAGCATGTTAATAGTGAACACCTAATCCTCTCCATCTTCTTTCGGATAATGTATATGATCACAGTGGAGCTAGGATGATGTGATGAAGAAGATACTCAAAACACATACATGTGTATGTGTGTTTGAGATGAACTCCTGATGGTCATCTTACTGTTTTCTTGAAAACCAAGATATACTGAATTCCCAAGTATCCTTCTCTGCCAGGGGTGAAAGAAAAATCAAGTACTATGAATGGTGTTAAGTTCCTTTTCCAACATGACCCAAGCCCCGGAGTAGCCCCTGGGCTGGTGTGCTCCAGTATTATAAATGCATGATCTCAGACTAAGTCATCAGTCTGCATGGGTCACCGGAAGTGGTATCCTGTCCCTGTCTTCCAGTCTAGCAATTCTACACTTTGTCACACAGTTTGAGGGCAGCCCCACTCCTGACAGTCTAATTTGTGAGAATGACACACCCTCACCCTTTGAACCCATACCCTTCCCCTTTTCTCTGCTGGTTTCCAACTTGCTTTTGCATCTGAAGAAGAATTTTCTCTTTTGACTTGCTCCCTTCAGAGACATCAGCCTCTCTGACCTTCATCATGACGTTGTCAGTTTGCACAAGACAGAATTAGAAGATATATCTCACAGGTCAAAGAGACCATAGCCTGCTTTGCTCTGAGTGTAGACAAAAGTAAAGGCAGACATGGAAATGCATGTCTGTTTGGTGGATAGTGCGTACAGAAGCCTCCTGTTTTGATACATCAGTTTAGTCTCTGAAGAACTGGGGTGTGGAGTGACTGGCCAGGATGCTCCCCTCAGTAACTCTTTGTGGGTTCTTGTCTTTCTGGCCTATTTCTCCAAACACCAACTCTTGTCAAGATGGTGAGTTCAGGAAGCCAGAATACGATCTCCTCGCCTGCTCTTGCCTCCTCTTGCCTCCTCTGTGTGTTTACAACACTGCCTAGGACAGAGATCTTATCAGAGTCTTCCAATGGGAAACCCTAGATCTTCAAGTTGATTTGGAGCAGACTCTAAATACAAGAAAGAATTGATCTTGCTGGTAATGTCATCTGCCATCTTCAGATCCAAGAACTGAATGACTAGGCCTCTGCTCGCTACTCAGCTGTCCACGTTTTCCTCCCAGGCACTATTTATGACCGTTCTTCAGGAGCTCTTTGGGAGAGGCACTTGCTTATTTATCTCCTTTTCTCTGGTTTTCTGGCCTTACCTCGCTGTCTGAGTTCTCTCAGAGGAAGATCTATTTCTTGGCGCTGGCTTTCCACATTTAGAAACTTTCTATGTCACTCACCCCTTGTTTGCCTGGTTGAAATTGGAAGACTCGGCTTCTAGTAGAACATCATTATTGATTTCTCACCAACAGCCCATCAGAGAACCAAAGGGTTCTTCAATATGCTTCAAACATCCCATAATTACACACCTCTCACTTTACCTATTCTCTTTAGGGACGGAGGCTCAGCGGGTTAGGTTTCTGGAATCCCGTGATCCCAGAAGAGGGTGAACTAGAAAAGGTATAATTGTTTCCAAGAGCTGTCAGGGGTGGAAATGCCAACAAGGAAAGAAAAGGTTGAAGGATAAAAGTTGTCAGAGAACAAAAGACAGGGAGGCACTATCACACAGAAAGGTCAGGCAGCTGCCAGGAAGTGAAGGTGAGAATAGCTAAGACACTGTGGTACCTTTACACAACTGAGTAATACTCAGCTATTACAAACAAGGAAATCATGAAACTTGCAAGCAAATGGATGGAACTAAAACGATCATCCTGAGTGAGGTAACCCAGACCCAATAGGACATGCATGGTATATATTCATTTTATAAATGGATATCAGCCCAACACAGATGTCTCTGAGAGATTCCACCAAGCAGGTGATCTGGACAGATACTGGGACTTGAATTCGGACTCTGGGCAGGGATGGAAAGACCTGGAAGGTTCAGGAGCTTCACAAGACTGTCAAGACCAGATGGTCATATCTGGACCCATGAGGGGTTGGGGGGGGCTCTGCACAAATTGATTCACCAATGAAGAACAATGCACGCGGAGAACTCAGAGCCCTAGTCGTATGTAGCCAAGGAACAGCTAATTCTCCACATGGCAGTAGGCAGAAGGAATTGCAGCTAAACCTCTGCCATGCACTCTGGTGCCCATGATTTGATCACTACCCCTTGGCAGGCTGGCCTTGTGGGCACACAGAGGAAGGAGATGCAGGCTAATCTGATGAGACCTGGTAGGCTATGTCCAGATAGTTGGGGAGAAGCCCTCACCTGGCTCCCCACCCTCCATCAAAGGTCTAGGGGAATGGAATAGGACAAAAGATAGAGAGATGGTGGGATAACAATCTAGATGCAATATGAATAAATTATAATAAATTTTTAAAAATTTTAAAAAGAATAACTAAAGTCAAGGCACGGATCTCAGTTTAAAAAAAATGTGTGGACCCCAGCAATTGTTATGCATTAACAAGTCACAGTGGTGAACAGAGTCAGCCTCCAGACTAGGTACTTTCAGAATCAAGTAGTGATGCCTAAAATGATGATTCTTACTGCTATTACTTTGAGTCTTTACTGTCATTCAGTTAATAATCTAGTTATCACAGGACTTGCATCCTCCCCTGTACATCAGGGTGGATATGCACTGTAGCAGGCTGGAAGTTGTACCCCAGGATACTTCCTGCCACTGTTCCTTGAAGCTATATGTGTGGGAAGACTTGGAGATGGAACAGGTATCGGAGCCACATGGTTATATCCTGGAACTTTTAGCTCTAGCACTTTGCGGGATGCTGTGCCAGGTTCTTACTCTCTGCAAGTTGGTAGTAACATTCCCACTTTCAAAGTGGTCCTTTTGTTAACTCCACACACTGTGCCAAAGTTAGTTTTCTTAATGTATTATTTTCTCCCCCAACCCTGGGCACTTAATTGATAGAAGAAGCTCCTCCTCACTCACCTTCTTCTCTCATTGTGCACCAAATCTAAGTTTCTCATCTGCCAAGTTTGCAGTCAAGAGGAGCAAAGACAGGATGGGCTTTCTGGCACCTGCAGTGGTCTCAGTTAGACCCAGGCCTGCAGCTGAGTACCAGGTGGCCAGGCCCTTGGACATGCAGGGTATTTCTCTTGAGACAGGGAAGGCCGACGGTGTGCTATAAATAGCCAAGACACCCTGTGAGTGTGATTTCCTTCTCTTTTAATTGGTAGCTTGCATTCTACTGCACAATCATCCCTTCCTCCATCAAGTCAATTAGTTCCTGCAAATGTGCTTGGGTTCCTCTCAGCTCTAAAATTATCACTTAGTGTCAAAAATTGCAAAGTGGAAAGAAGAAAACCCAAACCATATGACTTGGAGGTGAATATCAGCAGCACAGTATATTATCTCTTGAGCTGGAGTTACTCTATTTCTGCTTCTACTTAGAATTCACTTTATAGAAGCCCTGTGAAAATACATCATCATAGTTTGACCACTCAAAACCTCACCTGATCACTCATGGGACCCACTGAGCTTCAGTTACTTCATCTGTACAATGGGATTCTTACATGTGTAATTCATGACTTGGGTGACTAAAAATAAAGATTCAACACCCAGTCACACTTCTCTGTGAAGAGCAAAAAATCTAAGTTGCACAGGAGACATAACAGCATTATTATTTTACTTGGTAAGAAGATTTTAGTTGAATGAACAGGAAGCAAATTTGCCACAAGATATTACCCAGAAACTATCAAGAATAAAGCTCACTGTGACCTCAAGGAAAAAGCATTCCATAGTTTAGGTTCCGATCTAAGTTACCTTGTTCAGTGATTCAACTCGGAGAGGCTGTTGTTAATTAGCCTGTCCATAGGCAAGGTTTTAAGTATAGGTGCATGGGATCTGGATCTTACCTCTGCCATGCTTAGCCATGTACTACATCTAGTATTCAGTCTTCTGCAGCTCAACTGATATTCTCTGAGAATAAGCATTCAAACAAGGGTCATTTCTTCCCCACCTCAGTCTTCACAGTAAGGCTAAACAGCCAGTATATTCATTAACAATGCTCACTCAGGGGTTTCAGAAAAGAAGCCCATACTCAGGTCATTGCAGCCAACTCCAACACTCCTCCCATCCTACTGTCACTATTCAAATCAGAACACATAAAGGGGCCTGTTAAGGGCATCAGTGCCCTGGGCATTTTTGGAGAGGGGTCTTAGTCTAAATGGTCTTCTGGACAGATACTTCAGACACAGTTAGATGTCACTACTGTACTTAGGACAAAGGACAAATGATCAGAGAAGGCTAATTAGGATGAATAATGATCCCTCTCCAAGACTGTGCTTGGTGTTTCAGCTGCCTTGCAAACGAATGACAAAAGCTGAGGACATAACCACCTGCCATCTGTCTAAAATTTCAAAGCAGGAGCAAAGAGTGCTTGGAGGGCAAGGCAGTCAATGATTAATTTAAATCTTAAAAGTACAGAGCACTAGATAATTTCTTAGTATATTCAATCTGATGAAGGCCATGAAGGAACAACTGGGAAGCTGGTGCATATCATTTCCAGTGTAGCGTTCTTATAAGAAAATGAAGAGATGAGATGCCTTAGTAGTGCAGGCTTTGAGCCCTATCACTGCTCTTTCCATTTCAGCTACTTCCATTGTAGCCTCCTTCTGGGGCTACTATCTCAATATCTATCAAAGAGGGAAAAGCAAAACAAATACCACCACCACCACCATCACCACCACCACCATCACCACCACCACCATCACCACCACCACCACCACCACCACCACCACCATCACCACCACCACCATCACCACCACCACCATCACCACCACCACCACCACCACCACCACCACCACCACCACCACCCCACCATCACCACCATCACCACCACCACCATCACCACCACCACCACCACCACCAAGTCTATACTTGCCCCGCAGTATCTCCCAGGCTCTACAGAGTCAGACTTTTTCTTCTCAAAGCTTCTTTTTAACAGTCCCCATCTCAGCATGTGACACTACTGACCACATAGTCCTCCAATCTCTCCCAACCTGAGGTCAGTGCAGGGCAGCTCTCCCTTTTGTTCTCTTCATCTTATGAGTGTCCTTGTTATCTGCCCAGCCCATATCCTCTCAGATTCTATTCCTATAGTCCAAGTTTTGAACTACATCCTTGGCCATAAGCTCCTCATTAATCTGCTCCTCTCACTTCCCCTTTCACCTGCCATCATTGATGCCTGCTGGGGAGATATCAGCTAAAAACTTCAAGACCCAAAAGGAAATCCCCTTCTCTAAACATTCTTGGCCCAATGCCATTGATTTTAGCTATTTTCAAATTCCTTACATGTGTCATAAACTTTAAAACATATACATTGGCTCGTACATTAAAAAACAGTATCACATTAAGGGTAGAAAGTGGAAAATATTCTCTAATATGCAGCTTGCTTATCACTCATAGTTGCCCATGGTTTACCTTGGAGAGCTCAGGAATTATTTTAAAGTTCATGATTCAGAGTCCCACCTTGACTTCCCTTTCTTTATCTCCAACTCATCTTCCAAACAGTAAGGGCTGAGGTGTTGTTATTTGTTCAACTGATTAAAACACCATCCCCTCATGTTGAAATCAGCTTCTGAGGCCATAGATAGGGCTTATCCAGACATTCTGCACACACCTATCAAATATCACATGAGCAAAACCCACCAAGTCTAGGTATGGTGGTGCACATCTTTAATCCCAGTGCTCTGGAGGCAAAGGCAGAGGCAGAGCCAGGGAGATCTCTGTGAGTTCAGGGCAGGTCTACAGAGCAAGTTCCCTGACAGCCAGGGCTACACAGGAAAATCTTCTAAAAAAAAAAAAAAAAAAAAAAAAAAAAACCAATCTGCCCCCTCCCCCAAAAAGGCCATTTCATGTATTTCCCAAGTAATAAAAGACATTCTCTCTATGTTATTTCTCATGTAACCATAGCTCCATGTGGTGGTAGATAAATACTCGTTAGAAGCTTGTGGAGTAGGCAGCCAGACAAAAGTGATCAAGCTTAAGCAATTTAACTTGGCTCAATGTGTATAAACAAAATTCCACTGGGTTCAATCCAGCATCAGTTAATAGGAGTGACAAGTTCCATGCTGAATATATAGAAGCCAGGAAAGCAAATAAGAGAAAGGCACACATTTGAAGCCCAGAGAATCTTGATACACAGTAAAGGTGATAATGTTAATTAGGGGTGGAATCTAGAAACCTTTCAGAGTCACATGATACCTGTACATGGCTAATAGGAAGAACAAAGGAGAAAGTAAACCATTGAAACATCCTGGATTGGTGGCAACTGCTCCAGGGACAGTCATGTGTTGGGACAGAGGGCTCCACTGGGCACAGTGTTGTTTCATCTCACACTGCAATGGAACAGCATGACCCCAGCAGGCTATCACAACAATGGTAGAGTTCTGTCAACAGACCAACAGGCGGATGGGCAGGCAGTCTCTCTGTTGTCCCAGACCTTCTGGTTAAGCCAGGGATCCTCTATGATCCCCAACAGATCTTTTGTTTTGTTGTACATTCACCCAAGAAAAGAAGCCAGAAAGCATACTGAGTCCTTTTTGTACTATTTAGTTCAAACTTTCCCCGACCAGAAGGGAAAACAGAATTGTGGGAAATTCTGGTGGAACTCTATGGGAAAGACAGAGGTCAAAACAAAATGAGATAACACTAAGCGAAGGGAGGAAACATGAGATGTAATACATTACATAATTAGTAGCTGCCATGCTTTTGTTACTTGCTGCCTGCATGTGACACTTTATGCTCCTAACTTCACAGGCATGATTTATGGTACTATTACAGCTTTTAAAAAATAGATATTATTTTCTTTATTTTACACAAAATAAGTCCCAGAATACTAAAGGATTTGCCTTAGGTCATTTAAAGCATATGGTGAAGCCAGGATGCTAATCTTCAAAGCTTTAGCTACAGGATTCTTCCCTGTTCTACTGTGGTCCATATGGGCAATGTTGGTCTTGAAAACCACAGGAGGCTGTTAATATTGCTTTACCCACCAGAAGAGTGGGGATGCAGAATGGAGACAGCAGACATGGCAGTGGGGAGTCTGCAGAGGAAGAAGAGATCTGCAAAAAGAGGGGTAAGATACCTGCCCCACTCCAGGTACAAAGCAGCAGCAGGCAAGGCCATTGGCTGTGGTTTTTGGATCGGTCCTTTGTCCCCACATAGTACCTGTGCCAGCTTTAGCTTCAAAGTAGAAGGTTTGATGTAGTTGAAATTTTAAGAGGCAGGAAATAGTGGGAATAATCACGTAATGGGAATCATGCCAGGATGAGATTACTGTGGTTCTCACAGGACCAAACCAGCTTCCATAAAAAAGGTTATTAAAGAATAGCTCTGAAAAATAAAAGTAGAACTGGACCTCATTGGTCTTTTTGCTTGTATTGTATTTCATCATTTCAGCCTCCCCCCCCCCCCATGTTCGTTTGCTATATGATGTCATCTCCATGATGACCTCAGTAATGGTGAGTAGATTCTGGTACCTTGCTCTTATACCTTCAGAACTCTCCACTAAATAAATTTCTTTTATTTACAAATTACTCAGCCTTATCAATTTCATCGAAGACACACAAAATGGACCAAGGTATTTCATTCAGTAAAATAAGATGACTTTCCCAACTTCCATTTAATACCATCTAGGATTTTCAAAATTACTACCAGCACTTTTAATCTACTAGAATCCACAGACCAATGGCATACAAGTAAACAGTGTGATGTCACACTAGCATGGTGCCAATGGTAGAGATGATGGTGAGTGTGGTCCTACATAGTTGGTGGGGAGCATGACAAAAGAATAAAATAAGAAAGGATTAGAAGGAGGAGGTGGGGTCCTAGTGACACTGGGCATAGTACAGCATATGATGGACTGGCAGTATGGTGGGAGTCCTTAACATGGTTGTGAGGCAATGATGATCAGACTGTGGGTCTTTTTAATTCAAGATACATTAAGGATGAGTGGACCGAGTATGAAAAACTGAGTGCCCTGCTCTCTGAGTAGAGAGTGACCAATATGAAAACATAGGGAATGCATATCAGTAGGTTCTCATTCCTACCCACAGGCTGCTTTCATGTGAACATATTGTACAGAAGATTTCATGTCAGCAATCTAAGTCTTTGAACACACACACACACACACACACACACACACACACACACACACCTAAAAGTGTCCTCTTCTTTTTATTTGATGCTAAAAGAGACTGAATCTACATTTCAAAGTTTGAAAAGGCACAGCAGGGATGTAGATTCATGTCTGAATGTATTTAATGTGTTGTCAGTCCACTCTATTTCATTTATCCTAAGGAACAGACAAGAATGAGGCCTGTGACTCTTGGTTTGATACCTTGAACTTCTGTGACTTCACTCTTGGCGTCCCAAACATCGTTCCATCAGACACCAATCTCAGTGTATGTGTGGGGGGGTTGAGGGAGTGGGAGTGGGAGTGAGCTTCAGTCACACACAAAAACAGCAAATTTCCACTGGTGGGGGCATGGTAAATACCCTTGGGAAGTGTTCTTTGTATCTTAGCACCGTTAAAAACACTAAAAAACACTGTTTGCGTGTGAAGGCTTGAATAAGAGTGTCCCACATAGGTTCACGTGTTTGAATACTTGGCCCCCCAGTTGGTAGAATTGCTTGGGAAAAATTAGGTGTGGCCTTGTGTGCCACTGGGAGTTCTCTCTAAGGTTTCAATAGGAGTGTGCAATGCCCAGTGTGCACTCTCTGTTTCCTGCTTGTGGTGTGAGATGAGAACTCTCAACTGTTCCTGCCACTGTTTTCACTCTGCCATCATGGACTCTAAACTTCGGAAACTAGAAGCTCCAAATGAACTCCATCTTCTGTATGCTGCCTTGGTCATGGTGTTTCATTACAGGTAATAGAAAATTAACTAAAGTATTGCTCAAAAGAGTTTTTCATTGGAAATGTAGGCAACGATGCCTTTTCCAATAACCAGGGCACATAGGTGGTTCACCTTAGGTTTTGGTTACAGTATTTGCATAGTTCTTCTGTTCCTAGCTGGGTGCAGGGTCGGGGAGACACAGCAACAGGAATGTTGTCTCATAGAACGATTAGAGGCTCAGCAGATGAGAATAATAAAGAGGTGAACAGAAAAATCACAACTTGGTGTGATTTACCTTAACAGATGCATTGGCATTATTTATTAGGTGTCATTTCTTCATTCTAGGGTGACTTCAAAGGTGCCCCGATATTTTCCCTAACCTTCACAAAATGATGCTTTTCTAGGTACCCATAAAGCCACAGCATTCCATGGTCAACCCATTGCAGATCCCTGCCTTCGTTAGACTGACAAAGGCCGGAATTGGAACATACATTGCCAGACCTGGGGCTCAGCATGCGGGAGATTTATATCTGGGAGATTTAAATTGCTTTTTTATTTCTTTATATTAAGTTGCAAACTCTCTTTTATGCTAAGGAGAAAATTTTAGAAAAGAAATTCAAACTAGCATTCTCTGGAAGTAAATGGCTACCGTTTATGAGAACAAAGGAACACAAAGACAGCATTTTTAAAAGTCTAGGTTCTTGTTTATTCAGAGAGAGTCCACTTGTCAGGAAAAATCTTTGGGTGTCAAGGCTATCAATTCCTGTGCCTCAGTCATTATCACAATGACGTCTGTGAAGCTACTCAATTCCATAAAGTGCCTGTGTCTCTCTTCCCTCCCCTATAAATGGAAATTGCATATCTACCTCTTAGGGATAGTGTGAAAGTTAAAGCCAGGATATGGTGCAAATATTTCCCTAGGTGTAGATTTTTCCCTGAAGTTTTGCTTAGTGTGTTTAAATATACATCCTTATTTTAGCAGTTCAGTAGCCAAGTATACAATTTTTGTTTGTTTCTTTGTTTTTTTTAGAGTAGCATTTTTCTTTCCTTAGAGCAGAGATATGCCCAGGCTTCATTTAATACATTTACAGGCTTAATCCATGTGTAATTGTGTTTGCTGAGGAGTGAGCAGAAAGCAATTGTTATATATTTTTCACCTGAATGGTTGAGATACACATCAATTCATCGATTTTGTTCTATTCCTGGTAAACACTGCTGTAATTATTACAATTATATTTTACACTTCAAGCATTGTGTTTTGTTTTCTACATCTGTTTTAAATAATAATTTAAATGTTCTTTTCATTTTTCCAGCATTACTTAGCATGTGTGCTCCATTCTTTGTTTCCACAATATTTCTGTTTATCCTCTCCTATTCTTTCTCATGATCAGTTTCAAAAAGCAGTCTCTAAAATAACATATAAAAGCCAGTGAAATAAAACTATTATCAACAGATGACACAGAAGAAGTACACCTCAAATAACTTCTTATGAATTTTCTCCTTAATTAGACCTCCTTGCCCATATTTAGAGTTGGTGTCAAGTCTGGGAAGAACTGTGATCTAAGGACCCTCAGCTGTCAGGTTCCATTAACTCTGGGCACATGCACACCTAATATATGGATCACTTGGAATGGAGTACTTGCTATCACATAGCAGTTGACATAACACACACACAAATGTCAACAGATAGTGCAGGGATTTACAGAGGAATTACGATGAGGTAGGCAGAGTTCTAAGCCTAGTCAAGTAAATGGCGGCAGTGATGGTGGGGACTACAATGATGAACCTCATGCTCAGACAGTTCTGGTTCCTACCTAACAGAGAGGCCTTTGAAATCTGCAGTATTTCTGTGAATAGTGATAAGTACAAGTGACAGCACTTGGTGAGAAATCTACAGTAAACTCTGATTACCACAAGCACTGTAGAAGCATCGATGACAACTCTTACAGAATCCACTGGAGTTTACAAGAATACAAAGGTTTATCCATTAAATAACCGAGATTCGTGCAGTGGTCTAATGAAAAGCCAAGGTCATACTGGATTTTGTGATCTCAAGGTTTATACTCTGGCTCAGTGCATGACCTACCTCACATGTGTCCACATAGGCCTTAACTCAGGGGCCATTCATGCTTGCACCGATTTTGTGCTACTCATCGGCATTGTTACTGAGATATTTTGTGTGATGCTCAGTTTGCATGTTGTCTTTGCTTATATTTGTAAAATTCTTTTTTTCAACTACATTTAGTATCCCTCCTGTGTGTGTGTGTGTAAGAGAGAGAGAGAGAGAGAGAGAGAGAGAGAGAGAGAGAGAGAGAGAGAGAGAGACAGACAGACAGACAGACAGACAGACAGACAGACAGAGACAGGGACAGAGAGAGACAGAGACAGAGACAGAGAGAGACAGAGAGGGCACAACAGACATATGGAGGTAAGAGAACTCTCTTATATAGTAGGTTCCCTTCTTCCACCTTCAAATGGTTTTGGGATCTAAGCTATCTCACTAGTCCCTAATTTGTTTTTAATATTTTAAAGATGATATAGCCGTTGTTAATTGTATAAAGTAAGATACTTCATTATACTCTTTTCATGCATACGTATAATGCAGTTTGATAGTGTTCCTCCCTCTAAGTTAATGCTCTTTCCTTCCCCCTCTCCCCTGCTTCTTCCCAGATCCTCAGTGTCTCTCCTTTTATATGTATGTCCTTTGGGTCCTACTAGATGACAAAGGTAAAAGAAAAATATTTGATATTTGTCCTTGTGGAACTACCTTATTTCACCTCTAAAAAGTAAAGCTGGGATTGATGCAGTGGTTACAGAAGATGCCCCTATGAAGCAGTCAAGCTTTAGTTGTTGCAAGTGTGCTAGCTCGTACCTGTGCCTCTTATCTGTGGATTTGAGTCTGTGAGCTATGCTGGCACATCTGACATGGACATGAAAGATGCTCTACTAGACAATTGCTAAAATAAAGACATTTTGCTTATCTTATGGCCAACCACCTGAGCACTGTCCCAGTTCACTATCCAAAGTTCTAATAGCATTACTTATTATAAAATTATAAATTATTTTAAATTGACATAGTACATTACAATTCACATGATATTTCCACCTTCTGAATTCTATTTAACCTCAGAATCATAATCTGTAAGCATTACTTATTATAAAATTATAAATTATTTTAAATTGACATAGTACATTACAGTTCATTCCACCTTCTGAATTCTATTTAATCTCAGAATTGCAATCTGTAAGTTAATTGGGTTTACTCCAGTTTAAGTACAAGAAAACTGACACCCAGGAAGGTGTGGTACGGATGGCTATCTGCTAGATGGATACTGCTTTTTGAAGTCTGTAGATTTGAGAAGCCAGGTAAAACACATGTGCTACCCACCATTTGGGAAGCTGAGGTGGAAGGAGACTTCCTAGACTTGTCTCAGAACAACAAAGAGAAATAAAAGGATGCAGATTTGATGACTGAATATTGACTTTAGTTGACTGTATTAAAGAACTACATGTTTTGGAACTGTTGTATTGAAGTGGGGTAATGTAACCAAAGCCAGTAGAACGAAGACAGCGGGGATGAGCATCATCTTCACATCTGCTTCTTAACACCACCACTCTATCTTCTCCCTGTCCATCCATGGGATGGTGATGCTTACAAAGACATAAATGGGACTTAATAAGGATTCTTAAGTTCAGGAGTCAGCATGTTAATATGTACTTAGTTTATGTTCTATATGAAGGAGTCTCTATACCAAATTGAACCAGAAACATTCATCCAAAAGAGGACTGACCATTACGAACAGCTTTTGATTGAGCATGGCTGAAATGTGTTATCTCAGCTTCACAATGGACAGGCAGTATTGTTACTTGGATTTCTGTGTTCAAGGTGAATAAACAAGATTTCATGTGGCTATTACACCGTAGCAAAAACAAAAACAGATTTCAACTTGTAAAGCAAAATACAAGCAATGTATAATGGAAACCATAAGAGAATCACTTAGCTGAGGAAAGTGAAATAAATTGTTTTAAAGATCACAAGCCCGATCTTCACTCAGAAGCCGAAAGCTCTGCAAATGAGGCTGTGGTATTCACTGCACAAGCCCAGCTGATTCAGCAGATATACTGAATTTATAATCTGTCATGTTCGGATAGACAGCCTGGTTTCACAGTCATAAACAGAATTATGCTTAACAGCCCAAGGCTAACACCACAAACAAGGAAACACACCATTACGAGTCTATAGAACAAGACTGAGAATACTAATAATTATTTCCAATGGGGTTGGTTATAAATAGGACTATTAGACATTAGCAAGGATAGCAACTCTGGTTTTAGGAGACATCTTAGCTCTGAGGACACTCATATGATGGCAGAAAAAGAGCAAGACCCTATGCTTGATAGCAATAAAATCAGGACCGGACACGGACATGACATTCTTTTATGACAATTATCAAATAAATGAGGTCTTTAGACTTTGATAAACATGGATTCATAGATATCATTTCTGCATGAAATTCTTCAGTCGGTCACGTACATTCTAAGATGTCATATGTTGATAAGCAATGTTTAATTCAAGCATCTTTGTTTCTGGAGCACACTTTCTGAAATGTTAGATGTTTACATTGCCAGGGCACAAACTCTCTCAGACAGCCACGTGAGGCATCAGGAATACGGTATCTTAGAAGTGAGTAGGAGGCCAAGGCACACCGCGTAAAGCTGATGTGCATTACCTGTTAAGATTTTTCAGCTGTTATTATTGATTTTATTTACATTTACTGCTATTCCTCAGAGAAGCTAAACAAACTCCTTGTTGAGACAAATGCAAGGCTGACTGCTTTATTTTGTGAAATGAGAAATAAACACCCTGGCTCCCCACGCCATTACTCTTGGGTTTAGCTAAAGTGTTTGCATCTATCAGGTAAATTTCTAATGCTAATATTTGCCTACATGAAACCATCGTACCTCTCCCACTCACAGGTGATTTTTGGTTTCTTTAAATATTTGACAGCCAAATAAACTGTTCTGGAGCCATCCTAGGATCATGTGTGATAACTTAACTGAGGTATGTAATAGAGTCAGTGGGAACACATTCTCCAGAGCAAAACTACACAGGTTCAAAGCCAGGCTCCAGGGAAAGATGCAACTTGAATCATCAAAGCATGTGGTTTTTCCCCCCTCTAGATTTCTATTTCTGGTCTGGAAGATGGGATGCTGCATTTTTCCATCATGCCATCTTCCTTTAAAGTTATCCTGAGACTTGTATTACCCCAAAGTGCTACTGGACATGCCCCCTTAAGAGCACATAAAAACAGTAGGGATCTGATTCTTATTTGCTGTTCATCTTTGGTTTGAGTGGATGATATTCTTATCAAGACATATTCCTGATAAGAACTTGATGATTAAACTATGCTGGGTTAAACACTGAGAGAAACAAAGTAAACTAGAGGCAGACTTTCTCACCACAGGACTAAGAACATGGTAAAAGCTTATCAGGCAGTCATTACACTATGATTTCTGGTTTCAGTAAGACTTACCAGAAGAAACTAGATAAACAATTTTATGTTGACCACATCAAAACCACAGTAATTACACAATCAGTAATGCAATGTGAGTGTGTGTGTGTGTGTGTGTGTGTGAGTGTGTGTGTGTGTGTGTGTGTGTGTGTGTGTGTGTGTGTGTGTGTGTGCTTTAAACTACACAAAAAGCAAAGTATGAGAAAATTTGATGGGTTTCTTGCGTTGGCTCTGAGGAGTTAAGACTCTGAAATGTCTTTTCAACAACAGATTTGGAGGACGTTTTCAAATTGCCTCCAGAAAAATGCTGTGGGTAGATTTCTTCAGAAGGAAACATGCAAGAAATATGACCTCAGGTGAAGATTGTAGTTAAAAATACAACACAGCACTGGCCCCATCAAGAAAGGCTGGATGTCTAGCCGTTACTGCTAGTCATCTAGTCATTAGTAGGCTAGCTGGCTAACAGGCTAAAAAAAAAAATGACAAGGACAGACAGTGACTTTGGAGGTCTCATTGAAAGACTTTCTTTTTGTCCTCATGGATTCTGTTAGGAAAATACCTATCAAGCTTTCCCAGGGCAGTGCATTCTTGAGTCACACATACTAAAAACAAACGAACAAACAAATAACAACAACAACCCATTAGGATCGGGAATTTTGCTGTTGTTTTACTGGAGGATTTCAAAGGACTTGTAACAGTAATATGATAATACATTTTAAATTCACCAGCAAGATACTATTCAGAAGTTTTTAAAGCTCACTCACCTGTAAATCTCCTCCCATTTGTGCTATCTCTTGGAGATAAAGTACACTTAAAATGTTCTATAGAAATCACAACCAAAAGCCATGTCTGTGAGAGTACACGGTACAAGCTTATAATCCTGAGCCCTGTTGGAAGAGGCAGGAAAATGACAAGTTCAAATCCAGCCTGTGCCACAGAACAAGACTGGCTCAAAACTAAGTGACTGTGGAAGAAATGAGATCTCAGGACTGGAATCTTGGTTGATGTGACCCTGTTTGAGGAGGACCTGCTGTGATGAGGACATGCTCCCTGCAAACTGGTCATGTGGGCCACTGAAGTCTCTCCCAGAGGAAGCTTTCACAACTGGCCTCATAATAGCATCAAGCACTTCACTCTTTGTTATTGACTGAAATTAGCATTTCCTGCTCTTCTTTGGTATCCAGAGCAACCTAGGGACCTGCAAAGGGAAAAATCATTCCCATTGTCAAATATGTGATTTTTTTTTTTCATTCAACCTCACTCATTCAAAACCTCTAGTCAAAAAGGATTTGCTGTGTGTCAGGCCCTGTACTAGCACAGAGGTTTGAGCACAGGAAAACACGGCCTTTGTCCCAGGTTTTGCTCATTGTCCATTGACTACTTTCTTACTTGCAAATGTCTCCAGCAAGCAGGGCCTCGCTGTGGGACCCAGTTCAACTTGCCTATCTTCTCAGAAATCTATTGCGAAATACAGAACAGTAGCTGTTTCCTCCCCTTTGTTCATATCTACAGAGCTCCCTGGCCCAGACAGATCCATCTTTTTCATAGCCCCAAGTCCAAGGAAAGAGTCCCTGCCCTGGCAACAAAATGAAGGGGCGGGGGGGGGGGGGCCTGCATTGTGTTGAGGATTGCCATGGGGGTGCCATTGCTGATTCAGTGGAAGAGATAAATAAACACTTAATGGCAGAATGTGGGCTGCATTGCTTTCTAGAAATTTCAGGCCAAACAACAGTGCATCAAAACGAAAACAGAAACAAAAATAAAATGCATCTCTACTGAATATTCTATTTCTCATTATCTCTGAGATAACACAAAGTAACAACTACTTATATTACACTTACATTGTGTGCTGCGCGCTGTATTATGAGCAATACAGACATCTGAAGTAGTCAAGAACATGCACACAGGTCATCTGTGCATCTTCTATCAGGGACTGGAGCTCCATAGTGTATTGTATTCCTGGAGCTCTAGAATACATTTCCACATACACTAAGTGTTCAGTTGGCATCTCCAGGTGCCTCCCCATCCCTCACATGGTCTTCTTCCAACTCTGCTCCTTCAAAGGAAAGGCTCCACATTCTTGGCATTCCTGAGGACTGTCCCAACACCCTCACCTGGAGCTACGAGCTCCCCAAGTCCAGCAGGTGACAGACAAGTTATCTTCCATCACTTTTAATCCTTAAAAACCCTGCCCACCACAGTGCGACTTCCTCTGGCCTTGTCCCCTGAGGCTGTCCCCTGAACTTGCCCAGGAGCTTCAGCTCCCAAATAAGCCTGCCCTTTCTATACTTTTAATCTGGCTTCAATTGGCTTACTTGATCAGCAGAGAACTTCTTTATATATGTTTATTTGTATATATGCATATATATGTGAATATATATACATTATTGTAGAATTATACATGATTATAAGATATTCTTATGTGTACATGTTTATAAATAGAAAAATCATCAAATCAGTAACTAAATACAAAACAAGCTGAACAAAACCATTTGCTAAACCTTATTTTGTATTCCCATAGCATCACACTGTAAATTTCAAATGTACAATAAGATTTACTAAAAATAAAAACAAATGATTGTCACTAGCAGGACACAGAAAGAAATCACAGTCCTACTAAAGGTGATTGTTCTACCACAAGCTAGCTGGGGACAGGAGGAGGTATGTGCGGGAAACAGGTAAGATTTGAATCTCAAGAACACAAATTCAAAATCCTTACAGGCTTACATTCTTTAATAAATTTTGAAAGCAGCGGTATGTGTAAGAGCTAAGCCCCTCAGAGGAAGAGTGGGGTGCCTACTTACCTCATACTTAGTTGCTGGCTTAGAGACAGCATTCCAGATTGATGAGGGAAACCAGAAAGTTAAGATACCTTATAATATATCAACTCCCTGTCTTAGAGACAAGCCAGTGAGGGTTTCTTTCTTCCTCCATTGTTTTTTTCTGAGTAAAATTACAGCTTTTCTCAAGGGAGGGACTACTGACAACAAATGCTTAGAAAATATCTGTATTAGTTACTTTTCTGCTGCTGTGATAAAACATCATGATCAGGCAACTTAGAGAAGGAATTGTTTACTTGGGCTTCAGATCCAGATGGGAAGAGATCCATCATGCCTGGAAACATGACCACAAGGAACAGCCATGGCAGCTAGGACAGGAAATCATGAGATCATATCTCAATCCCATGAATGAAGCAAAGAAAGCAAACTCTAAGTAGGCTAGGCTATTCAATCTCAAAGCCTGTGACAAGAGATATTCTTCCTCCAGCAAGGCTGGACCTCTTAAAGCTCTAAACTATGCCAACAACTTGGGAGATTGTGTCCATATGCCAGAGATTATGAGGCACATTTCTCATTCAAAGCACAGTATCATATCTCCATCCATTCTTAGGAAAATCTCCAAGGTTACATAATGTATATTTCACTGGCCAAATTTTCAAACTATAGTAGGAGATTGTGCTTATCAAGGAGGTGTATCTTCCTCAAATGCTGTCCTGGAACTTCATGCAGCTTTACATATGACAGTGGCAAAGATTTCTCAATGAAATCTATTCAGGTACCAAATCACATATGTCTGAATGCTTCTTCTGTTTGGTGCTGATAGGATTGTTCTCAAAAGCATATAGCATTGTTTCCTGCAATTAGCTCTGGCTTGTGAGCAATTAGCACTTACAGTGAGCAACAAAATTCTATTACAAAGAAATTCATGAAAGGTGACGTGTAGCAGGTTGTGAGAAGTTGTGTTATGTGACATGAAGACCAATAATTTATACTGTGCCAAGACAAGGATTTTATAGACTTTCCTACTCATTAAAGAATTCTGTACCTACCACATCACAACTTGTAGAAGAATCTTCTATATTTATTAAACAACAAAGTTTAATAAAAAGTTTTCATGATTTTCAGCCTTGCAAAAAAAAAAAAGTCCAAGTCAATCTTTTTGTTTAAATCTCATAGAATATAGATATGTGACCTGCCTGTATAAGTGGAATGGAGTAATGAATACGTAAATAAACAAACATAAAATCTACAAGCATATGACTTACTTAGTATAGCAGCATTGGATGTGCCATCTTGACTTTTAGGATCCATCTCTGCATCACCTAACTCACCCCTCATTCATTCTACTGATGATTATTAGACACTCACTTTGGGCCAACACTGTGCTAGTTAAAAACCCATGGTACTGCCCTCCAGGAAGGAGGAGCATCATTCTGAAAGTGAGAAAGATGCCTTGGCAGATAATTGGAGTTCAGTTGAGTAAATGTTAAAGTAGAATTATTAATAAAGAGCATCAGAGTACAGGGAAGGAAGTGGCTATCAACCTAGGATGCAGAAGACATTTCCTCAGAGGTACTGACATTAAGCTGGGCCTTGAACAAATGAAAAGGAAGCAGCCAGGGGAAAAGAGTGACCTCACACTGTGAATGCAAAAGGCAGTGTTTCAATTGAACACATATTATTAGGAACCTGGATAATTAGAGCAAGGATATTAATTCCAATTTAATTGGAATTGCCTGAAGATGCATTGAATTGGTTGAGGCCAGGTAGTGAAATGACTTAAACATAAATCTGAAAGTGAATCTGTTCTGTGCTCAGAAATCATTGCCCAGGGAACTAAGACTTCCCAGCCCATGTTGGAAAACATCTGGAGAACAAACGAAACCATGAAACATATTACAGAAGGTGAAAGGCAAAGTAGTTATGGAGTCTTCTGCTTTAAAGCTGTGGCCTCAGCATCTGCCCCTGCAACCTACCTGAATTGCCAATTAAAACACAAGCAATGGTGAAGAACAGAGAAAGGGCATGTATTCACTATGGCTCTCTCTACTGGGGAGAAGAACAAACAGAGAGATCCTGTGGCCCTCAAGTCCATTTTTAGAGTGCTGACATGAGCTTCAATTGTGGAAGAGGGCACAAGTTTGCATAGTTAATTAATCTTGGTCAAGCTGTGGCTCTGGCAAACAGTTACTCACTATCTCAGCTCTGGTCTATCTCACATGGTGGTCCAATAATTGGCTAAACTCCTTAATCCATCCATTGCCTGGAGCGCATCTTTGAGCTCATGGAAAATTGTTTTCATCTCAGGAACGATCTTTCCTGGGTTTTTTTCCTTTCTTTTCATTCTTGAATTCAAGGTGACCAAAGATAAACGGTTAAGGACAATAATTTATCTCTGTAACTTTAGCTAGAGTACATGCATGAAATAAAGGCAGCCATGTCGGGTTGTCATCCTACTTTCAGTTACCTTAGAGGACCAGGTAAGGAGGCAATGCTGTTTAGTAAAAGCAGCTACTCCATGCCCATTTCAGTCCCAGTAGAAGGGAGGAATAGTTCCCTCAGGCTTCGTGCTTGAGTAGTATATCAACAAGCAGAAAGATGGAAGTCCAAAACAGGTCCTGCACTTTTAACTGCAGAAATTTTTCATCGCTGAACGACTATGTCAATGAGCTGACCAGGAAGGATGGCAGGAGGAAGACACCGTGAGAAACCAATTCCATTACAGTTATAATAGCTTCTCTAAAATGGAATATGCCCTTCGTTCCCATTATTAGACAAGTCCACCATTGAAACTAACATACTGTCACTGAGCCAAATCCACAACAAACTTCTGTTTGTTCGTAGAAAACGAAACATTAGAGTGATAAATAGCTGTGTATGTATGAATTGAAATGTCCTGGTCACCCACCACTTCTTTCAAACACTTAAGCCCTTAAGATTGTTGGACTGGCCAACAATTCCTGGGCAACACTTCTGTGTCTATCTATAAGGCATGTCTGTAATTGGAGAATCAGTTGTCAAGCCAGTTGAAATGATGGTAATCAATTTTGTAACTTTGAGACTCTGGGTAATAGGACATAGAAAGCACACAGGAATATCTTTGAAAAAAAGCACTACAGAAAAACTAAATGCTTTCTTTGTAAATATTTGCCCATTCCTACCCAGCACTTATATTTCCATATCTTATGAGATCAAGATCATTACTTTTGCACACCTGCTTTCATGGAATTTCCTTTAGCTAATTGTAAAAAGAATCCGATAATAAGATCAGTCAAGGACTTGACCTGGCACATTTCTTTTTCTTTCTCTTCTTTTTCTTTTTAATCTTCAGAAATATACAATATATTGAAAAATTTGAAAATATAAGCGATTTCCTGATTATTTCATGTATTTGGAAGAAAATATTGCCAACAAAAGCTGCTCCTTTGATATTTTGGGCTTACTTTATGACATTTGTGGCTATCTTTCCTTTAGCCTGGGAATTACTCCCAGCACCTCTATATGCCATGATTTCCCATTAGTTCTGTGCAAACTGCCTTTACCTAGAGTCTTTCTCTTGTCATCACTGCACTAAAAAGCACATTAAATATCCAGATTAGTTTTTAAAATGTCATCATATGTTATCAAATGAAATTTTATCCTATCATTTTCTGACTGACTTATTGGCCATGATTCCAAATTTTATAGATGTCATGGACAGAAGTCTGCTCCCAGCATTGTATCTGTGAAATACTTAATTTGTAGACAGGTAGTTTATGGCCTCTATTCACATGTCATACAATGGAATTCACCCTATAGTATGATAGACTTTTGTAAAAGTTGTTGCTCTGTTTTTTAACTTAATATCAATTTCGTTCCTTGATAGTACCCAAGGATTCTTTTTGTAGATCTTATTTCATACTCCACAGAAAAATAACAAGTGTCTCAACAAAAATATCACTTTCGACAGCATATAGAATTGCTCCAGGATCTAAGCCTAGCAAAGCAAGATTAATTGCTAACCTGTTGTGCCTTAGGAAATTCACACATTTTTAACAACAAAGAGATCTGATCCCCATTTATAGGACCTGAAGTCACATTCGTTTCTTGGAAGAAATCCAGAGTGTGTGCTCATTTTTCAAATTTAAGATGAGTCAGCAAGCAAATTACTACAGTCAGCAATTACCGCAGTAAAACAAGGAACGGCCACTTTAATCACTATTGAAATTAAAGTATCTTTGCCATAGAGGTGTGACAATTAGAAGAAAGCAACAGGGAAAGGCAATGTGGCCAAATGGGTTCCCAGGCATAAACTTCTAGCTGTAAAATAACAGATTAAGCCATAATAAAAATAATATCACACCTTTGAATGAATGACATATGATGTTCTGAAATGCTTTAAGAAACCTAAAATAAAAACAAGAATAAAGACTGTTAGATAAATCTAATAAACAGAATGTAGAAAAAAACCATGCCAATCACTTAGAAATGTGGACACAAAATTCAGTGTAAAACTTCAGCAATATATGGAAATATTATAAGAATAAATAACTATAATATCTGGTGACATAATAAAGCAAATTCAATGTAAGCCACCAATAAATTGATGTTGATAAAATGAAGTTACATGGTCAAACAGATTTTAAAAATCAAGAATTTTCTTTTTAATTATTTTTTAAATGTTCTAAGAATTCAATTAGATAAGTAAATTAGATCATATGAATCTATATCCCATAAAAACAACAAAAATAAATTGTGCAAACATATGGGCATATTGTATGTAAGCATATCATTATTTGCTTAGAATAACCTAGGCACTACTAAATCATTTTGAAATCCTAAGAGGGCTTCATAGCATACAAGTCTAGTTATGTGAGAAATTTTCATTTATACTAGTGATTCAGCCTTCAAAAACATAAGGTATAAGAAATTCAATAAAATGCTGAAAGGCATAATTTTTCTTTTTCAGTGCTAGGAATGATGCTTAATGCATGGTAGGCAATTGCTCAACCTCTGACTTATAGAGCCCCAGGCCGATAAAACATAATTAAAAATCAACAAAATATGGTGAGGCTCATACATAAGATATAAGAAAAGAGATATTTCATGACATGATGTTATGTACTATTTTCCCAAATTAATATTTCACTGTAGTGCAATTTCAAACAAAATATTACTGTAACATGTAACAAATTATGCAAATGAGTTCCATGATAAGGCTGAAACACATTTTTGGCAGTGAGCAGTAAATATTTGTGAATGAAGACAGGTAAATGATACCCATTTTTAAAATTTTAGAACAAAACCTACTGCAATCAAGCAGCATGTTGACATAGGTTCAGACAGATAAGCCTTAAATATTTCATAAATAACAATATATTAATACACTGTAAAATAAAAAAGTAGCACAACTCAATGCAAAACAACATTTGCATTTAATGAATAATGTGGGTAAATTTTTCTATATAGCCAATGTTTTTAAAAAGCTGGACATTTACCAAAAATATACAGCAAGGTACATTCCAATGATATTACATAATTTTATTTTAAAATAATGTTAACAAAGATGTAAAAAGTAATTAAATAGTATATTAATGTAAGTCATAGTCGATATCTGAGAAACCACCAAAAAAAAAAAAAAAAAAAAAAAAAAAAGAAGGTAGTGACTGATGATTCAATGTTTTCAGCATTTGGTAAATTAGCTGAAAGCTCAGAAAATCCACAAATGTTCAAGGACTAAGAAGGGATAAGGAAGAGAAAGACAGACCCAGAGACACACACTGCCAATCAGCAAACTGGAAAGGAGCCTCTTATCTTCAGAAACAATGTGTTGTTTAAAGATGATGACATACCATCAGCATTATACTTAAGAAATGCCTAAAAGGAGACAAACTGTGAGTTTTGTGGTATGTGACCTAACAGAAGTGTTTGTTTCACAACTTGATGGTGTATGTTTGTTCCGCAACTGGATTGACGGCACTGAACCGTCCATCTGTCTCCAGAGGTGAAAGCTGCACCATATCTGTCTTCCTGTTGTTTGGTGATATCATATGAACCTAGACAGCCAATCTCAAGTGAGGTGACAGTCTCCCTGTCTGGAACTCTGAGAGTGATGAAGAGTGAATTTGACCTGCAGATGCATTTTTAAGAATGCATTTCCACTCATTGAAGGAACTCGCTGATTTATTATGTTAAAAAAAAAAAAAGATGCAACTTGCAGAATAATGTGTAGTGCCTATGGCTTCTTTCAAAGAACACACTCTATTGTATATGTTTTTGAAAAAAAAAACGACATAAAACGTAATATGCTAACTTTTTTTTCAAGCTTGTTTTGAGCGAGGCATGGTGGCATGCATGTATAATCAATCTCCATGCTCTTGGGAGCCTAGGGCAGGAGGATTGTTAATTCAAGGCCTGGCTAGGCAACATAATGAGACCATGTATCAAAACTTGAAGCATATTCTGATAATTGTTTTCAGAAAATTTAACTGTGAGTAAGCCAGAAATCAATCCCCTTTTATAAATCTTCCAAGCTGGTATCAAGGCAATTAAAACTCAGAGTGCTTTCCAAATTAGTGAAGTAAAGACATCTAAAAACCTAATCCTCCATGAAAGACATGACAGCATGGCACATAACTGTCAATATTTACTTTGTCAAACTTTGGATATTTGCTGAAGGCTTGTTAAACGGTTGGAGTAATTAATTCAAGAAAAGTGAATGCTGTTAGTAAGAACAGTGGACTTCCTGTGTTTGGTGTTTCCTCTCGCCCTAGAGTGATGGTCATGAACACTTGCAGCCATCATACCTCAGTAGCTGGGAACATCCTGAAGTAAGCAACCAATGGGAAGGGACACTATCTGGTCTCTAGCTTTTCCTCACAGAACTCCATTCACAAAACTCAGAGTTAATATAGTAAGGTTGTATAGCCATCCAAGACAATTGCTCAAATCACAGCTTTGGAGATGGTGTTACCAGTCCCAGAAAATACTCAAGCAACTAGCCAACCAAGAGCTTAAATAGGACAACAGAACCTTGATAAAGCTGTTGTGTTCTTAGGGACCTCAAGAATTGTATATAGGTATATGGGCAAACCCTGAAGAGACGTTGGAAGGCTATAACCCCTTACACATGCTAGCTTTGAGCTTTCCACAGATCAGGTACAAGAGCTAAAAAGGCACCAAAAACAAAGATGTAAATTCCTCCCAACAAGAAGACATAGCCTACTGGCAAAGCACCCTCAATCATGCAGGCTGAGGAATCCAAATTGCAATACCTACAACACAATACAATAATAATCTATTAATTAACCTCTAAAAAATACCAGCTGAGACTTTAATAACTTATAATAACAGTACAGACTACAGTGTCCAGAAACAGATTATGAAAACAGGAAGTATGAAAATGGGGTTTTGATTTTTGGAATTGGCATATTGCATTACTGAAAATATTTCACTTAAAAAAAAAAAGATGAGAAAGTACAATAAAGTGAGAAAGAATGGCATTGATTTGACTTACATTTGATTTCTAGGTTTTCTAAAAGTGTTTACATGACATGCATTCAGTAGAGCATAAAATTTAGAATTTGAAGTTTGATTGTTTTGCAAGCTAAGAATATGCAGACTGATTTTTCTCCTCTAAGGATGAACAGTGAAAGTAAAGGCAGCTCCCAGTTAGCCACGGGAGCTTCCAGTTAGCCATGGGAGCTTCCAGTTAGCCATGGGAGCTTGAGTACAAGGGAGAATGATGAGAATCTCCACCTAAGGTGTGAGTATGGTGTAGTATAGCTTGGTAGTTCATCCATGAGATGTCTTCCATTGGCCTATGCATTTGACTACTTGGTGCCCAACAGGCAATATTTCTGGGTAAGTTGTAACTTTAGGAAGTAGAGCCTTGCTCCAAGGTAACTGGGGTGGGCGGAGGTCTAGAGTAGTGGTTCTCAAGCTGTGGATTGCAACACCTTTTGGGGCATGAACATACCTTTCATAGGGGTTGCCTGGTACCAACTGGAAACAGATATTTACATTATGATTAATAAGAGTAGTAAAATTACAGTTATGAGGTAGCAAGGAAAATAATCTTATGGTTGGGGGGTCACCACAACACAAGGAATTGTATTAAAGGGTAATTTGTAATTGCATTACAAAGGTTCAGAACTACTTGTCCAGAGGCGTTACCATTAGACCCCTACTTCCCAGTTAATGCTCTGTTTCATGACTTCTCATGCACTGTGATCAGTCACTGCTGCTACCACTAACATGCTTTCCCTGACCAATGAAATATAATATCGGCTCCTGTAAATCAGCTTAAATTTTTCCTCCCTTGAGCTGTTGTCAGGGTACTTTATGACAGCAAAAGGAAAAGTAAATGTTACACTAGGTGAGGGGTACCAAGTCTATTTTTTTAACCTACAATATTTTCAATTTACAATGCGTTTATTGCATTGTAACCTCATTACTGGTCAAGAAAAACCATTCTTCCAAGTTCATTGCTGCTGGATTAGCTTTAATACAAGTCTTTCCTGGAGAACCAACAGTCAAGGTGAACTGGAAAACACCTTGGCCTATTTCAGATGGAGTGTTCTATAGAAGGCTGACAGGCCCAATTAGTTTATGATTTTTTTTTTTTAGGTCTTCTATTCATTTTTTATTTCCTGTCAATTGGGTAGGAGTACCTATTATTGAAAGGAAGCAAGCATAGTCTCTGTCTTTACTTGCCAAGGCAGCTATTTTTCTTCTCAATTCTGTCTTGGTGGTCTCATGAACTTCAAGGCTCTGTTGATAGGTGCAGATATAGGTATTATTGCTATGTACTTCTGAAGGGATAAAGCTTCATCAGTAGACATGCCATTCTCTTCTTGCTGTCTTTTCTAAAATCTCACAGTGAAATTCCATTGCCGTTGTATGTTTATTGATAGTATGATACTGCAGGAGTGGCCACACCGCTGTAAAGGTCTCTGCATTCAGGAAGAAAGTAACAATGTTCCTGCTAGAGTCGATCTATACCTAGGTATGAATTGTGCTAAATTTACTCTGCTTGAAATTCTCTGAATCTCTATAATTGTAGGCTATAATTTTTCATGGAATCTAGAAGGTTATTATTATCTCAAACATTCATTGTGCCTCATTTGTTGTCTCTACTTGTATAGGGCTCCCATTGTTTGTGTCCATCACTGTGTTTTGTGATGTCCCATAGGTCTCTGAGGCACTTTATTCCTTTATCTTTCTGTCTTAAGACAAGATAATTATCAGTGGATCTTTCTTTGCACCCACCAATTCCTTCCACTAACAATTTAGATTAGATCCTGTTTCTTTTTGTGTCTTTTTCATTTCCATTGTTTGAAATTCTCAGTTATATGTTACTACAGGTTTTTAAAATTCTTCCTTTCTGTATTTTATATATTACAATTCACACTTTCATTTTGGATAAATATTTCTCACGCTTTGCTGTATGTCTTTGTCCATTCTCGCTTTTCATTTTATGAGCACACTTCTAATAGCTCATTTAAGGCTTTTGTTGGAATGTCTAACTCCTGGGATTCCTAGGAACTGTTTCAGTTTGTCTTTCATTCCATTTCTAGAGAAGCATCTCAGATCTCCAAACAATTGTAAGCATTAAAACATTCTATGGTTAGGTTAGAAACTATCCTTATTGAAATAGTACAATGTCTTAGTCATAATGTAATAAAATTAAGAGGATTTCCTAGAAATCCATAAATCTGTAGAAATGTCTAACAATTACCCAAATGACCAGAAAATCAATAACAACAAAAAAATCACAAAAGAAGTCAGGAAATATTTTAAGATCAGTTAAAATAAAAACAGAAATACCAACAATGAAAGACAAGTAAAGGAAATAGGTTTGTCCAGAATGAAAGAGGAGGAAGGCACGACTCACATCAGGAACTAGACAAGCCAAGAGAGCAAAACATACAAAGTCTGTTAGGAATAGAAAAAAAAAAGCATCATTCTAACTTGGGGAAGGCAGGATTGAAGAGATACTACCAATGACAGTTTCAAGCCAAAGATGTATCTTAGATGAAAAGAGACACTTGCCAACAGAGGGAAAAAAAAAAAAAAACTTAAAAGACTGACTCAAGAAAAAAGGGATGATCTGAAAAATATATAACAAGTAAGAACATCAAACTGTATTTAAAATTTTTTTTTTACAAAGCAAAACTCAGGCCAGTGGGGTCTGATGAATTCTAACCATTGTATAGAATAGACTAGTACCAGGTCTTTTCAGGTTCTTGTACATGAAATGAGAAGAAAAGGCCAATTTCTAAGTCATGTTACCTGGAGAGTGAACAGATGCATAGGCGTCTCAGGGGAAAACAAAATTAAGCAAAGCTGTAAAGCAACATCCCCATGAATACATACACACCAGCACAGAGACACACAGACACACATGCATGCACACAGACACAAACAAACACTAAAACACCAGCAAAACTAATTGAGCGACATCGTGCTAGGATTATACAGTATGAATGTATTATACATATCTCATACATATACGGTTAATTTAACATACAAACTCAATGTAATGCATCATATTAATGACAATGTGACAAATAATCATTTCTATAGGGATAAGAAAACATGTGACAGAAATCCATGCTTAACTCTTCAACAAAACAAGAGGTCACAAGACATATTATAAGCGGGGGCCTGGGGGGGGGGGCGGAGGAAATGATTTCAAACAATGACAAAGCATTCATAAAATTTGGACTTTAATACAGTAAATGTTTCAGGATTAGTACTCAAGGAACTTAAAATGACTGATAAATGTGATAAGAACTCTCATAGAAAACAACAGAGAGTATGCAAGAACAGAGAGGCAATGGAAGGAGAGAGATGGAGACTGTAGCAAAATTCAGTTAGTCCTCATTATCTATGGAGGAATGGTTCCAGAAGACAATAAGAAAACAATACATAAGGAGGCTCCAGTGAATTATGTGAAATGCAGTATAGTTTCAATATAACCTATGCACATCTATATAGTCTATATATCTTAAATCATTTCTAGATTATTTATATTATCAAATACAGTGGGAACATGTATAACTAGTTATTATACATGAATGACAAAAGTGTACATGCTCAACACTGAAAACAAATTTCATATTTTTGATCTTGTGATGGTTGAACACATAGTAAAGATGGTAGAGTATAATATGAAAATAACCTTCAAAAAAGAAACATAAAATGTAAGCTTGAATAAATCTCTCATTTTGAAATGAAATCTTTCTAAGGCAACTAAAATGAGTAATCAGGATGACAGTCATTTTTATCAATATAATAATTGATATTTTATGGAAATAACCCCAAACTGGGATAGACATTGGAAGTGATATTATAAAACTTGAGGTGGTGTATTTATTAAAATTATCAACAGCTGGAGCTTAAAGTTCATATAGAAACACAAGAGAACCAGAATTGCAAAATATCTTGGAAAAACGAATACATCTATACAGGATGGACATTTTCTAAGTTCCACAATTGTTATGAAGATACACACTCATTATTTTGGCATAGAAATAAACATGGGAACAACTGGAAATCAGGGTTAGAAACAGTTGCCATGTTTATGCTCAATCAACTTTCTATAGATTTGCTAAGAGAGTTCAATGAAGAAAAGTTTTTGTTTTTGTTTTTCAGAAAATGTGGTATTGGCAGACAGAGAGCCACATGTGAAAAACGGGGTTAGAATCTGACCTCATACCATGTACAAGTTGACTTCATATGGATCCTATACCTAACTGTAAAAACTAAACCTACAAAGTTTTTTTAAACAAAAGGTAGAGTTAGATGTTTATAAACTTTGGTTGGGCGCTGACTTACTAAGAATAACAAGAAAGTACAGTAAGTGTAGCAACAAGAAACAAATCATATTGTCAAAATTAAAAACCAATGTGCTAAAAGATAACATTATAAAAATTCAAAGAATTTCTCCTCCAGTATGAGAAATATTTAGAAATAATCTGTTATGTGAGACTGGATTTCAGAGCACATAGACTGGACTATAATGATATCATTAAGTTAAGTATCTCACTTTAAAATGGAGTGATTAATTTAGAAAAAACACACAACAGTAACTGCCGGTGAAGAGAAAGAATTTGTCTCCTCAAATGTTTTTTGGTGGACTTTTAAAATGACACAGGTGTTTTGATAAACAGCCTATATCTCATGGTGTTATAAAAATTCAGATGTGATGTGGTCATTTTAGTTGCATAAGTGAGAACTTGTAAAGATTTATTCATGGATGTGATGGGTGTTAATTGTCAAGTAAACAGATTCTACACTCACCTGGGAGATGGGCTTCCAGATGCATGTGGGAGATGATTCAATTACATTAAATAAAGGGGGAAGACCCTTCTAGTGTGGGGAGACTGTAGACATGGAGAAAGGGACAAGAGTAACATAAATTCATTTGCTCCTGGTTCTTGATTGTTGATGTAATATGAATGTGTCCTTCAAGGTCCTGACACCATGACTTTCCCACCATGAGGGCTGTGCCCTTGAACTGTGACCCACTGAAATCTTTTCTTCCTAAATTTTCTATGGTCAAAGTAATTTATCACAGAACAGAAAAAGGTTTGAGTAGCACAGATTTTAGACTTTTATAAGATTCACTTTTTTTAAATTTTTTTTATTAATTTATTCTTGTTACGTCTCAATGTTTATCCCATCCCTTGTATCCTCCCATTCCTCCCCCCCCTCATTTTCCCCTTATTCCCCTCCCTTATGACTGTTCCTGAGGGGGATTACCTCCCCCTATATATTCTCATAGGGTACCAAGTCTCTTCTTGGCTACCTGCTGTCCTTCCTCTGAGTGCCACCAGGTCTCCTCCTCCAGGGGACATGGTCAAATGTGAGGCACCATAGTACGTGAGAAAGTCTTATCACACTCTCCACTCAACTGTGGAGAATATTCTGACCATTGGCTAGATCTGGGAAGGGGTTTAAAGTTTACCTCCTGTATTGTCCTTGGCTGGTGCCTTAGTTTGAGCGGGACCCCTGGGCCCAAATCTGCCTATCATATTGTTCTACTTGTAGATTTCTAGGACCCTCTGGATCCTTTTATTTTGCTATTCTCCCATGTGTCTCTCATTTAGAGTCCCAATAGGATGCCTTCCCCTCTGTCCCAGTTTCCTGGTAAGTGAAGGCTTTCGTGGGACATGCCCCTTGGGCTAGTATGCAGATATAAGTGAGTATATACCATTTGATTCTTTCTGCTTCTGGGTTAACTCACTCATTATGATCATTTCTAGCTCAATCCATTTATCCACAAATTTCGGTAATTCCTTGTTTTTAATAGCTGAGTAGTATCTCTTTTATCCTTATAACTTTTTGTTGTTGTTGTTAGTGGTGGTGGTGATGATGTGAGTGAGTGTGTGTGTGTGTGTGTGTGTGTGTGTGTGTGTGTGTGTGTGTGTGTGTGTGTGTGCCAATGTTTGGTGCCCAGCATTTCCACAAGTATTCTATGCCTTTTCTGTTTTTGTTTTTTTAAAGATTTATTTATTTATTACACATACAGCATTCTGCCGGCATGTACACCTGCACACCAGAAGAGGGCACCAGATCTCATGATAGATGGTTATGAGCCACCATGTAGTTGCTGGTAATTGAACTCAGGACCTCTGGAAGAGCAGACAGTGCCCTTAACTGCTGAGCTATCTTTCCAGCCTCACCTTGTTTATTTTTTTTAAGACAGGGTCTCTCATTGAATATGAAGGTTATTGAACAGTCTAGATATTCTGGCTAGCAAATACACTGAATCCTCTTATGTCTGCCTTTCTATGCCTGTCCTATTATGTTGTTGCTTAGGTTTCAAACTCAAATGATAAAAATTATACAACTACTGAACCAGGTTCCCAGCTCCAACATTCATTTCCTTATGCACTTTCATGCATGCAGATCTTTCTGTAGCCACAAGAGCAAATAGGGTGCTGATCAACTTCTAAGCCCCAAGGAGTTCTTTCATGCTGACCATTTCACACTCTTACTCTCACTCAATTCACTAGAATGTCTGGGTAATTTCTAGTTACATCTTATAGGATTCTCGTTAGAAAGGTGTTTTTGTTTGTTTGTTTTAATCTGTCTCCTTTCACAAAAAATAATCACTCTTGAGATATACCCAAGTGAGATATAATTTGTTTATTAATCACAGGATACCTTTTCAGGTAGATGTGTTTATCCATTTACCTGCTGATGGATATTGAAATTGTTTTCAGGTTTGGGCATCTGTTCTGCTAAAAATGTCATTGTGTGGGTTTATATATGAATATAAATTTATTATTCTTGCAAAATATCTCAGAAGAAGCACTGTAAGGTCATGAGGCAATCTTTGTTTTCCTTCACCAAAAAGTAACAAATGTTCTCCAAAGTCACTGTACTACTTTGCATAATCTGAACTAATGTAAATTAAACTGCAGTTCTGAGAAAGAAAATTTTTCTTAGGTAGTTTTCATGAAATAGAATGATAGCTTTTATAAAAAAAAGATGAAAAGGGAGATATTAAATAAATGCAGCCCTTTAGATCTTAAATCCAATTTGTTTTGTTGCGTGTTTTCTAAAAGATGAATACAACATAGGATAAATATTGATGAGCACTAAGATACAATGATATGCTTCATAACCACAGTGGTACTGGGAAAATATGTCATGCCAAATTTGAATTCTATTATGCCTGCAGCAAAGGATATCACTCAACGATTTCAATTGTGACAGAGACTCAGGAAGGCAGGATCTCTTTTTGTGATTATGACCAATGAGAAAAATGGTTTATCTTGACAATGAGAACAAGTGAGTATCTGACTCTACTGCCTACTCTTGGGATGCTTTTCCTCTTGTTGGGTTGCAGTGTCCAACTTTGATATGAAAGTTTTGTTATTTTGTCATGTTTGTTTGTTATCACTTAGAAGCCTGTTCTTTTCTAATGAGAGACAGAGAGGGAGTGAATCTGGAGGGGAGGGAAAGTGAGGAAGAACTGGAAAGAGTGGAGGGAAGAAAACTATAATCCATGTATATTGTGTGAGAAAAGAAACTATTTTCTATAAAAAGAAAAGACCATAAAAAAAGAAAGAAAGAAGGAAGGAAGGAAGGGAAGAAAGAGAGAAAGAAAGAAAGAAAGAAAGAAAGAAAGAAAGAAAGAAAGAAAGATGGTTTAGCCATCCTGAAAAACAAAGCAAGTCTAAAAACCCAGATGGTGTCATGACCAATTGTGACTATGTATTTCAACCAGGGAGCAAGCCAACATGTGGCTTGGGAGAGACAGTTTTGAAAGATGGTTTTATAAGCCATTTGTTCAGAAGCTTTGTGGGACAAGAAAGACAAGAGGTAGTATCTTGGTCTCCTCTCTGCAGTTGCCTTATTAAGCCTTCTAAGAAACACTACATGGGCCAAGAGACTCATAGCTGCACATATCTGAGTCTGTTGGATTTCCTTCTTTCATGAGCATCCAAACTGCCATGTGATAGATTCTACACTACGAGTCTTTAAGCAAACATGAAACAACATGAATATAGAGGAAAACATCGGAAAACATATGTCAAAGGTCGAATTGTTCACTGTATTTGACAGCATACACATCTATTTCCTCAAATGAAAAGAGTTCTTCAAAAACATAGATTATGTTATGAAGGAATATGAAGTTAGGCTACTGAACATAAATTATTGAGTACCCATGGTTTCTGATCAAGAGAAAACAAAATTTAGTGCAAATAATTTAACCAAAGGAATTCAGTAACTTGCATAAATAGAAGGAATTCAGTAACTTGCATAAATAGAGAAAGTTTTATTTTTCTAAACATCTACATCAAGGTACACAACATGGGAATGTGATTGATTTGTGGCTCTTGATTCCTGTTCTAGCAAGAATATTCATTGGCCCAATCATAGAAAAGTTGAAGAATGGTTAGTGATGCCTGTATCAAATAAACTTTGCTTCAGTCATTCAAAGAAACTCTCTTTGTTCTTAGTCACTAAATTTTTCTTAAATTAAAAATATAGATAAATTATATCCTGAAACTCAGGTGTTGTTTCTCTTAAGGAATTCTTCTGTTGTAAAAATTGATCATTCCGTTAAACAAGGCAATACAACTCCAGCAAGGAAAAATGGCTGTTTGTGGCGTCCTACGCATACTTATAAGTAACAGTTACATACTTGGTGTATAGCCATAGTGTCAAGTTTAGTGTATGTTGCTGCAATTAATTTTGAAATTATTTTTTTTTGTTTCACAAAGTTGATTTATTCCAAAATATATCCTTTTCATCTAAAGACGCAGCTCAAAAACTCTAGCAAATGCTTGTGAAATTCTAACACTTGATTGTTATAAAAGGAAAAGGGTTTTGCGAGTAGCATATTTTCTCATAGCATGAACTCAAAGGTAGAGGCGTAAGAGAGTGTAGTGTGAGCTGCCATGTCTCTCAACATCAAAACACTTACGCTCTCCATGTACCAGCCTGGGATAGTTTTTCCTTTCTCTTTTCACTTGCATAATCTAATAACCCTTTTCCTTATTGCTTCTGGGCCCACTTATTTAGACTATAAAGTCAGCTTTTCATACCCAGTTCAGTCTTTCTTCCATGAAGAATACTCACAAGTTCACAGGTCATGATAATCAGGGTTAAGGGATCGTCTAAAACCTGGTCGTTCAGAAGGAGAATGAGACCGTACCTGACGGGAAATGAATTGCCAGTTCTGAACCCCCACTTCAGGGTTCCAATGCTGTAGGAGCTGGCAGTTATTTACCACAAATAGTCCCCTCCATAAAGGTACAGCATGGCACATTTGGCCCTGAAATGCTTCAATCACTAAAATGAGAAATTCTGATAGCAATTTAAACCTTCTTTCCAATTCAAAGCCTTCACTTCAAGGTGTTCTAGTTAAATTGCAATTTCCCTTCACAAAATAGCCCTCTCTAACTGTTCTCGTTTCAAATCCCATCATCACTTGGTTGTTCTTGTGAACTGCAGCTCTCTGGTCTCAACATCCTCCTTGGCCTCTCTCCAATCAATGCTCCTAGTGGCCACGCTAATGGTAAGTCTGATCCAATCATGCAAATCTGATGGACAACGCTCATCCATTGGTCCCCTCTTCATTCAACATGGATAATCAATGATAAGAAGCAGGAAACCTAGGTCTCATTTATTAAGTTGTATCTACATCACCTAAAGCCTGTGACTACAAACTGTAACTTTCTGTGTCCCAGTTTCCCTGCATTTGTGCACTGAAGATTTTAAAGAACACATGCCATACAAAAAGCACTATGCCTGTGGTTCTTTTAGCAAGAATGTACCATGAAACCAGCACCTGGTCAGTAGGGCTTACAGACCGTGTCACCACTCAAGTCAAATAGTCATCTCACCTGGCACTGGTCTTCAAGCTGATCCTTCTTCGTTCTCACACACATTTTGGCTTTACACACAGATGGGATCTCATGGAGATATGCAAGCAGAATGAATCATGCCAGAGATTAATTCAGGAAATAGTTAATCTTGACATTGAATGCTGAATTAGAGTCTACCTCCTTTGTTGTTTTGTTTTTCTTTTTGGAAAAAGAAGTGTTAATGGAATGCTGGGGATGGTATGTAGGTAGTACTTAATGAATCTGAAACCATCTCACTAGAGGGCTACTTTCTACATTCGCATAGGAATACCATGGAATAGCTTTATGTGCAAAGGATCATGGAGCCTACCAAAGAGATTCAGGGAAGGGAAGTGAGAGCTGACTTTTCTTAACACTTTGCAATTCAGGCAACCTTCCAAATATAAAACATGAAAAGAAAGAGATCGGAAGTCACCAAGAAAACCTTGAGGTCGCCAAGATGTCTGGAGGCAAAATACAAGTAAATGATTATATAAGGCTGAGGAGACAAGAATAGCTCACCAGGGCCAGGACAAATGACTCCCAAAGAGAAAAGAGGTGCCTCATCCTTAGGGTCCAAAGGAACTGAGTTCATGTCCTCTCATGGCGATGGTCTTTCTCCTTCACCCTCTCTGCCCTTGGACAGTCTCCTCACACAAGCATAAGGACTTCCTTTTGTCTGCCACCATTCTTAGGTTGGCATTCCATGGGGGGAGGGGTCTTGGGGGTCTTGCTCTCATAGAACAATCCATTTTGAGATAATCAGTGTGTTTGATAGAGCAACCTCAATGCTATATGAGAGAATGTCAGAATGTCATGTTATAAACAGCTAGCAAAGGCCTGAAGTAACTTCTTATGGAGATTTGTGAGTTAGGACAAGCATTCCAAATAGGTCTCTCTCTCTGTCTGTCTCTCTCTGTCTCTCTCTGTCTCTCTCTCTCTCTCTCTCTCTGCCTCTCTGTGTGTGTGTCAGACACACACACACACACACACACACACACACACACACACACACACACACCCCTCTCTCTTCTTTATATGTTCACTAAGAATTTTTGCCATTGTCTTGGAGTTCCTAAAAAACCACAGAGCACTGATTTTGTTTTATTTTGTTTATAGCTTTAGGTACATTTCACTATGAAGTCTTGGCTATCCTGGAGCTTACTGTGTAGACCAGGCTGGCCTTAAACTCCCAGCCATTCTTCTCTTTCATCCTCCTGTGTGCTGCATTAGAAACCTGGGATTAAAATCACTCCTGATCTGAACAAGCAATTTTTTTTTCGAAACAAGATTTCTCTGTGTAGCCCTGCCTGTCCTAGACTTGCTTTGTAGACTAGGCTGGCCTCAAACCCAGAGAGCTGCCTGCCTCTGCCTCCCTGAGTGCTCTACTTACAGGCATCTACCACCATGGCCAGTTAACAAGTAATTTTTAAATAAATGTGTGTAAATTAATTACATCAATGCCCACGGAACCCCTGTACATATACCTTGCTTAAACCAACCATAGTTAGCTTAAAATTCACAAGAAATTACATAACAAGAATGAAAATATATTAATAATTTTTTACTGGAATATATGCCACTATATTGAAAAAATCTGAATAAATAATTATATCATGAAAAGTAAGAATTTAGAGGCTTTCTGCATTCAAGACAAAAATTATCTGAAACCCCTGCATATGCCTACAACATATCTTCTCCAGTTTGCTGGAAAATCTATCAATCATTTACTATTTGTAGTTAGAAACGTAAGGAAAACAAAGACCACAACAAATACTCTTTTTTGTTCTAATAGCTTTACAATTTACAGCAAGCCTTGGAAACTGAACTTTGTCATACAGCCAAACCAGGACTGTCTTGACTGAAGTGATTCAACTTTATAGAGCTATCACTTTCTTTAAAACAAATTCAAATGCGCTTGAATAATTAACAGAAAAATTAGCAGTGTGGTCTCCTTACAATCATTCTCACATTAAACTCTGGATGTCGAAATCAAAATTATTTTTATGCACGATGGGCAGCTTCCCACTAACAATTTTCTAAATTGCCTAATAATTTTATGTGGCATAATTACAAGACTCCTGCTTGTGTATTTTTCCTTCTCCTTGCTTCCATCTGAATACAAATTAAGCGCAGTCACTAGCAAACCTTTATGGTAGACATTTACAATGCCCTGCTGCACCAGAGCTGTGTAAATGAGCCAAACAGGGAAAGCCCTGGAAGTACTCCCTCACTTAACAATAGGCCATGCAAGTGAAAGAGGGGAGGTTTTTCACAGTAAGCATCTTTCTAAGTAAAGATGGGTGAACACACTGGGGCACAGTGATCGCTTATGAACAGCTTTTGTTTCCCAAACCCTAGTGAGAATTTGTCCCATGCTAATCCATCGGTTCACGCAATCCAACCTCTCCAGCCTAAACTCATTGGACGACTGTTTCTCGTGTGATGATTAATCTTAATGTCAGTCTGGCAGGTTTGCACTATATGGGAGTATTTTAGATTAGTTAGTATTTATAAGCATTGAAATAAAAAAAAAAAAAAAAAGAATTTTCCCTCAGACTAGAAATCATAGTAGAATGCCTAGTCTACTTTCCAGTATTTTGATTTTTGACTTTCCAATCCTAAGATTTATATGATCCAATATCTTTTTTCATTAATTAATTGATTAATTTAATTTACAGCTTCCCCTCTTTCCTCTCCTCCCAGTCCTTCCCATACACCTCCCCTCCCTACAAGCTCCCCCTCCCTTTCTCCTCAGAGAAGGGGAGGCTTCCCATGGATATCAACAGGCTTTGGCATGTCAAATTGTCGTAAAACTAGGCTCATCTTCTTCTATTGCGGCTAGACAAGGCAGGCCAGTGAGGGGAAAGGAATCCAAAGGCAGACAACAGAGACAGCCCCTGCCCCACTTGTGAGGAGATCCACACGAAGTCCTAGTTGCACCTCTGTTACATATGTGTAGTAGGCCTAGGCCCAGCCCATCCATGCTATTTGGTTGGTGGCTCAGTTTCTGTGAGCCCTAATGGGACCAGGTTAGTTTACTCTGTAGGTCTCCCTGTAATGTTCTTGACCTCTCCCGCTATTTCAATCCTTCCTTCCCTTCTTTTACAAGGGTCCCCAAATAAGCCAATATATTAACATAAGCATCAGTCATACACACACACACACACACACACACACACACACACACACACACACACACACACACTGTTTCTTCCTTCCTTTCTTTCTTTCTTTTTTCTCTGAGTACCCTTAGCAAACCTGGACTCTTGTAGATCAGGCTGGCCTCGAACTCACAGAGATCTGCCTGCCTCTGCCTCCCAAGTGTTGGAATTAAAGGCATGCACCACCATGTCAGGCTCACAATCTGTTTCTTTAGAGATTCCCTACTGTATAACTGTATGCTTTATAACAAAATACTGTATGATTTTGTTCTTGTCTACCTATTTTAACTAATCATTTAAAATGAATTTATTTTAACATCACCCATAAGTCACCAATTTGCTATGGTAGGGCACTTTTTTCCTATAACACACTAACAGATTATTAGTGATATTTAAATAGCCACTATATCAGTCACTTTTCTCTCTGCTGGGACAAGATAAATAGATGACTAAAGCAACTTAAGGAAGGGATTATTTTGGCTTATAGTGGATAAGTCCATCAGGACAGTCAAGGTAAGGAAACTTTATAGGGGTGGCTGTTCACATTACACTCAAATTCAGTAGGCAGAGAATTATGAATGCTTGTGTGGGGTTCCCTTTTCTCCTTTTTATTCAGTACAGGACACATCACATGGAATGTTATTGCCCAAGTGTAAGTTATATCTTCCTATGCCAATGAATCCACTCTAGTTAACCCCTCACAGACATGCTGAAAGATTTCTTTTCTTGGAGATCAAACTTATAATAATTGGCATCAACCGTCATAGTTAGCATCCACACGCTCTCTAGGCATGTCATTGTCTTCTGTACCACTCAGGGATGCACTCTGGATACACTTCCCATCTTGACTTGGCTTTTAAAATGGAATCAGCTGTTTTCTAATACATACATGAAATCTACTCCTGTTCACAGAGCTGCCTCTTTTTCTTCATCATATTGCTGACCTCACCTAGATCACACTTCTATTGCGTAAAACCAAATGGAATTTCTAATGAAGAAGTCTCAAGGTTTAATTCCCTGTGTTTGTATTAACCAGACACCCAGCCATACAGTGATCACAGCCCAATGAGCCACAGAGAAATAGGTGATTCCCTTCAAAAGTATCTCAAAATTTAATCATGAGTCCCTTCTCATTAACTTGGTTAGCTTACAGGTCTTGGGATAAAGGAATATCAGGTTCTTGATTAAGGAGGTCACATCCAAAGTTGATAATGCAGATTCTAGGGTAAGAGTGACCAATGAGTGGAGGGCTTATCAATTGGTGTGGAGCTGT